>NC_090028.1:27976326-28326326 GCF_037176765.1 Anolis sagrei
ATATATATATACACACACACACACACATACACTCATGCTCCTGTGTATACTTTTTATAGATTTAGCCATCATTCACATATATATATATATATATATATACACACACACACATACACATACACACACTTCTATGTATGCTTTTTATAGATTTAGCCAACATATTTATATATAGATAGATAGATAGATAGACACACACATACACATACACACATACTCCTATGCATATTTTTATAGTTTTAGCCATCATCTATATGTATACACACACTCATATATATATACATACATACATACACTTCTATGTATACTTTTTATAGATTTAACCATCATATATATATATATACACACACACATACACATATACACACATACTCCTATGTATATTTTTATAGTTTTAGCCATCATATATATGTATTCACACACACATATATATACATACACACACTCTCCTATGTATACCTTTTATAGATTTAGTCATCATATATACTGTAAGTGTATATAGATATATATATACACACACAGAGAGACACATATATATATATACACATAAAAACATACACATATGCACACACTCTTATGTATACTTTTTATAGATTTAGTCATCATATATATATATATACACACACACACATACACAAACATTTCTATGCATACTTTTTTATCCTCACAGGGCCTAGACACACATACAATATTATACAGACACACATTCCTATGTATATTTTTATATGTATATACACATATATTCTTACGTATACTTTTTATAGATTTAACCATCATATATATATATATATACACACACACACACACATTCACATATATATCAGCTTTTCTTCATTTTTTAAAAAACTTTTTACTGTACTTGGAAATCTTTCCTATCTTTGTATCTATATGGAAATATCCAGCAACAGTATTATGGACTGAGTTGCTCTGTTCTGGAAACGCTTGGTGGCGATCTTGGCCTGGAAAGCATAGCTAATCTGTTGTTGTTCCTCCTCCATCCAGACATTGCCTCAAAGGGTGAAGATTTAAACAGGTTCCCCAAATGAATCCCTATTTCTGACAGTAATAACCCTATGGCTAACGCCCCATTTATGGCACCCCATTAAGGAGGTGAGTCACCAAGAAAGCCCCAAAAAGTCATCTAGGTTTGTTCTGTGCAAGATTCACAAGTAGACTTGCAGGCTGGCCATCTGCCAGGAGGGTTCAGATTGTGGTCTTCTTGTCTGGCAGAAGGGATCGGACTGGATGGCCTTTGGGGGTCCCTTCCAACTCTATGATTCTATTGTTGTTGTTGTCAAGCAGAGGCTGGATGGCCATCTGCCAGGAGGGTTCAGATTATGGTCTTCCTGCCTGGCAGAAGGGGGTTAGAGTGGATGGCCCTTGGGGATCCCTTCCAGCCTCATAATTATATTATTGTTGTTGTTAAGCAAAGACTAGATGGCCATCTGTCAGGAAAGAACGGATTGTAGTCTTCCTGCCTGACAGAAGGGGTTGGACAGGATAGCCTTTGGTGGTTTCTTTCAACCCTATGATTCTATTGTTGTTGTTAAGCAGAGGCTGGATGGCCATCTGTCAGGAGAGTTCAGATTATGGTCCTCCTGCCTGGCAGAAGGCGATTGGAGTGGATGGCCCTTGGGGGTCCCTTCCAATTCCGTAATATAATAATAATAATAATAATAATAATAATAATAATCGGCACACTGGGTGCAGTGCCTAAAGACCTTGGCCTGCACTTAAACACAATAGGCACTGACAAAATTACTATCTGCCAGCTGCCTTACTGGGATCTGCACGCATTATTTGCCAATACATCACACAGTCCTAGACACTTGGGAACTGCCTGACGTGTGATCCAATACAACAGCCAGCAGAATGATCTTGTTTGCTGTGGACTCATCTTGTTGTGTTTCTAATAATAATAATAATAATCATCATCATCATCATTATCCAGCATAGAGATATCATTTGCTATGACATACAGTGGTTTTGTGTCAGAATAATAATAATAATAATAATAATAATAATAACTATTATTATTATTGTTGTTAAGCAGAGACTAGATGACCATCTTTCAGGAGGGATTGGATTGTGGTCTTTCTGTCTGACAGAAGGGTTTGGACTGGATGGCCTTTGGGGGTCCCTTCCAACCCTAGGATCCAGTTGTTATTATTATTAAGCAGAAGCTAGAAGGTCATCTGTCAGGAGGGATCGGATTTTGGGCTCTTTTCTTGCAGAAGATGGTTTCAATCAGATGGCCCTTGGGGAGACTTTCCAAGTCAAGGATTTTCTGATCTTATGATTCTACTAAGAAAAGCTTTGGTCCCTTCCTGCCCCCAATCCTCTCCATCTTCTCTATCCAGGATAGAGAGGATGGAGGAAGGTACTTCTTTTGGGACCGCCGATCATAGTAACCCCACCTGAAGGATTTGGGGAATTACAATGCAAAGGGAAGAAGCCCAGAAGGACTGCGATGGAATCCAAGCTCTGTTTCAGAGGAAGGCACCGGCAGAACCACCTTGCCTAAGAAAACCCTACAAAATGTATGGGATCCAAGGCAACTTCGAAGTACAGGTAGACTTCTGCAATTCATTTATCCCATTGACTTTGCGTGGCCTATGTATGAACCAAATGGAGACAGAATCCGCTCCTCTGTCCATTTTCTCTACAGCAAACAAACATCTGGGTTGCTTTGAATTTTCCGGGTTGTCTGGCTATGTTCCAGAAACATTATCTCCTGCAGTTTCTTTAATTATAGGTGAACTATAAATCCCAGCAACTACAACTCCCAAATGTCAAGGCCTATTTTCCCCAAACTCCACCAGTGTTCACATTTGGGCATATTGAGGATTCGAGCCGAGTTTGGTCCAGATCCATCATTGTTTGAATCCACAATGCTCTCTGAATGTAGGTGAACTACAACTCCAAAACTCAAGGTCATGCCCATCAAATCCTTCTAGTATTTTCTCATGGTCAAACGATATCTGTGTGCCAAGTTTGGTTCAATTCCATTGTTGGTGGAGTTCGGAATGCTCTTTGATTATAATTGAACTATAAATCCCAGCAACTACAACTCCCAAATGTCAAAGCTTATTTTCCCCCAAACTCTATTAGTATTCACATTTGGGCCTATTGAGGATTCGTGCCAAGTTTGGTCCGGATCCATCATTGTTTTAATCCACAGTGCTCTCTGAATGTAGGTGAACTACAACTCAAGGTCATGCCCACCAAATCCTTCCAGTATTTTCTCTTGGTCATGGGAATTCTGTGTGCCAAGTTATTGGTGGAGTTCGGAATGCTCTTTGATTGTAAGTGAATTATAAATCCCAGCAACTACAACTTCCAAATGACAAAATCAATCCCTCCCAACCCCATCAGTATTCAAATTTGCGCGTGTTGGGTATTTGTAACAATTTTGGTCCAGTGAATGAAAATACACCCTGCATATCAAATATTTACATTCCGATTCATAACAGTAGCAAAATTACAGTTAAGAAGTAGCAACGAAAATATGGTTATGGTTGGGAGGTCACCACAACATGAGGAACTGTATTCAGAGGTCCAAGCATTAGGAAGGTTGAGAACCACTGATGCACCCCAGTATGGGACACATAGGCAGTATGCTATTTTAGGGTCTCCCCATGATGGGTCCCCAAATATCAGGATTTGGACCCATTGGCTCTTTAGCCAAGCATCTCTCGTCTCCTTGAGAGCAGCAACTGGGAGGGTTGGGAATCAGGCAGTGGGTGGGCTCAGAGGTGGGGCTCTGGTACTTATTCCCTTCCCAGGAAACCCGGCCTCATTTGCCCTCTGCCTTCTTCTCTCTCTGTGTGCGTCCCCTTCTCTTTGCCTTTCTCTATCTCTCTCTTTTCCTCCTGGCTAGGATGTCTTCCTCTTCTTCCTTGGAGGGTCGGGTGGCCGTGGTCCTGGGTGGCGCTGGCGTCGTGGGGTCCGGCATCGTCAAGGCGCTCCTGGAGAAAGGTAAGCGCCCAGAGTCCTCTTTGCAACAGTCAGGTCCAAAAAGGCCAGCGCCAAGGTGGCCAGGATGGACTCCTGGACTTGCAGTTATTCGGTCCAAGAGCCAAATCCAGCAGTTAAATAAGCAAAAATGTATTGAAATCTGGTGTCCGCACGGCTCTTTGCAATAGCCTGGTTCAAGAACAGATGCTAAAGTTGCCAGGATAAAAACCAGAGTGGGCTAATATGCTTGTTATGATTGCGTCAAGGAGCAAAATCTAGCAATTACTGTAAACAAAACAAGCAAAACATATATTGAAATCCAGTGTCCGCACGACTCTGCAATAGCCTGGTTCAAGAACAGATGCTAAAGTTGCCAGAGTGAAAAATGGAGAGAGCTAATATCCTTGTTATGGTTGAGTTCAGGAGCGAAATCCAGCAGTTCAATAAAGCAAGCAAAGAAATATTTTGAAATCCGGTGTCCGCACGTCTCTTTGCAATAGCCTAGTTCAAGGATGGATGCTAGTGTAAGCTGGAGATGGATAATATACCTGTTACGGCTTCATTAAGGAGCAAAATCCAGCAGTTCAGTAAAGCAAGCAAAAAAAATATTTTGAAATCCGGTGTCCGCACGTTTCTTTGCAATTGCCTAGTTCAAGAACAGATGCTAAAGTTGCCAGAGTGTAAGCTAGAAAGGGATAATATACCTGTTACAACTGCACTGAGGAGCAAAATCCAGCAGTTCAATAAAGCAAGCAAATAAATAATTTAAAATCCAGTGTCCGCACGGCTCTTTGCAATAGCCCGGTTCAAGAATGGATGCTAGTGTAAGCTAGAGATGGATAATATACCTGTTAAGGCTGCATTGAGGAGCAAAATCCAGCAGTTCAGTAAAGCAAGCAAAGAAATATTTTGAAATCCGGTGTCCACATAGCTTTTTCCAATAGCCTGATTCAAGAACAGATGTTAAAGTTGCCAGAGTGTAAGCAAGAGAGGGATAATATATCCGTTATGGTTGAGTCGAGTGGCGAAATCCAGCAGTTCAATAAAGCAAGCAAAGAAATATTTTGGAATCCGGTGTCCGCACGGCTTTTTGCAATAGCCTAGTTCAAGAACAGATGCTAAAGTTGCCAGAGTGAAAGCCAGAGAGGGATAATATATCTGTTATGGCTGCGTAAAAAAGCAAAACTAGCAATTTTTCACCCAAATATTTTCAAATATTTTAAAATCTGGTGTTCCACGAATTGATACTGAGGTTGCCAGGAAGCAAAATGAAGAGTTTCTGGATCTACAGACTCAAAGAGTGAAATCCACCAGGTTAAATCCTTCCTTCCGCACAGCCATTGAAAATACTGGAGAATTTTCCGTTTTTGCTCCAGCAACCTTAAATGTACATGGTCATGCATGGATGTTAAGTGTGATTGCATTGCCCTGAGTGTGAATGAAAATCCTTGTGAGCACTGATGCTTCACAGTCAAGAGTAGACTAACCACAGCGTCCCAGAATTTGATGCGCCCGATTTGGGAGATTCAATTTTCCCCCAAATATTTTGAAATCTGATGGTCAGGCGGTTCTTTCCAACAGCCTGGCCCAAGAATCAATGCTAAGGTTGTCAGGATGAAAACCAGAGAGGGCCTTCATGCCTGGAATGGTTGTGTCAAAGAGCGAAACCCACCAGCTGAAATCCCTTTTTCCACGCAGCCATTGCAAGTACTGAAGGCATTTTCCGTTTTCGCTCTAGCAACCTTAAATGTGCATTGCATGCATGGGCATCGGGTGCAAATGCATTCCTATAGGTGTTATGCATTGATGTGCATTCATTGGTCTCAGATGGGAATGCATATGAGTATCAAGCTTACAATCTTAAATGTGCATTGCATTAATGGGCATTGGGTGCAAATGCATTTCCATAGGTGTTACGTGTTAATGTGCGTTCATTCGTCTCAAGTGGGAATGCACATCAGTATCTAGCCTACAACCTTAAATTTGCTTTGCATGCATGGGCATTGGGTGCAAATGCATTCCCATAGGTGTTAACGCATTGATGTGCATTCATTGGTTTCAAGTGGGAATCAAACCTACAACCTGAAATGTGCATTGCATGTGGGAAGAGACATCCCTATGTACCTAATACATGCATAGGCATTGGGTGCAAATGCATTTCCACAGGTGTTATGCATTCATGTGCATTCATTGGTCTCAAGTGGGAATGCACATCAGTATCAAGCCTACAATCTGAAATGTGCATTTCATGCATGGGCATTGGGTGCAAATGCATTCCCATAGGTGTTACGCATTGATGTGCATTCATTGGTTTCTAGTGGGAATGTACATCAGTATCAAGCCTGCAACCTTAAATGTGCATTGCATGCATGCATGCAAATGTCATAACCATGGCTGCGAATCTGTCAGTATAAATGCACTTCCACTGATGCCTTGCAACCAAAAATGTACTAACCTTGTCACAAGCCTGATTTGATGCATCAGGCTTGGTAGAACCAACTATTTTTGATTATTTTCAAATGCATTGAAATCAGGTGTTTCCTATCACTGTAATGGTTGGATCCAAGAGTGAAATCCAGTATTTAGGTAAAACAGTCACTGAAATTACTTCTTCCGACCAACCTTTGGAGGCATTTACAGTTTTCGCTCTGGCAAACTTAAATGTGCATTGCATGCATGGGCTTTGAATGCAAATGAACTTAAATGAACCAACTACATTGCTGCAGAATGTGATGCGCCAGACTTCAATTTGAGAAATTAGATTTTTGTTTCCCCCAAATATTTCCAAATATTTTGAAATCTGGTGGCCAGATGGCTCTTTCCTGTAGCCTGGTTCAAGAATCAAAGCTGAGATTGCTAAGATTAAAAGCAGAGAGGGCTCCTGTTCAATTATTATTATTATTATTATTATTATTATTATTATTATTATTTGATACACAACAAGATGAGTCCACAACAAGCACAATCACTCTCTGGCTTTTGTATTTGATCCCACGTTGGACACTTCCTAAGTGTCCAGGTCTGTGTGATGTTTCGGTGAATAATGCATGCAGATATGAGTAGGGTGGCCTTTTTCAGCTGACAGGAGGTAATTTTGTCAACGCTGATTGTTTTTTAGTGCAGGCCAAGGTCTTTAGGCACTGCACCCAGTGTGCCGATCACCACTGGGACCACCTTGACTGGCTCATGCCAGAGTCTTTGCAGTTCGATCTTCAAAGATTTATTATTATTATTATTATTATTATTATTAGTAGTAGTAGTAGTATATTTATACCCTGCTTTATACCCGAATGTTTTGAAGTGCAGGCCAAGGTCTTTAGGCACTACACCCAGTGTGCCAATCCCCACTGGGACCACCCTGACAGGCTTGTGCCAGAGTATTTGCTTATTATTATTATTATTATTATTATTATTATTATTATTATTACACCCCTGCTTTGTCTCTGTTGTTATTGTTCTTGGTGGTGGTGGTGGTACTTTCATCCTACCTTCTTCTTTCATACAATAGGAGATGATTGGGCCAAAATGTGAAATCCGCCGGCTAACATTTCCTCTTCTGCACAACGACTAAAAGTCCAGGAGCTTTCTCCATTTTCACCTAAATGTGCAAATGCACACCCATTGGTGCAAATCTCTAAGTGTGAATGCACATCCTTGGGTGGGACCATTTATGCCTCGCAATCGAGAACGTACTAAACCCCATTTCCGCAAGGTTTGATGCGCTAGACTATGGTTTTTTTAAAGTATTTCCTCCCTGTTTTCCATTGCAGATGCTAAAAAGATTGTTTGCGTGCTAGGCATTAACGGTGGTGAAAGAAGCAACTCTTTGTGCTGTCTTTATGGCTTTTACCTTTTCATTATTCTAAAATATATAAATATACTTCCAAGTTTTTGTCACAACTGTCACAACCAGTTCATTTCTAGCAAGGTTTCTGCTGGGCCAAGTCCGCTATGGAAACACTTAATCAAAGGCGGCTAGAAGGAGAACAATGTCTTTATGTTTGATGGAAATGCACTTTGTACATGCCCAGGAGTACACTTCTCATATTCATTGTTCAGCTGTATATTCCAGATTCAAACCTTAGTCTTAAAATGAGATACGGCAACCAAATTTCTTATTCGACATACTCCAGCTAACTCAATATTTTTCGGGTATGGATCTGTCCATCCGGCTCTGATGCTCCATCTTATTTGCCCAGGCTTCCAGGTGGCGGTCATTTCTCGGGATGAGAGCCGGCTGGAGAAACTGAAGCAGTTTTTGTCCCCTTCCGCCTGTGACCATCTGCACACGTTCGTCGGGGATGTGGGTAAGATTTTGAAGAAAATTCAGAAACCATGTCACTTTGGGTTGCCTTTGGATGGTTTGCATTGCTGTTGGGAAAATGTGCTTGTTTTTTCCAGTTGGGGTGGAGAAGGTGAAACTGTCAAATTTGGACACTACACCCCTAACAGACCAACAAGTGACCATCACTCATATCCCCGCCCAAAAAAACAGAGGAAAAGACTTAAAAACCCTAAAAAGTGAAATGATGATACAGCACTTGTGTGAAAACAACAGCTCCCAGCATCCCCTAGACCAGGCCCTTTAGGGGAGGAGGATGCTCCAAATGCACTACTTCCAAGCTGCAAGCTTGCTTCTCCTTGGATTTCTTTGAGAGCATCCCAGTCTGTAAATATTTCAATTTCCTACTCCTGGACTGCAACTTCCAGCAATCCTCCAGATACATAAGATATTTGTTTGTTTGTTTGTTTATTTAAGCCATTTATATCCCTTCCTAGATTAGATAGAAATGGATAGTAGGTAGATGTATCAGGAGGACTGCTTGGAGTTGTAGTCCAAGAATAAGTAGAGAAGGAGGAAAGGAGAGAAAGAGGAAGGGAAAGAAAAAGGGAAGGGAAGGAAGGAAAGAGGTAGAGAAGGAAGGAAGGAAGGAAGGAAGGAAGGAAGGAAGGAAGGAAGGGGAGAAGGATAGAAAAAAAGGGGAGGGAGGAAAGAAGGGAGAGGAAGGAGAGAAAGAAAGAAGGAAAGAAAGAAGGAGGGACGGTTGGGCACAGCAACGCATTGCGGGTACAGCTGGTATGTCTCTATCTCTATCTATCTATCTATCTATCTATCTATCTATCTATCTATCATCTATCTATCTATCTATCTATATTGACATTACACCGATATGGCTATCATGTCTCTGCCATATCTTCTGGAAGCTAAACATACCCAGCTCTTTAATCTGCTCCTTGGAGAAATTATTCTTGGTCTCCCAACCTTTGATAATTTTAGCTGCCCTTTTCCAGCTTATTGGATACTGGATCCTGATATTGACTCTAATATCTCTTTTGAACTGTGGGGCCCAATACTGGACAAAGGGTTATTATTCCAGGTGGAGACACTTGCATGTTTTCTCCTTCCAGGTTCGGAGGAAGGGGCCGAATTGGCCAAGGGGACCCTGCTGAAGGCGGTGGGCCAAGTGACGGACGTGGTCTCCTCCTTGGGCTTCAGCTGGTGGCAAGGCGGACCCCCGCTCTCCCAGACACTCCAGGAGCTCCGCCGGGTGAGTGACCCCAAACTAAGTCTTGGGAAGGGGTGGGGGTCAGCAGCGGTAGGAATTTGGAAAAACTCCCCATTTTGTTTCCTTAGTACCCTTTCACTGCCATCGCTTGTATATTTTTGCCCCAAAAGGTTTGCTGTTTGCCCTTGAGCTGTTTCGAAAACTAGGGGATTTACAAGAGTTATCCAGAAAGTAAGGTTACAATAAATTTTTTTAAAATACGAAGAATGGATATATTTTAATAAAACTTATGTGGATTGTAGCATAGGCATTGCATTATTTTCCCACAGAATCACCATTCAATTCAATACATTTTGTCATCTGTGGGACAAGTTTATGTTGCCTCGGTCATTAAAGTCTCCCACTGCCATTTTCAGCCAGTTCGTCACTTCAATTTTTACCTCCTCGTCATTGGAAAAGTTTTTTCCACCCGGGTTTTCCTTTAATTTAGGGAACAGATGATAGTTACTGGGTGCGAGATCAGGGCCGTGAGAGGGGTGGCTTCAAACATCCCAACCTAATGAAGTCAACCACTCTTGTGTTGCATGAGCGGTATGTGGACACGCACTGTCATGAAGGTGCACCGGGACTGTGGCGCAACTGGCTGTGAGTCAGCTGCATTAAGATCAGTCCTGACCCAAAGGTCATGAGTTTAAAGCCAGCCCAGGTCGGAATGAACTTCTGACCAATTTGTGTAGCTTGTTGTTGACCTTTTCAGCCCGAAAGACAGTTGCATCTGTCAAGCAGGAAATTTAGGTACTGCTTATGCAGGGAGGCTAATTAACGACACCATAAAATCTCCAGCAAGCATGCAAAGAATGAGGAAGTACTTCATCAGTCTCACAAATAATGAAGCGAAAGCTCCCCTGGTGGCCAGAATACCCTCAGCCAAAAATTCACAACTCTTACAAAACAACTATATAAGGACCTGGAAAGAAATAAAGAAAGACCTGGAGAAATGGAAATATTTGAAAATATCACTTCTGAGAAGAATATCCTGTATCAAGATGAATGTTTTACCAAGAATGCTGTTTCTCTTCCAAAATTTGCCAATAATCAGGAACCAAAAAAATATAAAAGAATGGAACAAGGATATTAGGAAATTTATTTGGCTTAACAAAAAACCCAGGATAAATTATAAAAAATTAACGGATGAGAAAGAAAGAGGAGGACTGGCATTGCCAGACTTAGGGCTATATGTGGAAGCCTGCGCTCTGGTTTGGGCGACAGACTGGATAAGATTAAAGAAGGAAAAAATCTTAAACCTAGAAAGCTTTGACCTCCGCAGAGGTTGGCACGCATATATTGGGTACGAGAAACTAAAATTAGAAAAGAACTTTGGGAACCATTATGTAAGGGCGGCGATTATCAGAACTTGGAATAAATAAACGGATGTATAGCAAAACACCGACTTGGATCTCCCCGTTAGAATCATGTCAGAGAAAAGAATTAGGTTGGATTAAATGGCCAAACTACAAGGAACTAATAAGAGAAGAAAAAAGGGAAATATCCCTAAGATCACTAACAGAAATAAAATTAAACTATCCAAATATGACCTGGCTCCAATACAGGCAGATACAGGAATTCTTTGGAAAAGACAAAAAAAAATATGATTCGAAAAAAAGGAAAATACATGGGACAGAATTTGGGAGTCAGAGAGGAAAAAAATATCCAAAATATACAGAGAATTACTCCGTTGGAGTACCGAAGAGGAAGAAGTAAAAGACTGTATGGTGAAATGGGCCAGAAATGTGGGAAGAACAATAGGAACAGAGGAATGGGAAACGATATGGAAAAAAAACCTAAATTATCTAAAAGCATACGATATGAGAGAGAACTGGCTTAAGGTCTTCTTCAGATGGTACATGACGCCCTTCAAAATAAACAAATACTACAAAAAGGCAAATTCAAAGTGTTGGAAGTGTGGATCAGTAGAAGGGACGATGTATCACATGTGGTGGCAATGTAAGAAAACGAGAAGTTACTGGAAGGAAATCCAGGAAACACTACAGAAAATTTTGAAAATTAGAATTCCACAGAAACCGGAAATATTCCTATTAGGCATTACAAACATAAAGACGGATAAAAATACGGATAAATTACTATTTCTGGCTACAACAGCGGCTAGGATTTGCTTTGCAAAACTGTGGAGGAAAAAAGAAATACCAAGGATAGATGATTGGAAAAGGAAAATAATGGAAGTTAGGAACATGGATAGTTTAAGTTATATTATCCAAAGAAGCAAAGGAATGATGGAATCAGAAACAGATTGGACAAAATTTAAGGAATATCTAAAATTAAACAACTAAAACTAAAAGTAAAACTAAAAGTAAAATACACAAAAATAGAAGAAAATCTAAACAATTAAGAAAAACAGTCAGAAGATATGGACCTATAAGAAGACAGACATAAAATATATACTAGTCGTAAGAGGTAGTGAAAAAAGAATGAAGAGAGAGGAAGAAACGAAAGAAAAGGAAAAGACCTCCCTCGATGAATCCTGGAAGTCAAATGGAGTGAAGAAAGAACTCTCTTGAATCTTTTCTTTTAACTGCCACTTTTCATTTTCACACAATCCTTTCTTTTCTTTCACACGTCCCTCACGCCCTTCCCATTTCTTTTCTCTAAAACTCTCCTAATTCCTCTATCAATTCTTTTTCCATCCAATTTTTATCATTTGTATATTTAAGAAAATTGCAATAAAGATTATTTATTTTAAAAAAATGAAAAAGCTGGAATGTTAAATAGCCTCTGTGTGTCTGTCTATATATGTTGTGTATCTATGGCATTGAATGTTTGCCATATATATGTACATTGTATTGTCAAAGGCTTTCATGGCCAGAATCACTGGGTTGTTGTAGGTTTTTTCGGGCTATATGGTCATGGTCTAGAGGCATTCTCTCCTGACGTTTCGCCTGCATCTATGGCAAGCATCCTCAGAGGTATGCTTGCCGTAGATGCAGGCGAAACATCAGGAGAGAATGACTCTAGACCATGGCCATATAGCCCGAAAAAAACCTACAACAACCCACTATATGTACATTGTAATCCGCCCTGAGTCCCCTGTGGGATGAGAAGGGCAGAATATAAATACTGTAAATAAATCAATATATCAATAAGGAGAGAGACTCCCGCTGTCAGCATCCCACAATGTTTGTTTTGGATGGCTTTGCAAAGTTTCTTCTTGGTCTCACAATATATTCCATACCCATTTTGTCACATGCAGTCTTGACATTATGTCCTCTCCATAAACGGAACGATTTCACCATGAATCACACAGTTCATGCCCTTAGCATTTAGGTAGTGTATTGCAGCGCAAACTTTGCACTAGGAGGAAAATGAAATGAGGATGCTCATCTCTAACCTTCATCACAACACCAGTTGATGAGCTACTGACGATTGGCATTGCTTGTTTGCTTCCGCTGGCTTCCCGCTTCACGGCAGTGATACCAACTTCCCGAGAACATTCCCCGCGAGAGCTACGTCCCTTGTAACCTTACTTCCCGGATAACCCTTGTATATCATGCTTGTCTCCCAATATAGCACCCAGAGGGAAGGTTGTTCTGCTGTGGATGATGGTCCCTCCAATTCCCCTTCTTCCTTCTCTTCTTCTCCTGCAGGTCTTGGACACGCTGCTCCTCAGCACCTTCACAGCCTGGAAGGCATTCTTTCCTCTCGTCAAGGACAACCCTGAAGGCTCCTACACCTTCATTACAGGTAAGAAGTCTCCAGATAGTAGCAAACGCATGGGCTCCCCAGAGACCATCTAGCCCAACTCCTGTTGGACCAAGACCATGAGTGAAGGTCTGGGATGCATAAAGTGCTTAGATCCCAGTATTTACAAATGTCACAAGAAATATAATGTGCAGATTTGATAAATGTGAAATATGATATATAGTTTGAATGAGACTGAATGAAAGATGAATGAATGAGAGCTAATAATTTTGGAGACACCATTCTAAAAGATTAAGGCCTGCAATGACTGCTTGCTGAACTGTAATTAAAAGCAGCTAGAGAACTGAAAAGTAAACTGCTGACATTGATAAGAACTGTGACAGTGATAAGATAAATGTTTACATCTGTTTACATTTGTCAACATTTGTTGACCAGAAACCAGATGACTCTAAAGGCTGTTTACATTAGTCAAAGACAATGCTCTTTCAAGTCAAACCCAGAACACAATGGTTCGTTACTTGAAGAGTCAACATCTGAACTGAGATGGAAACTGAGATGGAGTCAACATATTCCAGCATAGAATAAATCTATCATTAATGTACAACTCTGGGACTACATCAGCAGGATATTCCTATAAAAGACTCAATCTAAAAATTCTCAAGTGTGACAGACCAGAGGAGTCTGGCTCACCCGCCATGCTCTATGGAAAGAGATTATGTATTTGGAGAGTGGCAGATTTGCAATCTGTTCACTTGTCTCTTTTTCCTCAAGGGAAAAGAGTGTGTTTTGGAGTCATGTTCTTAGGGTGTTTGGAGTTTTGAAGTTTTGGCATTACAAAAGTTTTGGAACTTCCATTTAGAGACCAAATTGCCAATATCTGCTGGATAATGGAAAAAGGCAGGGAGTTTCAGAAAAATATCAATTTCTGTTTTATTGACTATCCTAAACCCTTTGACTGTGTGGATCATAATAAATCATGGCAAATTCTTTGTGGTATGTATGGGGATCCCAAGCCACCTTGTCTCTCTCCTGAGGAATCTGTATAAGGACCAAGTAGCAACAGTCAGAACTGACCATGGAACAACAGACTGGTTCAAGATTGGGAAAGGCGTATGGTAGGGTTTTATACTCTCACCCAACCTATTCAACTTGCATGCAGAACACATCATGCACTGGGCAGGGCTTGACGAATCCAAGGCTGAGGTGAAAATTGCTGGAAGAAACATGAACAACCTGAGATATGCAGATGACACCACTTTGATGGCTGAAAGCGAGGAGGAGCTGAGAAGCCTTCTAACCAAGGTGAAAGAAGAAAGGGCAAAGGCTGGCTTGCAGCTAAACATAAAAAAACCAAGATTATGGCAACAAGACTTATTGATAACTGGCATATAGAGGGAGAAAACATGGAGGCAGTGACACTTTGTATTTCTAGGTGCAAATATTACTGTAGACACAGACTGCGGCCAGGAAATCAGAAGACGTTTACTTCCTGGGAGGAGAACAATGACCCATCTCGATAGAATAGCAAATAGTAGAGACATCACACTGGCAACGAAGATCAGCATAGTCAAAGCAATGGTATTCCCCAAAGTAACCTATGGATGCGAGAGCTGGACCATAAGGAAGGCTGCACGAAGGAGGAGAGGCACTTTTGAACTGTGGTGTTGGAGGAAAATCCTGAGAGTGCCTTGGACCACAAGAAGATCAAACCAATCCATTCTACAGGAAATAAAACCTGACTGCTCACTAGAGGGAAGGAGATTAGAGGCAAAGATGAAGTACTTTGTCCACATAATAAGAAGACAGGAAAGCTTAGAGAAGACAATGATGCTGGAGAATATAGAAGAAGAAAGGAAGAGGGGCCGACCAAGGGCAAGATGGATGGATGGTATCCTTGAAATGACTGGCTTGACTCTGAAGGAGCTGGGGGTGGTGACGGCCTGGCCTGGTCCATGGGAAGGGACTGAATGAATAAACAACAAGAAGTGTTGGCAGGCTGCAAGGAAGCAGGGTCTGACCTAGCATGTATTCTTCTCCAGGGAGGGAGAAAGAATATGGTAATATTGGGAAGTCCCTGAACAGACTCAGAAGTGGAGTGGGCAGAACAAAAGACAACCTGGCAAAATGGCACTACCTAAAAGAATCCCACACCTTATGTGACTGTGGAGCAGAACAGACAATTCACATCTGTATGCTTGTCCACTATGCCCTGCCTCATGTACAGAGGAAGAATTGTTGGAGGCTACAGACAATGCGGTTGCTGTTGCCCGTTTTTGGTCAAAAGATATTTAGCCACCTGCACTCCTTCTATTTTTATTGTTTTCTACTAGTTTATGCAATCCTTTTTCTATGAAATAAATAAATAAATATTGAGATGCATGAGGATGTTCATATGTGTGTGAATGCTGAGTAAAAATGTAACTGCCCTTTGTTTGTTAGACAATGTAACTGTAAGTTGGTCGTGAATTCAGTGTAGTTACATAGAATCTGTATGTCTAAATGTTGATCTGTAAAAGTTCTGATATATGCTCTCACACTGAAAACTGCAATAAAAAGAACCAGGTTTGAAAAGTATTCATGACACAAGAGAAAGGGATGCAAGGGCCTCAGGCCGTCTCCTGTCTTGCAGGCGGAGCAGGGGAGCGCCTCCTGATGCCAGGCACAGGCTTCTTGACCCTCGGAGCAGCTGGAGCCCTGGCCTTTTCCCTCATGGTGCGGGAGGAGTACCCAGACGTCCCCTGCAAGCTCAATGAGGTCGGTGCCAAGTTGTTATGGGGTCACTGGGGTGAGAAGGGGCCCTTAGTGAGAGATGGTGTCCCATGACCAGCTCTGGGGGGTCATTGAGGTTAGCAGTGCCCCATCGTCAGATGCCCAGCTTTGCCTACAAAACCTCTGAAGATGTTAGCCACAGATGCAGACGAAACATCAGGAGAGAACACTGCTGGAACATGGCCATACAGCCCAAAAAACCTCACAACCCAGTGATTCCAGCCTTGAAAGCCTTCAACAGTACACCAGTCTTCTTCTCCTCCGCAGGTGAAGATCAACATGGGGGTGACCACTCCGGAGCGGCTGGGCCCTGGCTACGTCAGCCACCTGGAGGTGGGCCAAGCGGTGGCCTCCTTGGTGGAGAAGAGGGCCGTCTCACATAGGATCCTGAGCGCCGCTTCACCCGCCGACCTGAAAACCCTGGCCTCTGAGGGGAAGATCTGAAGACCCCTTAGAAGGCCCTGTCCTCAGCTCTGACCCTTCCTTGTGCTGAACCCCTCTCATTCCGCTGGGTCCTGTAGGCTCCTAAGATGGGCAGGAAAGAGAGCAACGAGTGGCCCTTCGCTTCTCGGATCCCTAGCCAAGGACAAACCATTCAAAGTACCGATGGGCTAATGCATTTGCAACGTGGGTCCGATGCTAGAGATCGACCAAGGGTCCAGATCTTGGAGTCACCCCCAATTCGGATGATCTTAAGCCACTTATTTCGCGTTTCCCCAAAGCATGGCCTGGGGGAAATTGAACATGTGGTCCTGTGATGCAATTACATCAGGCATGGGCAAACTTCGGCCTTCCCTCCAGGTGTTTTGGACTTCAACTCTCACCATTCCTAACAGCCTCAGACCCTTTCCTTTTCCCCCTCAGCCGCTTAAGCAGCTGAGGGGGAAAAGGAAAGGGCCTGAGGCTGTTAGGAATGGTGGGAGTTGAAGTCCAAAACACCTGGAGGGAAGGCCGAAGTTTGCCCATGCCTGATTTAGACCTTGATCTTTGCAAACACTACAATCTTGGAATTTTCTGAGAAAAGGGAGCATTGCAGGCAAAAGGCAGCAGAGCTGGATGATGGGCTCTCCGACTTGACCATGCTTGGGTAGGGAATCCAAAGAAAGTAACTTGTCCTCTGCTCTGGTTTTGAAACTGCATTCCTTCTGGCTTCGTCCTTTGCAGACCGTTCTATATGCCATCTGGTTAGACTGCAATTCCCAACATTCCTCACAATTGGCTGGGGCCGACGGGGAGTGTAATCTCAACTATTTTCCAAGGGTATCTGCCCCTCCTGCAAGCTAACAGGACCACCTGGCACCCAGATCCACCTACGTCCTGCTTGCCTTTAGGAATGGCACAGAAAGGAGGACCCCAAGTTGCCCCTTCGCAGCCTTGCATGTCCCTTCCCACTTTGGGGCCACCGTCATGTGGCCTCGTGCTGCTTTTAATAAATGTTTTCATATATTTAATAAACCTCAAACGTATGCAGTGTGCTTTTCTGTGCTTCCCAGCCGGGTTTGCTCTTTGATTTGTGTTTGTGGGATTTCTAACCTGTGAGCAAGTGAAGTGGGTTATATCCAAATGTTACTGTTCTGGTGTTTAATTCTACACTTACAAGGGGCGTTCATGAAAGGTTTCCCCTGACCCCTTCCTGTGGACTGAGAGCAATGAGACTTGGCCCAGTTCTGAGTCCTTCTCTCCATGGGTGCCACCCCGGGAAACACACTTCTCCCATCTTTTGAGGCAACTATCAGCACCTCACTTGTGGAAATCAACAGGTTGCTCCAAAAGCCACGTTGTGACTTTAAAAATCAGAGTCTCATCACCGGAGAAACATTTGCCCTTATTTTTTAAGCTCGGAGAGCGAAGCCAAAAAACAGTCAAGTGGAATCACAAATATTTCACCAGGTCTTGGGGTCCGCAGATGACGAGATACAGATCAGGGTGAGGAGAAAGGTAGCATTAAGCATTAAGTGCAGATGTTCGTACAATCCATGTGTTTGTTGCTTTTAACAGCAGCGTAGTATCGGGCAGAAAAGCTCATCATCCTGGGCTCCAGAGGCACCTTTATTTTCTTTCCTTGTTGGAAAGAGATGGAAGTCGGATGGTGTGAGGTCGGGTGAATCAGGGGGATTCAGGAGAATGTAAAAGTCATGGGAGTATGCTTCTTCTATTTGGGCAACATGGGAGTTGTGAACTGGTGCATTGCCTTGCAGAAGGTGGACACCTTTGGGGAGCATGCCACATTTTCTCTTGGTTTTGATGGCCTCCCGCAGTTTCCACAGCAGTGAAGCCTAGTCTGCCCCAATGATGATCATGGTCCCCTTTGCTAGGAAATCCATCCATCCTACTCGTGCTGGTCCCAGAATACTGTGAGCATGACCTTGCCTGCCAAGAGTTGGGCAGGTGCCTTCCTTGGAGGCTGAGAGTCAGGATGCTTCCATTGCATTGACTGGGCTTGAGTCTCAGGATCAGAGTGATGGACCCTGCTTTCACCCTGTGGGATCAGTCTGTTGAAAAAGTCCTCTTGTTTTCCCTGGCACATCGTCAACAGAGCCAGAGAGCATTCGACTTGTTCCTGCTTCTGGAAAGGTGTGAGCAGCCAAGGGACACAGTGAGTAATACCTTATGCAAGTGAAGATGGTCTTGGGTGATTTTTTCCACGGACCCCACACTCATCTTGACATTTTGGGCTAGGTAACAAATGGTTACATGGCGATTTTCCAAAATGGTGACCTCCACTTGCTGGATGGTGCCCCAGTGATCATGGTTCCCTTTGCAAGGAAATCCATCCATACTACTCCGTGCTGGTCCCAAAATCCTGTGAGCATGACCGTGCCTGCGAAGAGTTGGTCACATGCCTTCTTTGGAGGCTGTGAGTCAGGATGCTTCCATTGCATCGACTGGACTTCTCATAATCAGAGTGATGGACCCAGCTTTCACCCTGTGTGATCAGCCTGTTGAAAAAAATCCTCCTAGTTTCCCTGGCACATCATTGTCAAGAGAGCCAGAGAGCATATGACTCTTTCCTGCTTCTGGAAAGTTGTGAGCAGCCAAGGGACCCAGTGAGTGGATAACTTATGCAGGTGAAAATGGTCTTGGGAGATTTTTTCCACTGACCCCATGCTCATCTTGACATTTTGGGCTAGGTGGAGAATGGGTATGCGGTGATTTTCCAAAATGGCGACCTCCACTTGCTGGATGGTGTGTTCATCAATAGCAGAGTGGGGTCAACCTGGAATTGGAGCTATTTGCACTGAAGTCTGACCACATTGGAATTGATGACGCCAGTTCTTGACTCCATCGTCTGATGGGGAATCCTCACCAGAAACCACTTTTATTTCATCGAATATCTCCTTTGGTGTGAAACCTTTCAAGTCAAGGAACTTGAGGATTGCTCTGTTTTCCACTGGGTCCATTCTCAAACCTCACACCACTTCCACACCTGTCAAATCAAGACCGTTCTCAGTTCTGAGTTGTAAATTGGCACGTAACCTATAGAGACTTATATCATTACACATGGGCAGTTTCAGCATCCTGTGAGTGAGTCAGGGGACATCTTTAATGGATGCTCCTCATATAACATGAAGCAGGGCTTCAAAACCACAGATCCCTAGAACAACTTAAAAAGTTGCTAGGGCTTTCCTGAAAAGTTATCTCAGGTGGAGAAAGCTGGAAATAGCTAGAGAACGAGACATCTAATTTGGTGAGCAGGTCAAAGATAATGGTGTTTATTACCGAAAAGCCCGCGAGAGCGAAGCCAAAAAACAGTTGAGTGGAATCACAAATATTTCACCAGGTCTTGGGGTCCACAGATGACGAGACACAGATCAGGGTGAGGAGAAAGGTAGCATTAAGCATTAAGTGCAGCTGTTCGTACAATCCAAGTGTTTGTTGCTTTTAACAGCAGCGTAGTGTCGGGCAGAAAAGCCCATCATCCTGGGCTCCAGAGGCACCTCTATTTTCAAAGTGGTGTGGATCAATCTAGCTGCCAACTTTTATACTCCGCAACGGACCCAAATTGTGCAAATCCAGCCAGACTCCATGGCTCTCTATGGCTCCAGTCTCATTTTTTAAAAAGTTTCCTATATGAAAGAGAAGGTTCTCTCTTTCTCACAAACGCACACTCGCACATACACACTTTTTGTCCCTTCATTTGTAGGTCCCTTCATTCAGTGTTATGACTTTGGGGTTCAACTATTTGTAAATATATGTTTGCAAATGGGTCCTAAAACCTACAGTGAGGTTATTTGGGGTTGGGAGGAGTGCCTAGTTTCCTATATAGATCCAGTGCGGGAGCATGCATGCATGGTGCGCATACATACTACAGATCCCTCCTTGCCTTACGCTACGGCTTCCAGGCCAAATCCGAACCCAAAAACGGGGACGGCGAAAGTAGTGAGACATGCAGAAGAGAGGAAGCAAAAGCAAAGGATTGGGGAATGCCCCCCTTACACTTCTCTTTCTCTGGTCAAGGCTCAATAAGGACAAGGCTGCAAAGAAGGGTCAGTCAAACGGTTGAGGGATGAGAGGAGAGGGGCACATCTCCCCCTTTTAAGGAAATAGGGGAAGCGATTGCAGATTCCTTCATAGTGAAACGGGGAAAGGAATGACTCCCTCCAAGCAATCCTTGTCCCCATCTGCTTCATGCTCAGTGGTGCGGAATATGGCAACATATGGCAAGGACAGGCTCAAATAAGGCTCTCCTTGAAAGGGAAACTGCAAATCCCAACCTGCATTGCCTCCCAATACCTCTCTTCAGCCCAAGGACGGACTCGTATTAAAGGGCTTCTTGGCTTAACACAAAGGTAGCAGCCAGCCCCAAATATTGCACCAATGAAGAAAGGAAGGAGGAAGGGAGGGAGGGGGAAGGAAGGAAGGATGGAAAGAAAAGAAATAAGGAGAAAAGGAAGGAAAAAGAAGGAAAGGAAAAGGAAAGGTAAGGAAACGAAGGAAGGAAGGAAAGAAGGGAAAAAAGGAATGAAGGAAGGATGGGAAAAAAGAAATAAGGAAAAAAGGAAGGAAAAAGAAGGAAAGGAAGGAAGGGGAGGAAGAAAAGAAGGGAGGGAGAGAGGAAGAAGGAAGGACGGAAGGAGAGAAAGAAAGAAAGAAAGAAAGAAGGATGGATGGATGGAAAGAAGGAAGGAAGGGAAGGAAGGAAGAACGGAAAGAAAAGGAAGGAAGGAAAGGAAAGAAATAAGGAAAAAAGGAAGGGAAAAGAAGGAAAGGAAGGAAGGGGAATGAAGGATGAAAAGAAGGAAGGAAGAAAGGAAGGACAGGAAGGAAGAATGGAAAGAAAAGGAAATAGGGAAGAAAGGAAGGAAGAAAAGAAGGAAAGAAAGAAAAGGAAGGAAGGGGAGAAAGAAAAAAGGAAGGAAACAGAAGGAAGGATGGAAAGAGGGAAGGAAAATGAAGGAAAGGAAGGAAGGAATGTAAGAAAGAGTGAAAGAGGAAAGAAAGAAGAAAGAAGGATGGAAAGAAAAGAAAGAAAAAAGGATGGAAAGAAGGAAAGAGAAGGAAGAAATGAAAGAAGAAAAGGCAGGAAGGAAAGAAGGATGGAAAGCAGGAAGGAAAGAGAAGGAAGGAAAGAAGGGAGGGAGAAATGGGCCGAATGGCTTCATCAGCAAGATCTGGCTCCTCCAGGTGAAAGGGGCCAGAGATTTTTTGGAGGGATGGCCATGTGTCCCCTATGGCTAACATCTGCTGCTTCTGCTGTGCAAGGGTCAAGGGCAAGGCAGGGCTACTTCTCCAGGACCGGCCGGTGGAGAGACTCCACGTAGGAAAGGGCGCTCTGCAGAGAGGTCAGGCAATAGCCCTCCTCTCCAATCAGGTACCTGCAAGGAAAGGAGAGGGAGAGAGAGAGAAGAGAAGGAGACACAGGGTTATTATTCCAGGTGAGAAAGTCTGACCAAAGTAGGAGAGACTGGGACTATGACTTACCTCAATCTAGACCAGGCATGGGCCAGGTTTGGCCCTCCCTCCAGGTGTTTTGGACTTCAACCCCCCCCCCCCCACACACACACAATTCCCCTTTTTGGGGTAAACTATAACTCCCAAAGTCAAGGTCTATACCCACCAAACCCAGTATTTTCTGTAGGAGTTCTGTGTGCCAAGTTTGGTTCATTTCCATTGTTGGTGGAGTTAAGAATGTTCTTTGATTGTAGGTGAACTAAACATCCCAGCAACTACAACTCCCAAATGACAAAATCAATCCCACCCAGCCCCATCAGTATTCAAATTTGGGTGTATTGGATATTTGTGCCAAATTTGGTCCAGTGAGTGAAAATACATCCTGCATATCAGATATTTACATGACGATTCATAACAGTAGCAAAATTACAGTGAAAATAATTTTAGGGTTGGGGGTCAGCACAACATGAGGAACGGTATTAAGGGGTCACAGCACTAGGAAGGTTGAGAAACACTGATTTATGACTCTCTCATTCCCTGCTTGTAAAGCCACCACTGCCTCTGCCTCCGCATCAAAGATGCCAATCCTCTGCACAGTCGAACTGCCGTCTCGGCACAACTGTCCTCATGGATTACGTCTCGCCTCCGTCTTGCGCTGGCTGGGCAGCCAGCAGGCCGTGCATAAGCTGAGCTGACAGGCAAAGACAGCAGCGGCGAAGTAGTGGCCTTGCACCCCGCCGGACGAGGCAGACAGACAGAGCAGAAGGGATGGACGGAGGGAGGGATAGATGGGCGAGAGGCCTCCGACTGAAGGCCATGTGAAACTGGGAAGGGATATAATGGACCCCCCAAAGCCAAAAGGCCAAGAAGTCTGCTTATGGGGACAACCCCCTGACCCTCAATGACAAAGCCTTGAAGGGCTCCTAATTAGTTGAAGGCCACGTTGAGTGATCTACACTGTTGAATGAGTGCGGTTTGATCCCACGTTGACTGCTATGGGATCTGCTCGTCTAGCATTAGGATTCGTGCTTCGTGGTGCATTCTAGACCATCGGATTAATGCAACCTGACGCCACTTGAACTGCCATGGCTCAGTGATGTAGTTTTACAAGGACCTTAACCCTTTCTGTCAAAAGAGGGCTGGTACTTGCCAAACTACAACACCCAGGATTCCATGCGTCAGTCTAGACCAGGGGTCCTCAAACTTTTTAAACAGAGGGCCAGGTCATAGGCCCTCAAACTGTTGGAGGGCCAGATTATAATTTGAAGAAAAAAAAAGAATGAATTCCTATGCACATTGCACATATCTTATTTGTAGTGCAAAAGCACTTAAAAACAATACAATAATTAAAATGAAAAACAATTTTAACAGATATAAATTTATTATTATTTCAATGGGAAGTGTGGGCCTGCATTTGGCTGATGAGATAGGGTTGTTGTTGTTGTTGTTGTGTGCTTTCAAGTCATTTCAAACTTAGGTTGACCCTGAGCGAGGGCCGGTTAAATGACCTTGGGGAGGGCCGTATCCAGCCCTTGGGCCTTAGTTTGAGGACCCCTGATCTAGAGCCACGGATATTATTTTAGGTCTCGCGGCCCACAGGTTGTGAACCACTGGGCTACAGAATAGATGGGTCCCTTGGCTTGCTATTTCTGTCCCCCTGTCCATCTGCCTTGGGATTCATCTACACCAGTGGTTCTCAACCTTCCTTAATACCTCACTACCTCTGAGGATGCTTGCCATGGATGCAGGCGAAACATCAGGAGAGAATGCCTCTAGAACATGGCCATATAGCCTGAAAAAACCTACAACAACCCAGTGATTCCGGCCATGAAGGCCTTCGACAATACATTCCTTAATACAGTTCGTCATCTTGTGGTGACCCCAACCATAAATTATATTCATTGCTACTTCATATCTGTAATTTTGCTACTTTTATGAAACATAATGTAAATATCTGATATGCTGGACTTATTTTCGTTCACTGGACACAAATACCCAATACACCCAAATGTGAATACTGGTGGAGTTGGGGGAGGGATTGATTTTGTCATTTGGGAGCTGTAGTTGCAGGGATTTATAGTTCACCTACAATCAAAGAGCATTCTGAACGCCACCAATGATTGAATTGAACCACACTTGGCACACAGAACTCCCCTGACCAACAGAAAATACTGGAAGGGTTTGGTGGGCATTGACCTTGAGTTTTGGAGTTGTAGTTCACCTACATCCAGAGAGCATTGTGGACTCAAGCAATGATGGATCTGGAGCAAACTTGGCACGGATATTCAATAGGCCGAAATGTCAACACTGGTGGAGTTTGGGAAAAATAGATGTTGGCCTTTGGGAGTTTTAGTTGCTGGGATTTATAGTACACCTACAATCAAAGAGCATTCTGATCCCCACCAACGATAGAATTGGGCCAAACTTCCCACACAGAACCCCCATGACCAATAGAAAATAATGTGTTTTCTGATGGTCTTGGTGACCCCTCTGACACCCCGTTGTGACCCCCCCTCCCAGGGTCCTGGCCCCCAGGTTGAGAAACGCTGATCTACCCTGTAGAATAAATGCAGTTTAACTCCACTTGTAACTGCCATGACTCAATGCTATGGAATCATGGGAGCTGCGGTTTTACAAAGCCTCAGTCTTCTCTTCCAAAGAATCACTGGTGTCTCTCCAAACGACAACTCCCAGGATAGTGCAAACACAAGAAGGAATATGCGTATACAAAAGGGAAGGAACTATCTATGGGAGAACCAACATGTCATAGTGAGTTGCTGTGAGTTTTCCGGGCTGTACAGCCATGTTCCAGAAGCATTCTCTCCTGACGTTTCACTCATATCTATGGAAGGTATCCTCAGAGGTTGCGAGCTCTGTTGGAAACTACACAAGGGAGGTTTACATATCTGTTGAAGGTCCAGGGTGGGAGAAATTACTCTTCTCTGTTGGAGACATGTGTGAATGTTGAAATTGGCGACCTTTATTAGCATTGAATGGCGTTGCATCCTCAAAGCCTGGCTGATTGCTGCCTTGGGGAATCCTTTGTTGGGAGTTGTTAGCTGGCCGTTATTGATTCTTGTCTGGATTTCACCTGCTTTTGGGGTGTTGCTCTTTATTTACTGTCCTGATTTTAGAGGGTTTTTTTTAAATACTGGGAGCCAGATTGTGTTCATTTTCATGCTTTCTTCCTTTCTCTTGAAATTGTCCACATGCTTGTGGATTTCAATGGCTTCTCTGTGTAGTCTGACACAGTGGTTGTTAGAGTGGAAAGGAAGAAATTGATTTCTGCCTCTAGGACCAAATTTTATGTTCAAGGTGCAATGCCCAGGAGGCCTTTGACATTGGTACCTGGGCCCTACCTGCAGCTGTTCTTTTGGTGCAAGAAAATCCTTGCACTTACCCTTCGTGGATGAACTCCTCCAAAGCCGCGCACTCCGAGACCAGCTGGGGAAGGTTGCTCTTCAGGACCACGAAGGACAGGATCGGGAGCAGATCATCAGCACCACTACAAAGAAGAGCGAGAGGAGGACGGCATCGGCATGAATACACCTTACAAACATCACCTAATTTTAAAAAATTACAACTCCTAAAATCCTTGGATAGCAAGGCCAGTGAAATGGGGAATGTAGCTGAAGTTGCTCAAGTTCCACAGCTCCCTTGATTCCAGGATTCAAGTGGGACCAAACTGCATTCATTCTACAGCAGTGTTTCTCAACCTTCCTAATGCCGCAACCTCTTAATACAGTTCCCTATGTTGTGGTGACCCCCAACCATAACATTATTTTCGTTGCTGCTCCATAACTGTCATTTTGCTACTGTTATAAATCACAATGTAAATATCTGATATGCAGGATGTACTTTCATTCACTAGACCACATTGGGAACAAATACCCGATACACCGGGAAGGTGGCACAGCTGGCTGGGAGTCAGCTGCATTAAGATCACTACTGACCGAAAGGTCATGAGTTCGAAGCCAGCACGGGTCGGTGTGAGCTTCTGACCAAAATTGTGTAGCTTGTTGTCGATCTTTGCAGACCGAAAGACAGTTGCATCTGTCAAGTAGGAAATTTAGGTACCACTTCTGTGGGGAGGCTAATTTACGAGGTCATAAAAAATCTCCAGCGAGTATGCAAAGAATGAGGAAGTACTTCATCGGTGTCACAAATGGACGGTGAAGGGATGGCTCCCCTGGTGGCCAGAAGCTGGAATGTTAAATAGCCTCTGAGTGTCTATCTATATATGTTGTGTGTCTATGGCATTGAATGTTTGCCATGTATCTGTACATTGTAATCCGCCCTGAGTCCCCTGCGGGGTGAGAAGGCTGGAATATAAATACTGTAAATAAATAAATAAATACATTCAAATTTGAATACTGATGGGATTGGGAGGGGATTGATTTTTTCATTTGGGAGATGTAGTGGCTGGGATTTATAGTTCACCTACAATCAAAGAGCATTCTGAACTCCACCAATGATGGAATCGAACCAAACTTGGGACACAGAACTCCCATGACCAACAGAATATACTGGAGGGGTTTGGTGGGCATTGGCTTTGAGTTTTGGAGTTGTAGTTCGCCTACATCCAGAGAGCACTGAGGACTCAAACAATGATGGATCTGGACCAAACTTGACACGAATACTCAATATGCCCAAATTATGAACACTGGTGGAGTTTGGGGAAAATAGACCTTGACATTTGGGGGAATCCATGGAGAGAGGGCCAACTATATATATATTGTTTTACGTAGTGGCCAGTGCTCTTTAGCTTTTACCCAGTCTGGGTCCCGAGATCTTATGGAGTAACAACTCCCTGCTCTTTTGATTATCCATCGTGCCCTCTTTATAGGGGAGCTCTGCCTAGGAATCCAAAGCAATGCCGCCTCGCAAGGCATTCCCGTCTTGCCCTCGACCGGTTTAATGCCTTTGATGGCGCCCAGCGGAGCTCTGCCCTTTCCTCCGCTAAGCCTCTGTGACAGGGCCTCGAAGGGTCGGATGCCAAAGCACCGCTGGCGACGAGACGGCGAGGCGGTCCGGCCCGGCAGGAGGTCCTTCGGCTGTCGGATTGGATGTTGTCACAAGGACGGGGGACGGCTCTGTTCATGCGTGCGGGCCCCAAGGCCTCTGGCTCCCGAACGCGCATTTGCGCGTTCGGGAGCCGGAGGCCTTGGGGCCCGCACGCATGAGCCGATGGCTTGGCGTGGGACCTGTAAAGCTCATCTCCTCTCTGCATGAAAGCCACCTCTGTAACGGAAGCTAATGGCTCCCCTGTGTGCATTCAATTAGGCCAAGATTCATAGAGTTGGAAGAGACCTTGTGGGCCATTCAACCCAAGCAGGAAAAACACATTCAAAGCGTATAGGATGGGGGACACTTTGGCTTGTCCAGAGTGAAGAGAGAGGGGGACAGAAGACAGTTCCATCTTGTCTCCTGCCTATGTCATCGGTTGGGAGCCCCCCCTCCCCTTGGTGCCAACTGCTTCTCTGGTCCAGAGTGAAGAGAGAGGGGAGCAGAAGAGAGTTCCATCTTGTCTCCTGTGCTTTACTATTAATGTCTCCTGTGCTTTACCTCTGAGGAAGCTTGCCATAGATGCAGGCGAAACGTCAGGAGAAATGCCTCTAGAACATGGCTCTATAGCCTGAAAAAACCCACAAGAACCTAGTGATTCCAGCCATGAAAGCCTTCGACAATACATAGATCTAGGAGTCTTAGGAGACCACAAGCGGAACGCAAGCCAACAGTGTGATGCAGCAGCTGAAAAGGCCAATGCGATTCTAGGCTGCATCAATAGGAAGATAGTGTCCTGATCGAGGGAATAAATACTTTTAGCTCTCTTTTGCTGCATAAGAGATCTAGGGGTCTTAGGAGACCACAACTGGAACATAAGCCAACATTGTGATGCGGCAGATGAAAAGGCCAATGTGATTCTAGGCTTCATCAACAGAAGGATAGTGTCAAGATCGAGCAAAGTCATACTCCCACTCTTTTCTGCTTTGATCAGACCTTCTCACCTAGAATAACCCTGTGTCCACTTCTGGGCAAAGCAATTAAATGACATATAGCTGGAAACCAGTCCATTTGAAAGGGATCTAGCAGTCTTAGCAGACCCCAAGCTGACTGTGAGACTACATTGTGATGCGGCAGATCAAAAAACCAATGAGATTGTAGGTAACACCCATAAGAGTCTAGTGTTCAGATCAAAGGAAGACATAGTATGACCCTCTTCTGCTGAGAAAGGAATCTAGGAGTTTCAGTGGAGCACAAGCTGAACATGAGCCAATGGTGTGATGCAACTGTTTAAAAAGTCAATGCGATTAGTGTCTTCCTGCCTGGCAGAAAAGGGTTGGACTGGATGACCCTTGGGATCTCTTCCAACTTTATGATTTAAAGATCATCTAACTCAGCATCCCCATCATTCCCTGGGCCTTGGGTCACTCTACTCACATGGCGGCTGATGCTGGATGAGGCCTGCCTTCAGAGCTCCCACAGTATTCCTCTGCGCATTCACAGATGATTCGCAAGGTCCGCACTGCAGGGCAGGAAAACAACAACAACAACAATTATTATTATTATTATTACTAGCCGTCCCCTGCCACGTGTTGCTGTGGCCCACATGGGGGTTCTGGGTGAGAGGTTTGGCCCAATTCTATCGTTGGTGAGGTTCAGAATGCTGTGTGACTGTAGGTGAACTATAAATCCCAGGAACTACAACTCCCAAATGTCAAGATTCTATTTTCCCCAAACTCCACCAGTGTTCAGATTTGGGCATATTGAGTATTCATGTAGAGTTTGGTCCAGATCCATCATTGTTTGAGTCCATGGTGATCTTTGGATGTAGGTGAACTACAACTCCAAAACCAAAGGACACTGCCCACCAAACCCTTCCAGTATTTTCTGTTGGTCATGGGAGAACTGTGTGCCAAGTTTGGTTCAATTCCATCATTGATGGGGTTTAGAATGCTCTTTGATTATAGGTGAACTATAAATCCCAGCAACTACAACTCCCAAATGACAAAATAAAAAAATTGAGTGAAGGACATACATTGGGTTATTAGGTGTTTCATGTCCAAATTTGGTGTTAATTTGTCCAGTGGTTTTTGAGTTCTGTTAATCCCACAAACATTACATTTTTTATATATAGATGATTATTCCTAGACCTGCATCTCTTCCTGGGAGATGCCCAACCCACCACCAGCTCCTCACCGATGCACTCCAGCTTCTTTTGGGGACAGGAGCCGAGGGGAAGGAGCATCAGTTCCTGGACGGCCGCACCATACGGACAGGCCCCGGGTCCCCTGGAGCGGCTGCCCTGTGGGAGGAGCTTGGCCGAAATGCCAGCGTCCGATGGGGCCACATTCCGGTGCAGCTCCATGCTCCGAGAGAGAGCTGCCTCCCGGGCCTTGTAGACATTTCTAAAGGAAGAATGGGACAGACACAAAGGCTGGTGAATTTGAAAAACGTGTGTCTTTTACCTAGTGGCTGGTTTCTCCCATTTTAAGGTCGCTATAATCAACCCTCTTCTCAGGTCTGGGCAAACTTTGGCCTCCCTCCAGGTGTTTTGGACATTATTTATTTATTTACTTATTTACAGTATTTATATTCCGCCTGTTGGGGATTCCTCATCTTCGGAAGAGGAAGGGGAGCAGGGAAGTGCTCAGGAATTGGAGGGAGAAGAAGAATCAGACGGTGAGGGTTTGCAAGTGCCCATATTTCTAGAGAGACGAAAAGAGACAGAGCACAGACAGCGTGCAGCCAGAATAGTTGCTAAAAACGCTGAGCTAATTGGGAGACGCCCTAGCACCTCCTGCATGGGGAATGCAGGGCTTTAAATCAGAGGTAGGAGCAGTCAGCTTTTGTTGGTAACAATGACCCTGATGCTGATGTTTTCACTCCAATGGAATCTGCTTTGTGTCTGCTGCTAAGGACTTAGTTCATCATCCATTGTCTGATGGAAGACTGGTGTTTCTTTTGGGACTTTGTAAGAGACTTTAATTTGTGTCTGGATTAAGACATCCTTGTTTTCCTTTGCACTTTTCAATTGCATTTGCTTATTCTTTGTGTTTGCTGAAGTAAAGCTTTTTTCTTTTACTTTCAACATTGTCTAAAGGTTGTTTTTGAAGGGCAACTCAGGCCACTGCCCTTCTCACCTCGCAGGGGACTCAGGGCGGATCACGATGCACATATGCATGGCAAACAGCCATAATGCCACAGACACACAACATATATAGGCGGACACACAGAGGCTATTAAATTTTCCATGCTTTGAATTCTGGCCACCGGGGGAGCTGTCGCTTCACTGTCCACTTGTGACACTGATAGAGTATTTCTTCATTCTTTTGCACACTGCTGGAGAGTTTTATGGCGTCGTAAATTAGTTAAATTAGCCTCCCCACATAAGCGGTACCTAAATTTCCTACTTGACAGATGCAACTGTCTTCAGGCTGCAAAGGTCGACAGCAAGCTAGACTAATGGTTGGGAGCTTACTCCAACCCAGGCTGGCTTCGAACTCATGAGCTTTCGGTCAGCAGTGATTTTAATGCAACTGACTCTCAACCAGCTGCGCCACAACCTGGTCCACAACTCAGAATTTGAGTGTTCGGGAGCCGGAGGCCTTGGGGCCCGCACGCATGCCCATGCCTGCTCTTCTCAACAACAAGCCTGCCTTCCTAGAAGAATGAAAAAGGAAGGAAGGAAGGACGGAAGGAAGGTAAAAAGAATGGAAAGGAAGAGAAGAGGGATGGAAGGAAGTGAGAGAGGGGGAAAGAATAATGAAGGAAGGAAGGAAGGAAGGAAGGAAGGAAGGAAGGAAGGAAGGAAGGCAGCTGTCCCAACAAAACCCAGGCAACGCTGGGTATATACGCTAGTTTCTAAATGAAAAATAGTTTAAAAAAAAGACCAAGTCTAACCTAACTGATGTGGACATACACGCTACACAAGGCATGCCTCTCACCCTGAGATTCCTTCCCTTTTGCCCCAAGGAACAGAGAGAAGGATACAGAGAACAGAGTTGTGTTTTTCTCAAAGTAAGTGTCCCTTGTAACCAGCAATGCCCCTCGATGGGCCTGGTGGGAGGCAATGAAGCCTTTGGCTAACCAGGTGAAAGGCCTTTACCTGTAGACGGCCAAGAGCGGGGCCCAGAGCGGGGCGAAGAAGGCCTCCTCCAGCCGCGCCACGCACTGGTCCTTGGCAGCCGCCGTATTGAGGCCCTCGAAAGCCAGCAGCGTTAAGGAGAGCAGCCTGTCTGGGAGAGAAGGGACGTGAGGCTCGGCGGAGATACCCAGAGCAAAAACACCTTCCCAAGCACACCCTCCCCTCCAGGTGTTTTGGACTTCAACTCCCACAATTCCTAACAGCCGGTAGGCTGTTAGGAATTGTGGGAGTTGAAGTCCAAAACACCTGGAGGGCTGAAGTTGGCTCATGCCTCCACTTTTCTAAATCGGGGACTAAATGAAAGATGTCAATTGGAGTTTGGGTTCTGGAAGACTTCAAATAGTTCATAAGGAGACTTTTGGGGGAAAGTAAAAAGAGAGAGAAACCGATTAAGTATGTGATTCTTGTGGATGAGCAGAAAAAAAGCAGAAAGCAAGTTTGCCCTCTGCTGTCCAGAAACAGGACTTTATGTAAAGGTTTGGAGATAGCAACTGTAAGGATATTCATTTCACAATGTAAACACAAACAGAGGTAAATAGATTGTTGGATAGAAAGTGGGAGAAGCAATGTTAAGGTATAGAGCAACTCACAAAAGGGTAGCAGGAAATCCTTTTTTGAAACTAATTTATATGTGTGTTTTCTGCATTTTAGAGTAGAGAAGTATGGAGTTATGTACCGTATATACTTGAGTACAAGCCGACCTGAATATAAGCCGAAGCACCTAATTTTACCACAAAAAATGAGGAAAACGTATTGACTCGAGTATAAGCCAAGGGAGGGAAATGCATCCGCTACTGGCAAATTTCAAAATAAAAATAGATAGCAATAAAACATTAATGGAGGTATCAGGTTAAATGTTTTCAAATATTTACATAAAACTGTAATTTAAGATAGGACTGTCCAACTCTGATTAAACCATTATTCTAACCTTCTTCAATGTAAATGTGCTTATGTATCCTTCCAACAACAACAACAACAACAACAACAACAACAACAACAACAATAAATCGCACAGTCCTAGACGCTTGGAAAGTGTTCGACATGTGACTTTGTGATACAAAATCCAGCATATAGATTTCATTTGCTGTGACATACTGTGTTTTTGTATCAATAAAATAGTAGTAGTAGTAGTAGTAGTAGTAGTGGTGGTGGTGGTGGTGGTGGTAAAACAATAAATGTAATAATAATAAAATAATGTCATGTAATAATAACAATAATAATAGAGTAAAATAATGTAAATGTAATACTAAAAACAGTATTAATAATGAGAGGAAAATAATAAAAGTAACAATAATAATAATAGAACATAATAATGGAAATGTAATAATAATAAAAAATAGAATAAAATAATAAAAGTAATAAAAACAACAATAGAGTAAAATAATAAATATAATAATAAATGGAGTAACATAATAAATGTAATAACAACAATAGAGTCAAATATAATAATAACAACAACAACATAGTAAAATAATAAATGTAATAATAATAAGAGTAAAATAATAAATATAATAATAAATTGAGTAAAATAATAAATGTAATAATAACAAGAGAGTCAAATATAACAATAACAACAACAACATGGTAAAATAATAAAAAACCTTGATTCAAGTATAAGTCGAGGAGGGCTTTTATAGATTTAAAAAAGGGCTGAAAAACTTGGCTTATACTCAAGTATATACAGTAATTGTTCAAGTGTTTATGTGTACGTATGTATATTTGCTGTTTTCCTTATTTGTGTTTATTAAAAACTGAATTGAAAGTCTAATTTTTAATGGCATTTTAACTGTATTTTTATTGCATCTTATTGCCAACAATACTTAATTCTTTTTTTCTATTCATATGCATATGTATTTTCCATGCTTTTAAGGACTATGGTACTGTGTCATTGTGAGTCACCTTGAGTCCCTATGGGGAGAAAGACAGGATAAAAATAAAGTTGATAACAACAACAACAGCGGGTTAAAACTTGCTGACCAAAAGGTTAGCGGCTCAAATCTGGGGAGTGGGAATGAGTACCCGCCATTAGCCCCAGCTTCTGCCAACCTAGCAGTTCGAAAACATGCAAATGTGAGTAGATCAATAGGTACTACTCCGGTGGGAAGGGTAACGGCACTTCAGGCAGTCATGCTTGCCACATATGCATATGAATAGAAAAATAAAAAAGAATTAAGTATTGTTGGCAATAAAATGCAATAAAAATACAATTAAAATGCCATTAAACGTTTATTGCTGTTTTCTTTATCTGTGTTTATTAAAAACCGAATTGAAAGTCTAATTTTCAATTCATGACCTTGGAGGTGTCTATGGACAATGCCAGCTCTTGGCTTAGAAATGGAGATGAGCACCACCCCGCAGAGTTGGACACGATTACTTAATGTCAAGGGAAAACCTTTACTTTTACTTAAATGGTGCTCCCTGACCCCATGCGACCCTCACCGATGGCATTGTGGATGTCCTTCACGGTGGCCTTGAGCTGCTCCTGCTGGGAGGCCTTCCTGCCAGTCGGTGTCCGCACCGGCCACCGCTCTGAAGCAGAGAGGAACTGCTCCAAGTCCTCGAAGGAGCTCTCCCGCTCGGCTGGGGCTGAGGGCAGCTCTTCCAGGAGGGGCCCGGATCCCGCAGCGGGGACCCCGACACCCTGGTCCTCAATGAAGGGAGTGCCAGAGAGGCTGTGGCGCAGGTTGAGCTTGTTGTTCTCCTGAACAGAAAACATGGAGTGGAGGCTCTGGGAGGAGCGCAGACGTCTGCCTTCGGGGGCTGGGGAGAGGAACGCCTCGGCCGCATCCAGTGAGGAGGACAGGGACAGGCCCCGGGAGACCTTGCCGGAACCGCGCAAGTCGGAGGAGGCGGCGCTGCGGCTGACCAGAGGGTAGACGCGGCTGTAGACCGAGCATTGGAGCTTCTTCAGCAGCTGGCAGATGGGGTGGTCTGCAAAGCTGGAGGGAGGCAGAAAACACAGGTCAGGTGGAGTCTCCTTCCTTGGAGTTTTGAAGCAGAGGTTTGATGGCCATCTGTCGGGAGGACTTTAATGGTGTCTTCCTGCATGGTATAATGGGAATGGACTGGATGATCTTTGGAGTGCCTTCCTCTCCATGATCCTGCCTGATCCTTACCTGAGAAGGTGGGAGATGAGTTTGGACACCAAGGAGAGGTCATTGGGATTCTTCTTCAGCTGGATCTTCCAAGACCTAGGCCAGTCCTTGGGGGAGAAGAGGAAAAGGACAGCATCATAATGTGCCATTGGTGCAATGTGTATGTATGTATATATAAGTATTGCTGTTTACTTTATTTGCATTTTTCTCTATTAAAAACTGAATTAAACAAATCTAGTTTTAAAATGTCATTTTAATTGTATTTTATTGCATTTTAACTTTTACCATAATGCCACCAATATCTATTTTTTTTTAATTTTTCTATTCATATTATTACACTCAAAGGCTGGCAACCACCTCTGTACTTAACACACACTTCCAGTCCAAGGTAAAATAGCAAAGCAGTTTATTGAAGAATATATATAAAAAGCAATTCAGCAAAATAGTATTTAAAAAAACAAAGTCCAAATATCAGGAACAATCTACAAAAATCAAAGTATAGGAGTAGCATCAAAAACCAGGAATACAGAAGCAGAATTAATCCAAAACGTGAGGTTTGGGAACTGTCTTCAAAACTTGGAATCGTGAGACGTGAACAAAAAGAAACATGGAACACGGAACTAGAAATCCTTTGACTTGAAAATAGATCTATACTCAATCACCAACATTGTCTGGACTAACGGATCCATCTGCTGGGCTAGCTAATATAGAGTGAAAATCATGCCTTCTCCCCTGGGAAACTGATAAGGACTTCTTTGCTAACCATCATCTTGACCTAGGTACACTCTCCTGAGAAGCCCTATATTGATTGAACATAAATCTCCTATCTAACAGCTCATTAGCCTGTCCACCTGGACTTTCATTTTCATCCTCTGAGCTCAGATTTGTTTGTGACCTTGCTTCCCTAGCAAACTGTCTTTCAGGAATGTGGCCTTCAGACACAGACCGATCATTTTCAGGGCTGAAAATCTCTTGCTGGCTTTCCTGCTGACTTGCAGACCCAGAATCCCCAGTGTCATCAGAATGACTAACAGGCCCAGAATCTCCAGAGTGATCAGGTGCAGGCACAATCAAAGGCCAAAATATTTATATGTATTTTCCTGTTTTATTTTTAAAGTTTGTATTATGTTATTGTGAATCAATTTGAGTCCCTACGGAGAGAAAGGCAGGATAAAAATAATGATTTTGATAATAATAATAATAATAATAATAATAAAAAGAACAAATGCCATCAAAGCCAGAATTGAAAATTCGACGACAGATCCCAAGTGTAGATTCTGCAAGGAAGCAGATGAAACAATAGAACATATCCTCAGCTGCTGCAAGAAGATCACGCAGACAGACTACAAGCAGAGGCATAACACCATTGCTCAGATGATCCATTGGAACTTGTGCCACAAATACCATCTGCCTGCGACAAAGAACTGGTGGGATCATAGCCGGAAAAAGTTACAGAGAATGAACACATCAAATACTCTGGGACTTCCGGATTCAGACAAACAGAGTTTTGGAGCATAATACTCCTGACCTCACAATTGTGCTAAAAAACAAAGTATGGATTGCCGATGTTACCATCCCAGGTGACAGCAGGATTAGCGGGAAACAACTGGAAAAGATGACACGATATGAGGATTTAAAGATTGAACTGCAAAGACTCTGGCACAAGCCAGTCAAGGTGGTCCTGTGGTGATCGGCACACTGGGTGCAGTGCCTCAAGATCTTGGCCTGCACTTAAACACAATCGATGCTGACAAGATTACCATCTGCCAGCTGCAAAAGGCCACCCTACTGGGATCTGCATGCATTATTCACCGATATATCACACAGTCCTAGATACTTGGGAAGTGTCCAGCGTGTGATCCAATACAACAGCCCGCAGAGTGATCTTGTTTGCTGTGGACTCATCTTGTTGTGTTTCAAATAATAATAATAATAATAATAATAATAATGGAAAAACATACTTTAAAAGTGCTTTGTGCACCTTGACCCCATGCGACCCTCATCAAAGGAGTTGTATGTATCCATGTTTGTATTTTAGAGTGACATGTAACTAGAGATGTATGTTGATAAGCAGCAGCTTAAAAATCCAATGAGATTTAGGGCTGCATCCAAAGGAATCTAGTGTCTAGACTAAGGGTCTTCAAACTAAGGCCCGGGGGCTGAATACGGCCCTCCAAGGTCATTTACCTGGCCCTCACTCAGTGTCAACCTAAGTCTGAAATGACTTGAAAGAACACAACAACAATCCTATCTCATCAGCCAAAAGCAGGCCCACACTTCCCACTGACATACTAATAAGTTTATATTTGTTAAAATTGTTTTTAATTACTGTATTGTTTTTAAGTGGGGTTTTTTTCACTAAAAATAAGATATGTGCAGTGTGCACAGGAATTCATTCATGTTTTTTCTCCAACACACACATTTATACGTATACAGAAATATATACACACACAAAACACATATACACAGACTGGGCCACAGCAACATGTGGCAGGGGACAGCTAGTCTATAATATAAATCTGTAAGGGGCGTCGTACGGAGCCGTATAACTCCACAACCCCCCAACGAAACTGAACCAGAATTGCCATGCCCCTAGGACAACCCACTCGGTACAAACTAATGTACTCCAAATTAAAAAAAAAACACCACAACAACGACAAAAACACCGCAAAACAACTGAACATGCGCACTGGCGCAAACTCCCCGGCACGCGCGCACGCACGGCCCCTCCCCCCCTCCCCCCGCGCGGCACACACACACGTGCGCGGTGCAAACTCCCCGCCACGCGCGCACGCGCCGCCCCTCACCCCCCCCCCGCGTGGCACACACAAAGGGGTGGGGTGAAGGGAGGGGGCGTGTCTAACCGGAGAGGGAGGGAGGAGGGAAGGAGTGAGTCATGGAGGAAAGGGGTGGGGCGAAGGGAGGAGGCGTGTCTTCAAATTCGCCCCCTCCCTTCTCCCCACCCCTTCCCTCCCTGAGTCACTCCTTCCCTCCTCCCCCCCCTCCGGAAAGACACGCCCCCTCCCTTCGCCCCACCCCTTCCCTCCCTGATTGACTCCTGGAAGGAAAGGGGTGGGGCGAAGGGAGGGGGCGTGTCTTTCCGGAGGGGGGGGAGGAGGGAAGGAGTGACTCAGGGAGGGAAGGGGTGGGGCGAAGGGAGGGGGCGTGTCTTCAAATTCGCCCCCTCCCTTCGCCCCACCCCTTCCCTCCCTGAGTCACTCCTTCCCTCCTCCCATCCCCTCCGGAAAGACACGCCCCCTCCCTTCGCCCCACCCCTTTCCTTCCAGGAGTCAATCAGGAAGAGAAGAGGTGGGGCGAAGGGAGGGGGCGTGTCTTTCCGGAGGGGGGAGGAGGAGGGAAGGAGTGACTCAGGGAGGGAAGGGGTGGGGAGAAGGGAGGGGGCGACTTGGAAGACAACAATGATGGATCCGGACCAAAGCATTCAATACGCCCTAATATCCACACAGATGGAGTTTGAGGGAAATAGACCTTGACATTTGGGAGTTGTAGTCACTGGGATTCAGAGTTTACCAAGACTCAAAGAGCATCCTGAACCCCACCAACGACAGAATTGGGGCAAACATGCCACACTGAACCCCCATGACCAACAGAAGATACTCAAGTTTACACACAAGCATAAAGAAGGGGGAGGACGGAGGGATGCCAGAGAGAGAGAGAGAGGGAGAGAGAGAGAGAGAGAAAGAGGGGAAAGGAAGGAGTGTGAGAGAGAGAAAGAGGGAAAGAGGGCGAGTGAAGGAAGGAAGAGAGGCCAGGCACAGACTTCAAAACTCTTACTAAAAGCCACAGCAACGCGTGGCAGGGCACAGCTAGTATCTATATAAATAAAAATATAATATTAGTTTGTGGAATTAACCTAACTCAAAAAGCACTGGGCGAATTGACACCAAATTTGGACACAACACACCTATCAGGCTAACGAGTGACCATCACTCATAAAAACACTGAAAAATACAGTAGAAGGGACTTGAAAAGCCAAAAAAACAAAACAAAAAATACATTGCAACACATGCGCAAAACCACATATATATATATATATATATATGCAAACACACACATACACAAATATACACACACATATACACACACAAAGCACATATACACAGACTGGGCCACAGCAACGCGTGCAAAGGCCACATTTGGTAACAAAAGATCCCAGCTTTTATAACCCAAAAGAACATGTATCATGGAATCTATAGGTCCTCAATCACAAACCTTTGGTCAATTTCTGTGGGGAAACATACCATAAAAAGTGTGCTTTAAGTCCTAGCTGTTCACTCTATCGATCTCTAGATCCTCGAGCACAATATTGCCTAACTCAAGATAGAATGAAGAGGGAAAGGCTCTCTGTTTACAGGTAAAGACATACACATTATGACTGGAGTACCTTCATGCCCAAAAGCTTCCACTTACGTGATCTTGCTCATACTCCAAGATGGCGGCATAAATGGCGCGCTGCTCCTGCTCCTCCGGGGTCAGCACGGCGTTGCTGGAGAACCTCCTGCGTGACAGAAAAGCACACAGAAATGAGGGAAAGTGCACTTGCAGGGTTTAGTCTGGAATTCAAAATCACTTTTCAAGGTGTTTGAAATTAATTCACAGGTGAGCAATGTATGAAATATAATATAGCCCCCTTTAAAGTTCAGACTAAAACCCAAAGCGGATTCACTGCCTTCCAACATCCCATAGTGGCTTCTCTAAATGTTGATAATTTTCCTGATGCTTCTGTTTTGGTATCTGTGCAAATCTGCTCTGGATTATAGCTTGAGGGACTGAATAGCCAAGAGACTGAATAATAATAATAATAATAATAATAATAATAATAATAATAATAGGTAATAATAACAATAATTTTAAATTTTATTATCCGCCTCTCCTTTTGGCTCAAAACATCTATAATATAAAGGTAAAGGTTTCTCCTTGACATTTAGTCTAGTCGTGTCCGAATCTGGGGGTTGGTACTCATCTCCATTTCTATGACAAAGAGCCAGCGTTGTCCAATGTCATGTGGCCAGCACGACTGTATGTTCAATGTCATGTGGCCAGCACCACCTCCAATGTCATGTGGCCAGCACGACTGTATGGAGCTCCACTGCCTTCACACAGAAGTGGTACCTATTGATCTACTCACATTTTGCATGTTTTTGAACTGCTAGATTGGCAGAAGCTGGGGCTAACAGAGGGAGCTCAAACCGCTACCCAGATTCGAACCTGTGACCTTTCAGTCAACAAGTTCAGTAGCTCAGTGGTTTAACCCACTGCTCCACAAGGACTCCAACTCTAGGATTCTATAATAATTATTATTATTATCATTATTGTTATATTATAAAAAAAATTCTTCCATTTAGAAGGAAAATCAAGACCTGGTTTTGGGACCAAGTGTTCAATTAGTGAGCAGCAAGTGAAAGAAGATTTTAACATTTATGGCAATGATTTGACCCAGACTGGATTTTAGATTCCGATTTTAATAGGCGTGTGTCAATCAATTGTCTTAACTACTGTTTTAATATTTTTAATAGTTGAATGTATTGTTGATTGTTTGATTATGACACCGTATGGTGCTTTTGTGAGGCCACCCTGAGTCCCCCCTCGGAGGTGAGAAGGGCGGGGTATAAATATAGGAAATAAATAATAATAATAATAACAACAACAATAACAGTCTGCTAGGTTGCTAGGTTGGCAGAAGATGGGGCTAACAGTGGAAGCTCACCCCGTTCCCCAGGTTTGAACCACCAACCTTTCGGTCAGCAAGTTGAGCAGCTCAGCGGTTTAACTCGCTGCACCACCAAGGGCTATTGAGTTAGGTGATTTCATACATCTATAAAGTCATGTATAAAAGCATATATTAAACATAAATCTATTCAAGTATCTGAGAGTTAAAACACAACCTACATAGAAAGTCATAATTAAAACTGACTGGATAGACCTCCTGACAGAAGAGACAGGTCTTCCCTTGTGTCGGATCTCTGAAGACTGGCATTAAAATTAAAGCTGGATCAAAGTTTGGATTAAAACCCGGAACACAATCCCTCACATCGACACAGACACAGAAGCCTGGCCCTTCCTCCTTCCCTGACCTACGGTGCCACAATAGGACTCAATGCTATGGGATCCTGGGAGTTGTAGTTTCGCCTTCTCAGCCAAAGAGTTGAAACTTGAACTCCTGGGATTCCACTCTCATGAGCTCTGGGAGTTCAAGTGGTGGCATTCTACAGTGTGAATAAGGGTGCAAAGAAATCCCATTCTGCAAGCATCCCTTCCCAACAATCAAGTCTTACTTGCCTGTTGGCAGCTTCTTGCAGCCGCAGACGGCGCTCTTCCATCTTCCGCTGAAGCTAAAGTGCAGCAGAGTTAAGGCTTCAATGACCACTGAGCTCCCGTTGCCGCCCATCTCTGTAGCACAGCACCTTGGGACGCCAGAGCCAGGTAACAAACAGCCAGGCATCCGGGGCAAACTCCACCAGGACCAGTCAGCCAGAGGTAGGAGGGGCCACCCAAGTTTGTATGTCCAGGGCTGGGGGGGGGGGGGGGGCGATGAGGAGCAGCAGTCCAGCCCATTCTCCGGCCAACACCTGACCTCACGGAAACCCAGGCAGATTGACTCATAAAAGGTCTTGGAGGTAAACAATACGAGGACAGGACACGTGAACTGCATTACAAGCTGTCACAGAATCCTAGAGATGGAATATACTGTCTTGGAGTCAAGTGAAGTCTCCCTCCTTCCCTGGAGGATTTTATGCAAAGGCTAGATAGGCATTTGTCGGAGGGATTGGATTGTGTCTTCCTGCCTGGTTGAATGGGATTGGACTGGATGTTGCTTGGGGTCCCCTCTATGAATGTAAGAGACCTTTAGTAGGACCATCCAGTCCAAATCCAATCCCCCCTGACAGACAGCCATCCAGTCTTTGCTTAAAAACTTCTAGAGAAGGGGACTCCATAGAGAGAGGGGGCCAGGGGACAGTTCCACCTTGTCCCCTGTACTATGCTAATAATATAATATAATATAATATAATATAATATAATATAATATAATATAATATAATATAATAATATAATATAATATAATATAATATAGGTAAAGGTAGTCCCCTGACATTAAGTCCAGTCATGTCTGACTCTGGGGCGTGTTGTCAAAGGCTTTCACAGCTGGAATCACTGGGTTGCTGTGAGTTTTCCGAGCTATCTGGCCATGTTCCAGAAGCATTCTCTCCTAATGTTTTACCCACGTCTATGACAGGCATCCTCAGAGGTTGTGAAGTTTGTTGGAAACTAGGCAACTAGGCCACCTTGATTAGCACTGAAAAGCCTTGCAGCTTCAAGGGTTGGCTGCTTCCTGCCTGGGGGAATCCTTTGTTGGGAGATGATTAGCTGGTCCTGATTGTTTCTTGTCTGTAATTCCCTGTTTCTTGTCTGGAATTAAATGGCTTCTCTGTGTAGTCTTATATGGTAGTTGTTAAGAGTGGTCCAGCATTTCTGTGTTCTCAAATAATATGCCGGTGTCCAGAGCACTTGATGAACCAACCTGGACACAACATAATAATAATAATCATCATCATCATCATCATCATAATCATCATCTTTATTTATACCCCGCCACCATCTCCCCAAAGGGGACCCAGAGTGGCTTACATGAGGCCAAGCCCAGCAATACATTACAGCAACATAAAATATAAACAACAAAATATTATTGGAGAGCACAGAAATGCTGGACCACTCTCACAACCACCCTGAGTCTCCCCTCAGGGGTTGAGAAGGGCGGGGTAGAAATGCGCGAAATAATAAACCACCATGTCAGACCACACAGAGAAGCCATTGAAATCCAAAAAAAGCATGTGGACAATTTCAACAGAAAGGAGAAAACCATGAAAAGGAACAAAATCTAGCTACCAGTATTAAAAACCTCTTAAATCAGAACAGTAAAGAAAGAACAATACTCAAAAACAGGGGAAATCCAGACAAGAAACAATCAGGGCAGCTAACACCTCTCAACAAAGGATTCCCCCAGGCAGGAAGCAGTCAAGCCTTGAAACTGCAAGGCTTTTCAATGCTAATCAAGGTGATCAATTGTAGCATTCACCCTTGCCTCAAAGAGACTAGAGTTCTTTCTCCCACCCTGGACATTATTCCACAGATATATAACACCCACTTGTGTTGTTTCCAACACACCTCACAACTTCTGAGGATGCCTGCCATAGATGTGGGTGAAACGTCAGGAGAGAATGCTTCTAGAACATGGCCAGACAGTCCTGAAAACTCACAGCAACCCAGAAGCATATATTATTCCATCATCACAAAGTAGGTCCCACTCCTCTTCAATGGGACTTCTTTCCCAGTATTCAAATCAGCCTTCTCTTCTTCTCCAAGATAAATATCCCCAGGTCCCTCATCTGCTCCTCATAGGGATTCATGGCTTCCAGACCTTGGATGATCATTTTGGTTTCTCTTATCCAGACACATCCCAGCAGGTCTACCTCTTCCAACTATACGGTTCTAGAATCCCTCTTCTCTACTGTGAGAACCCAAAAAAGGATACTGTCTCTTCCCTTGCTTTGGCGATCACCAAGTTCTCCATCATCTGCCGCTGCAGGGAAAGCGTCTGTGGGGGAAAGAACCAATGAAGGGACACAAGGGGAAAGCAAAGGATGCCAAATCCCTCTCCAAAGCCTTCCAGGAGAACCAAAGACCCTAAGCTCTTGGAGGGTCCAGAAACAGGGGTCCACAAGTCACAGGTGGCCCCTCCAGGCTGTTAGGAATTGTGGGAGTTGAAGTCCAAAACACTTGGAGGGCTAAAGTTGGCCTATTGGTCTTGTCCCCAGAACAGGAGCCGAACCATGGCACTCTTTGGACCAAGGAAAAGCCCGGAGGTTCCCTCTCAGAGCTTGAAAATGTTACCGTATATACTCGAATATAAGCCAACCCGAATATAAGCCGAGGCACCTAATTTTACCACAAAAAACTGGGGAAATGTATTGACTCGAGTATAAGCCGAGGGTGGGAAATGCAGCAGCTACTGGTATATGTCAAAATAAAAATAGATATCCAATAAAATTACATTAATTGAGGCAACAGTTGGTTAAATATTTTTGAATATTTACATAAAACTGCAATTCAACATAAGACTGTCCAACCCTGATTCAACCATTATTCTAACCTTCTTCAATGTAAATATGCTTACGTATCCTTCCAATAATAATAAATAGAGTAAAATAATGATAATAGTAATAAGAATCATAGAGTAAAATAATAAATGTAATAACAATAATAAAGTAAAACAAACAACAACAACAACGTAAAATAATAAATAACCTTGACTCGAGTATAAGCCGGGGAAGACTTTTTCAACCTAAAAAAAGGACTGAAAAACTAGGCTTATACTTGAGTATATACAGTACTTTTCCCAGACTACAAGTCCCAGAATCCCCACCTCCCAAATACCCCACTTGCCAGAGAGGTCTTCTGCATGGCTTGGCTGGGATTCAGCCTCGCTAGACGGGCTTCGTAGGTGGCCCTCAGCTTCTGGTTCTGCAGTGAAGCCTCTTCCAATGGGGTCAGCTCCCTGGGCAAGAAGGAAAAGAAATGTATTTATATGGGGTTTCATCCCCAATTTTCACCCGAACCCACCCTACCCTCCACTGGGAAGTCTGACTTGGCCACGGTGGTCCACGCTTTGGTTACATCCCGTTTAGATTACTGCAACGCTCTCTACGTGGGGCTGCCTCTGAAGACTGCCCGGAAGCTGCAGCTAGTCCAACGCTCGAGAGCCAGATTTCTAACGGGTGCTGGGTACAGGGAGCATACAACCCCTTTGTTACACCAGCTCCACTGGCTGCCGATTGGCTTCCGAGCACAATTCAAAGTGCTGGTTTTGACCTACAAAGCCCTAAACGACTCTGGCCCTGTTTACCTGTCCGAACGGATTCTCCCCTATGAACCATCAAGGTTTTTAAGATCTTCCGGGGGGGGGGGGGGGCTGCTCTCGAAGATCGGTATAGAAAACTTTTAAATAAATAAATAAATAAATAAATAAATAAATAATAAATATCATGGTCAGAAGCAATGGCAGCCAGGGAATTCCAGGGATCCAGCCTGAGTTTTGGTCCAAATGTAAATAAGCTGAGGTTCAATATCTTGGATAGCTCATTTGGGGCGAGCAACTGGCCGGTGGACAATATTCGTCCTGCGTAATTTTATCCCAGATCTTCCCAAAATGGGAAAGGAAAGGCGTACCACCTCCCATTGATGTGTTAAAAAGGTCCCCATCAAAAAATCAAAGTATGTTTTGAAGATGATAAGATGCAGTATTTCTCAACCTTCCTGATGCCTTGGCCCCTTAATACAGTTCCTCGTGTTGTAGTGACCCTCACCATAACATTATTTTCATTGCTGCCTCATAACTGTAATTTTGCTACTGTTATGAATTGTAATATCTAATAGGCAGGATATATTTTCATTCACTGGGCCAAATTTGGCACAAATACCTGATACTGGTGGGATTGGGGAGGATTGGTTTTGTCATTTGCGAGTTGTAGTTGCTGGCATTATTTATAGTTCAACTACAATTCTGGCCCAAATACCAGATATGCCCAAATTTGAATACTGGTGTGATTGGGGGATCGATTTTGTCATTTGGGAGTTGTAATTGATGGGATTCACTTACAATCAAAGGGAATTCTGAACTGTCAATGATAGAATTGAACCAAACTTTGCACACAGAACTCCCATGACCAACAGAAAATACTGGAAGGGTTTGGTGGGCACTGACCTTGAGTTTTGGAGTTGTAGTTCACCTACATCCACCCAGAGAGCACTGTGAACGCAAGCAATGATGGATGTGGACCAAACTTGGCATGAATACTCAATAGGGCCAAATGTGAACACTAGTGGAGTTTGGGGAAAATAGATATTGACATTTGGGAGTTATAGTTCACCTCCAATCAAAGCGCATTCCGAACCCTACCAATGACAGAATTGGGCCAAACTTGCCACAAAGAACCCCCATGACCAAGAGACAATACTGGATGGGTTTTGACCTTGAGTTTTGTATGACCTTGAGTTTTGGAGTTGTAGTTCACCTACATCCAGAAAGCACTGTGGACTCACCCAATGATGTATCTGGACCAAACTTGGCACAAATACTCAATATGCCCAAATGTGAACACTGGCCAAGTTTGGGGATAATAGACCTTGACATTTGGGAGTTGTAGTTGCTGGGATTTACAGTTCACCTCCAATCAAAGAGCATTCCGAATCCTACTAACGATAAAATTGGACCAAACTTGCCACACAGAACATCCATGCCTTGAAGGGACTCGCTAGTGCGAGCCTCCTTCCAGCCTTGTACGCTCACACTTGCCCGCACATGTGCATCACACTGTCATGCGCTGAGCACGCCTGCTCTCCCCTCCCCGCTTGGTGTCTCAGAAACAGCCCTTCCTTTGGCTGACAGGCCAGCCAATCACAGTGAAGGAGGGCTTTAGGTGGGAGGATGCACCCTCTGTTTCCAAAAAGGAAGAGAAGGACAGGCGGAGAGATCTTCAACCTAAGACCATCAGAAATGTGTGTTGTCAGATGGTCTGTGGCGACCCCTTTGAAACCCCCTCGTGACCCCCCCAGGCATCCCAACCGCTAGGCTGAGAAACACTGGATTAGTGGGAATACTAATAATCAGCTTTATTTCTACCCTATCTTTCTCCCTATTGAAAGAATGCTAGATGAGTATGGTAATGAAATGATAAGACTAGTAAGATTACAATAACACTTTCTCACTTCTTGCCGCTCTGGACTTCAGTGATTTGCAGCTTTTGGAACATTTCAGGAGGCAAGAAAGGTGAGAGCTTGCCCCCTTCGTCTGAATAGACCCTCCGGTGCCGGGAAGTGGGGGTCGGCCCCAAAATCCGCTCCGCCGCCAGCTTCGCTTTTCCTTTTCCTGCAAAGCAAAGGAGGAGAGGACCATCCAGTGAGGGAATCCACACACCACAATTATATCACTTTAGTAGCACTACCACAGCTTCAACTGAAAGAGTTGCCGTTTGCACATATCTTGGAGATGGAGATCCAAGTCTAAACATGAAATTTTCATGGATTTATATACCTATGGACCTTGTTTTGCCTTGAAGCTCATGGACTAACCTTTGTTTTGGAATTTGTTTTGTTTTGATGATTTTACTACTTTGCTTACTTATATTCTTCAATAAACTGCTTGCTGATTTTACTACTGGTGTGGTGTTTAAGGCCAGAGGTATTCCTGCTCTGGTGTACGACACATCCAAAGCACTATCTCAGCAACCCATATGGACAATTTTTGGATTATTCTAGATTTCTAGATAAGAGATATTCAACTTGTATATTATCCTGTTTGAGTCTAAAATGCAGCTTGGGTCTGCCTCTTGGACTTGTCCCTAAATGTGTTTGCAGGGCTAGTCGACCTCACTTCCTTCCCTTCCTAAGAAAGAGCAGGGTCAAGGAAGGAAGGAAGGAAGGAAGGAAGGAAGGAAGGAAGGAACCAGCCTGCTCCCTTCCAACACAATATTTGCCCAGGGTCAAAGAGTAACAGGTCAGCTGACCCTATCTGATGGTCAACTGAATGGCCTGAATCCAAGGGACTCAGATACAGATGCAAATGTAGCCTGGAACAACTCCACACAACAATACAACAAAGTGGCGTGTTGTTTTTACCACTGATCACTGCTCAAGAGGAAAAGAGCTAAATAATAATAATAATAATAATAACAACAACAACAGCACAACTCATTCTGCAGATGGAAAGAAAATTGTACCCAATCTACACAGAGAGAATGGGGACTACATTCGTGCATCCCTCCAGATGCGGCTGGTGTGCAGCACCCAGCAGCCACTGTCGTCAAGAATGATGGGAGATGCAGTCCAACCACAGTGGAGGACAACTCTGTGGATACTCCCGGGCTGCAACTCCCAGCATTCTTCATCATTGGTTATCCCGAACGGCTGGGACATGCAGCTTCAGCAAAGCTTAAAGGGCAATTCCAGAATTCAAGCCAGAAATGAACTGCATCCTCCCAGGACAAAAGAACAACAAATGGTAAACAAGCAAGGCTCACCGATTTTGGTGACACTGCTCTTGGCTCTTTCCAGGCATTGCTCTGCTACTTTTAGCATCTTGGGAGTATCAGGAGTCACATCGCTTCCATCAGCTACGAGGGAGAAAGACAAGGACAACATGATAATAAGATTATTATTATTATTATTATTATTATTATTGAGACAGTATTGAGACGGAGGGCCTGATTCTTGCAGCCCATGAACAAACAATTAGAACCTATGTCATCAAAGCCAGAATTGAAAAGTTGACCACAGAAATGTAGACTCTGCAAGGAAGCAGACGAAATGATGGATCACAAACTCAGGTGCTGCAAGAAGATGGTACACACATACTATAAACAGAGGCATAACACCAATAAATCAGATGACCCATTGGAACTTGTGCCACAAATACCATCTTCCTGCGACAAAGGACTGGTGGGATCACAAGCATGAAAAAGTTGCGGAAAATGAACATGTCAAACTACTCCGAGATTTCTGAATACAGATGGACAGAGTTTTGGAGCGCAAGACTCCTGACCTCACAACTGTGGGAAAAAAGTCAAGTATGGATTGTTAATAATAATAATAATAATAATAATAATAATAATAATGTTGCAATCTCAGGTGACAGCAGAATGGATGAGAAGCAACTGGAAAAGCTTACATGATAGAAATACTTAACAATCGAACTGCAAAGACTCTGTCACAAGCCACTCAAGGGGGTCCCAATAGTGATCAGCACAATGAGACTCTATGAGATATTCATTGAAAAACTATAGCAAAATGTGCTGAGGGATGTCCCGCAAAAACGAAGTTTTTTCAGTTTAATGAAATTTCCCATGTTTGTATGATAGAACCAATTAGGAAATGACATTTATAACCCAGGAACAAAAATCTTGTTATGGCTACTGTTGAACTAGAAAATTGAGGAGACATGTTAGGACTTCAATATTCCAAGAAGAAGCTCAAACAGCACATAATGGAACTGCCATCACACAGGTCAACAAACCAAATGATAGCAATCCCCTGCTATTGTTACAGTTTCACATTCAAAACAAATTCCAAAAATATTTGTATTCAAAGAGTCACATTTTGCTAGCACTAAACCCTGAAAGCTGGGATTGCCTTCTTGTGATGCCATGGCAAGGTGGCTGTGGCAATGTCTTACATATTGATCACAGAGGGTGTAACAAAAGAGGAAAACATAAGGAAAGGGGTAAACGTAATGTTTGGACTTCCCCTTCCAGAATTGCACCATAACCAAGCTCTGGGACAGCCCAAAGCAAACTGTTCCCTGTCCAAAGTCCCTTTCTCAAATGCCAGGTCTATTCAACAGAGCTGCTCTGAAATCTCTACGCTGGCAACGCCTTCTGGGTGATTTATCAGCAACCTAACAATGGCCCTCCTCAGAAATTACTTCCACATTCCAGAAACTTGATGTCAGAGGAACTCTGGCTATAATGGAGCGCGAAATCCTGGCAGTTTTATCCAAGCCGGACACTTTCTGACAAGAGAAAAAATAAATGATTACGTTATTACACAATTTAACATGATTTTTGTTCCTGGGATATAAAGGCCATTTCCTCATTGGTTCACAAAAATGTTTATTAAACTGCATTTGTAAGACATCCTGCACCACCATTTGCTCTAGTTTTTCAATTGATATCTCATTGAGTCTCAACCAATTCAACATAATTTGTAGCATCCACAAAAATGAAGTTTCTGGAGCAGAACAAATACTTTCAAAGTATTGCACAATTAAACAGGAAATAACACTTTCAAATTTTGTTATATATCGTTATTATTGCTGGGACAGAATATGCCAAGGGATCATATAATCACAGAGTTGAAAAGACTCCCAAGGACCATCCAATCCAACCCCATGCTGCTACAGACACCATCCAAGCCCTCCTGACAGATGGCCTTCCAGCTTCTGCTTACGAGCCCTAGATAAGGAAAGTCCACTGGACTCCAGGGCAGTGTGTGCAATTGTTTAATAGATCTAACCACCAGGAAGTTCTTCATAAAGTTTGTGGAATCTATTTTCCCGCAATTTGAATATATGGCTCCACTGCAAAATAAATAATAATTGTGTCCCAGTCTCTGGAGCAGCAGAAAGCAAGTTTTCGCCCTCCTCAATGAGATATATTTTCAAGAATGTATAAACATGGCTCTCATATTCCTTCTTAGCCTCCTCTTCTCCAAGCTAAACACCAACAGCAACCTAAAGTGATCCTCAGAGGGATTCATGATTTCAACACCTTTTTACCATTTTAATCCTTCTTCTTTGGACATCTTCCAGCTTGGCCACCTCCTTCTTGAATTGCTTTGCCCAGAGATGGACATATTTTTATTCCAGATGAGGCTTGACCAAAGCGGAATTGATTGGGATCTTTGACTTCCCTTGATCTGGACACTATCTTCCTATTGATGTGGCCTAGAATCACCTTAGCTTCTTTAGCTGCTGCAACACACTGTTGACTCATGCTTGGCTTGTGGTCCGCCTTTCCCATGGACTGTGATAGGGGAAGTGCAACTCACCTTTGGCCGCTGTGGCCTCTTCCAGCAAGGCCTGGGAGATGTAGTGGATGCTCTTGAGGTACTCCACGTAGGCTTCCTGCCAAGAAAAAAAGAGACTCGGTCTAAGCCAGGGAAGCCCAATGGTGAGTTAGACTTGAAAGCATGTATTTGCACAAGAGCACACAAGGCAAAGGTGTGACTGAGATCCCTTTTTCTCAAGCCAAAGCAAAGGTCCCAAATATGGAAAAGATGGAAAGAGATCCCTTCACCATGGAAGGAAAAGAGGGGTTTGGGAGGTGGTAAGAAGGAGTTTTCCTTCCAAAATAATCAAGAGGAGGAGGAGGACAGGCCTAGAAAAGAAAAAAAGGCTATCCCAAACCCTCCTTCAAAGTCCCAAAAGTGTATATTGGGTGATCTCTTCTGCTGGAAATGGGGAGGTACAAATTAAGATATTACACAGGAGATGCATTCACACACTACTCTTGGAGAACTCAGGCATGCCAGAAAAAACAAGGGAGGGAGATTCATACATTATTTTTGGATAACACTAACTTATTATTATTATTATTATTAGTTACCTAACTCCTCGCATCTCAAGGTAGGGTATAACACAGCTAAACACTCAGATAAATAATCATCACAAGGTGGTCAGTTGAAACATTCACACCTAGCTCCAGCAAAGAAGAGTCCTTTTTCTCACCCTGGTCAGTCCACAGATATATAAACCCATTTTCCTAGTTCCAAAAGACCTCACTACCTCTGAGGATGCTTGCCATAGATGCAGGCAAAACGTCAGGAGAAAATGCCTCTAGAACATGGCCATATAGCCTGAAAAAACCCACAATAACCCAATAATAAAAGTGATAATAAACACCCAGATAAACAACAACAATAATAGTAATAAACACCCAGATATATAACAATAATAATAAACATCCAGGTCGATAATAATAATAATAATACACGTTCTTTGCTGCCTGCCTCTCCTCGAAGGTCAAGGCAGGGTGCGACTAAGCTAAACACCTAGATAAATAATAATAATAGCAGTAATAGCTATAAACACCCAGATAAATAATAATAATAAACTCCCATGTATTGTCGAAGGCTTTCATGGCCGGAATCACTGGGTTGTTGTAGGTTTTTTTGGGCTATATGGCCATGTTCTAGAGGCATTCTCTCCTGACGTTTCGCGTGCATCTATGACAAGCATCCTCAGAGGTAGTGAGCATATTATTTGATAACACAGAAATGCTGGACCACTCTCACAACCACCATGTCAGACTACACAGAGAAGCCATTGAAATCCACAAGCATGTGGACAGGGGCGGCTCAAGCCATTACGCAAAGTAAGCATTCGCAGTATAGTTGATTTTGCCCAGGGGCGCTCTTGAGGCGCTCTTGGGGGAAAATAGACCTTGACATATGCGAGTTGTAGTTACTGGGATGTATAGTTCACCTACAATCAAAGAGCATTCTGAACTCCACCAATGATGGAAGTGAACCAAATATGGCACACAGAACTCCCATGACGAACAGAAAATATATATCAGTGATTGGGTTTTGGGGAGGGGGGGGGCACCAAAATACTGTTTGCCTTACCGTTGAAAATTACCTAGGGCCACCTCTGCATGTGGACAATTTCAACAGAAAGGAGGAAACCATGAAAATGAACAATATCTGGCTACCAGTATTAAAAAAAACTCTAAAATTAAAACAGCAAAACAGCAGAGGGAAAACAATCAGGGACATCTAATCACCTCTCAACAAAAGATTGCCCCAGACACTGCCAGGCCATCAAATGCTGATCAAGGTGGTCAGTTGAAACATTCACACCTAGCTCCAGCAAAGAAGAGTCCTTTGTCCCACCCTGGTCATTCCACAGATATATAAACCCTTTTTCCTAGTTCCAACAGACCTCACAACCTCTGAGGATGCTTGCCATAGATGCAGGCGAAACGTCAAGAGAGAATGCCTCTAGAACATGGCCATATACGCCGAAAAAACCTACAACAACCCAATAATAAAAGTGATAATAAACACCCAGATAAACAACAACAATAATAGTAATAAACACCCAGATATATAACATTAGTAATAATAATAAACACCCAAGTCAATAATAATAGTAATACATGCTCTTTGCTGCCTGCCTCTCCTCAAAGGTCAAGGCAGGGTGCGACTCAGCTAAACACCTAGATAAATAATAATAATAGCAGTAATAGCAATAAACACCCAGATAAATAATTAAAATAAACTCCCAGGTTAATAATAATAATGGTAATAAATGTTCTTTATTACTAATAATAGTAATAAACACCCAGATAAATAATAAAAGCAATAATCATAGAATCATAGAATCAAAGAGTTGGAAGAGACCTCATGGGCCATCCAGTCCAACCCCATTCTGCCAAGAAGCAGGAATATTGGATTCAAATCACTCCTGACAGATGGCCATCCAGCCCCTGTTTAAAAGCTTCCAAAGAAGGAGCCTCCACCACACTCCGGGGCAGAGAGTTCCACTGCTGAACGGCTCTCACAGTCAGGAAGTTCTTCCTCGTGTTCAGATGGAATCTCCTCTCTTGTAGTTTGTAATAAACACTGTAATAAACACTAATAGTAATAAACACTGAGACAAATCATAGTGATAATATGAAACATGAGATTAATAATAATAATAATAATAATAATACATGTTCTTTGTCGCCCGCCTCTCCTCACAGCTCAAGGCAGGATACAACACAGTGAAACATCCCGTTGAAACTCATTGCCATTAAATTACTTATATTGAAATGCATCCAGATGAAGACTGAACACGGATGACGCAGTCACGCGTCCTATGGGATCATGACACGCATCTTAACACGGGAGGGGGCTCATTCACACGTGCTTAATTCCACCCTCCCTCTATTTCCTTACCCGGGGCTTATCCCCGGCGTCCAGCTCCAGGGCCCCTTTGGCTAGTTTCATGGCCCCCTGGAGCGGCTTCACTGCGGGCTCCGCCGAAGCGGCCATGGCTCAGGCCGGAACCTTTCTCACTGGGGAGCGGCGCCCGACCGGACCGAAGGTAGAAACGGGACAAAGAGCGGACCAATGGGAGAGGAGGAGGCCGGGCGCGCGGAGCCAATGACAGACTGCGCTTCTACCCGGAAGAGGAGTTCGAGGCTGTGATTGGCCGGCGGCACTCCGGAAGGGGCGGGGCTTAGCTGGGTTGGGCAAAGGATAGCAGAGATCCTTCAGTTTGATACTTTAACGCAGGCCTGAGCCAACTTGGGACCTCCAGGGGTTTTGGACTCCAACTCCAATAATTCCTAACAGCCTCAGGCCCTTTCCTTTTCCCCCTCAGCCGCTTAAGCGGGGCCTGAGGCTGTTAGGAATGATGGGAGTTGGAGTCCAAAACCCTTGGAGGGCCCAAGTTGGCTCAGGCCTGCTTTAATGCAACACTATGAGGTCAGTACCTAGCCCTCTTGTCCAGAGCAGGCTGAAGGCCTTTGAAAACTACAACTCTCCAGGGATCCCACAGCATTGTGCCATGGCAGTCAAATTGCGTTCATTCTACAGTGTGGATGCAGTCCTTAGTGGAGCTACAAGTCCCATAATGATTGAGGCAAGGTGTTATCGAACACCACAACTCCCCCCCCCCCCCAAATATAATTTATAGTTAGGGAACGTATAGTTTTGCTAAGGACATCAGGCTGTTGTGGTATAAAAGGGTTAAGCCGTGGTCACCCTATAACAACACTAGCATCAACAAGACTATCTTGGCAACCACCTCTCCACTGAGAAAACCAAAGTGCTGTTCCAGCAGTCACCAGCCAACCCCTCTCCAATGCCAGAGATACAGCTTAATGGTGTAACATTAGAAAATGTTGACCATTTCCGCTACCTTGGCAGCCACCTCTCCACAAAAGTCAACATTGACACCAAAATACAACACCGCCTGAGCTCTGCGAGTGCAGCTTTTTTTCTGAATGAAGCAGAGAGTGTTTGAGGACTGGGACATGGTAGGGATACTAAGGTGCTTGTTTATAAAGCTATTGTCCTCCCGATCCTGCTATACGCCTACGAGATGTGGACTGTCTACAGACGTCACATGCAGCTCCTGGAATGTTTCCATCAGCGTTGCCTCCGGAAAATCCTGCAAATCTCTTGGGAAGACAAGCGGACAAAGGTCAGCATGCTGGAAGAAGCAAAGACCACCAGCATTGAAGCGATGGTCCTCCACCATCATCTCTGCTGGACCGGACACATTGTCCCGATACCTGACCACCGTCTCCCAAAGCAGTTGCTCTACTCCAAATTCAAGAACGGAAAACGGAATGTTGGTGGGCAGGAAAAGAGATTTAAAGATGGGCTCAAAGCCAACCTTAAAAACTCTGGCTTAGACACTGAGAACTGGGAAGCCCTGGTCCTCGAGCGCTCCAGCTGGAGGTCAGCTGTGACCAGCAGTGCTGTACAATTTGAAGAGGCACGAATGGGGGGGGGGGGGTGAAAGAGAGAAATGTGCCAAGAGGAAGGCGTGTCAAGCCAACCCTGATCAAGACCGCCTTCCACCTGGAAACCGATGCCCTCACTGCAGGAGAAGATGCAGATCAAGAATAGGGCTCCACAGTCACCTACTGACCCACCGTCAGTACACCGATCTTGGAAGACTATCCTACTCGGACAACGAGGGATCGCCTAAGTAAGTAAGTACTAGCAGCAACATGGACTCCTCTCTGGATATATCTCTACACACTTTGTCTGGCTTATATTTATATGTATTCCTAGCATAAGTGGCCAGGTAACAAAAATTATAAGACACAAGTGACCTTTATAAGGCTGCGGTGGTACAACCATGTCATGAGAAGAGAACCAGCATCAGTAGGACAAAGAGCACTGCATTTGGAGATTGCAGGATGGCAACCATGGGGACAAAGGCCAAAGACAAGATGGATGGACACCATCAAAAGAGATATGCATGCTGCCCACCTGAGATCTTAGGAGACCCAAAACAACGTCCACTGGAAACAACAGTCACAATGCTCACCCCTCCATTGGCAAGATAGCTTAGAAAGAAGAAGATGGATGGATAGAAGTATGGATAGATAGATGGATAGCTAGATGGACGGATAGATGAACACATGGATAGATAAATGGATAGATGAATGGATGGATAGATAGATGGAGAGATGAACAGATGGAGAGATGGATGGATGGATGGATAGATGAACGATTGGATAGATAGATGAATGGATAGATGGATGGATGGAGAGATGGAGAGATGAATGGATGGATGGATAGAAGAATGATTGCATAGATAGATATATGGACAGATGGATGGCTAGATGGATGGCTAGATGAATGGATGGAGGGATAGATGGAGAGATAGAAGGAGAGATGATCAGATGGAGAGATGGATGGATGGATAGATGAACGATTGGATAGATAGATGAATGGATAGGTGGATGGATGGATAGATGGAGAGATGGATGGATAGATGAATGATTGGATAGATAGATATATGGCTAGATGGATGGCTAGATGAATGGATGGAGGGATAGATGGATAGATAGATGGAGAGATGAACAGATGGAGAGATGGATGGATAGATGAATGATTAGATAGATAGATAGATGATCAGATGGAGAGATGGATGGATAGATGAACGATTAGATAGATAGATGAATGGAGAGATGGATGGATAGATGAACGATTAGATAGATAGATGAATGGATGGATAGATAAATGGAGAAATGAACAGATGAACAGATGGAGATGGATGGATAGATGAATGATTGGATGGATAGATGAATGAATGGATAGATGGATGGCTAGATGAATGGATGGAGAGATAGATGGAGAGATGATCAGATGGAGAGATGGATGGATAGATGAACGATTGGATAGATAGATGGATGGATAGATGAATGGATGGATAGATAAATGGAGAAATGAACAGATGGATGGATGGATAGATGAATGATTGGATAGATAGATGGATAGCTAGATGAATGGCTAGATGAATGGATGGAGAGATAGATGGAGAGATGATCAGATGGATGGATCGATGGACGATTGGATAGATAGATGGCTAGATGGCTGGAGGGACAGATGAATGGATGAGTGGATGGATGGATAGATGGATGATGTATCATCAAAGTCTTTCATGGCCAGAATCACTGGGTTGCTGTGAGTTTTCCAAAGCTGTGTGGCCATACAGCCCGGAAAACTCACAGCAACCCAATGGATGGATGGACAGATGAACGGATGGATAGAGAGATGGATGAATACATGGATGGCTAGATGGATACATGAATGGATAGATGACTTGGTGGATGGATAGTACCACAGAGCTGCGCTTGGAGATTGCAGGACGACAAGTGCATGGGAAAAGGCCAAAGAAAAGATGGATGGACTCCATCAAGGAAGACATGCGTGGTGCCCACCTGAGACCTGAGGGGGCCCAAAACAAAGCCTAGCAGTGGAAGCGAGAGCCACCCCATCCATTGGGGAAATGGCTCAGAAAGAGACGTCTAGACAGAGAGGCCTGCAGTGGCCTTCCTCCGCCCACCAGGTGGCGCTGCAAGAGGGAGGGGAGCACGGCTCCGGAGGCATCGGCGGCGCAGCGCAGTGCGGACGCGGCCATGAAGCGCGATCGTCGCGGGCGTTTCCTGCCTTCGGCCAAGGCAGCCTCTTCCTCCCCTTCCCCCTCTTCTTTAACCAGCCCTCGATCCCGAAGGAGGAAGATCCAGGAGGAGGAGGAGGAAGAGAAGGAGAAGGAGGAAGAGAAGCAGGCCCAGGAAGGAGCAGCCCCGGGTGAGGAGAAGGGAAGGGGAGGGGGGAGGCGTCTGCATGACATCCTTAGCGCGCGATCGCCCCGATTTGGCAACCACATCAGCCAGTCCTCACACCTTGGTCCTCCCCAGGGGCTTTAGGACTCCAACTCCCAGCATGCCCAGCCATTGGCCTTCCTGGGTGGGGGCTTCTGGGAGTTGTAGTCTGTCTGAAGTTTGGGAGGCACTGCTTTATATGTCCTAGATCAGGCCTGGGCCAACGTCAGCCCTTCCTCCACGTGTTTTGGACTCCAGCTCCCACCATTGGGGTCCAAAACACCTGGAGGGAGGGCTGAAATTGGCCCAGGCCTGAACAGTGTGGGCCCCTCCATATAATAATAATAATATGGTATAATAATAATAATAATCATCATCATCATCATCTACCTGAAGTTAGGAAGGCATTACTCTAGGACTATGATGTCCTCCATATAATAACAATAATAGAGTAAAATAATAATAATAATAATAATATATAATGGTCTACCTGAAGTTTGGGAGGCACTACTATAGGACTATGATGTCCTCCATATTATAACAATAATAAAGTAAAATAATAATAATAATAATAATAATTAATAATAATAATATATAATAGTCTACCTGAAGTTTGGGAGACACTACTCTAGGACTGTGATGCCCTCCATATCATAACAATAATAGAGTAAAATAATAATAATAATAATAATAATAATAATAATATAATAGTCTACCTAAAGTTTGGGAGGCACTACTCTAGGACTATGATGTCCTCCATATAATAACCAAAATATCGTATAATAATAATAATAATAATAATAATAATATAATAGTCTACCTGAAGTTTGGAAGGCACTACTCTAGGACTATGATGTATTCCATATAACAATAATATAATAATAATAATAATAATAATAATAGTAATCTACCTGAAGTTTGGGAGGCACTACTCTAGGACTATGATGTCCTCCATATTATAACACTAATAGAGTAAAATAATAATAATAATAATATATAATAGTCTACCTGAAGTTTGGGAGGCACTACTCTAGGACTATGTGGTCCTCCATTTAATAACAATAACATATTATAGTATAATACTAATATGATATATAACTGTCTATCTGAAGTTTGGGAGGCACTGCTGTAGGACTATATGGCCTGCCTGCTTCCTACCAAAGGGGATCCTTTGTTGTCATGCTAGAAAAGCACTGATTAGCCTAATAACTGCAATTCCTGGCTGCTACATACCAAGGGGAAACCTTTGTGGGCCAGCTTGAAAAGAATTGCATGGCCTTGCAGGAACAAAGTCTGGCTGCTTCTTATCAATGTGGATCCACCATTGGCCAGCTTCAATACCACTGAAAAGCATTACAGCATCAAAGCATGTCTGCTTCCTACCCACGGGGACGTTTGTTGTTGTTGTTGTTCATTCGTTCAGTCGTCTCCGACTCTTCGTGACTTCATGGACCAGCCCACGCCAGAGCTCCCTGTCGGCCGTCACCACCCCCAGCTCCTTCAAGGTCAGTCCAGTCACTTCAAGGATGCCATCCATCCATCTTGCCCTAGGTCGGCCCCTCTTCCTTTTGTAGGACGTTTGTAGGACGCAGTAAACAAAAATTGTTTCATGTCTAGAATTCCTCTGTTTTCTGAGGGCCACAGTATTGCGTGGCCGGGGTACAGCTAGTATAATATATAATATAATATACAATAACACTATAATATATAATAATAATAATAATATTTATTTATTTATTTATTTATTGTCGTGTCTGGAGCGACTTGAGAAACTGCAAGTCGTTTCTGGTGTGAGAGAATTGGCCAGGGGACACCCGGATGTTTTTAATGTTTTACCATCCTTGTGGGAGGCTTCCCTCATGTCCCTGCATGAGGAGCTGGTGCTGATAGAGGGAGCTCATCCGTGCTCTCCCTGGATTCGAACCCATCACTCTGCACCAAACTGGGCCTTGCAGTCCCATTTTCCCCCAAGCTTTCCCAAGCTCTGAATGAAGCCAGCCACTGGATCCAGGAGTGCTTCTACACTGTAGACTTACTCTAGTTTGAAAACGCTTTAACTTGGGAGCTGTAGTTTGCTGATGTACTGACACTCTGAAGGCTTTACAAAACTACAACTCCTAGAGTCCCATTGCACTGAGTCATGGCAGTTTAAAGTGGAGTCAAACTGTATTCAGGTTACAGTGTAAAACAACAACTCTTGTAGAACTACAACTCCTGGTCTTGTAGAAATAGAAATCCCAGTCTTGGAAAACTACAACTCCTCGTCTTGGAAAACTACAGCTCCTGGTCTTGTAGAACTACAACTCCCAGTCTTGGAAAACTACAAATCCTGGTCCTGTAAAACTACAACAAATAGAATATTGCAATGAATCTGTTTTGAGGAACGACATATCTGTATTAGATGTATTTGACTATTTCTAAATGTTTCTTCTTTTTGTATTTTGTATCCCATTAGTTTCACTCAAAATAAAAAAATAAAAAAAGGAGTTTTATTTCTTGGTCCCCAACTGACCTTCCTTGCCTTGCCTCCCTTGCAGGCGCCACTCGAGGCTTGAGCACGGGCCACTGCCGGCTTTGCCACGGGAAGTTCTCTGCACGGAGCCTTCGCAACGCCTTCGGGAAGCCCCCCGCGATGGACGGGGGCTCCCAGAAGCAGCAGCACCGGCGCCTAGACCGCATCTTCTTTGCTGACTTCCAGCACCTTCTTGGGGTGGCCGCCCGCCCGGACCCAGCCCTGCCCCAGTCAGTCTGCAAGAAGTGCCACGCTCAGTTCTACAAGTGCCGCAGCGTCCTCAAGGCTTTCATCCAGAAGGTCAACCTCTCACCCGTGGGGGCCCTCAAGCCCCGACCAAGGTGAGTTCCTCCATGTCCTCATAGGGCAGTGCTACTTCTCAACCTGTGGGTTCCCAGGTGTTTTGGCCTACAACTCGCAGAAATCCCAGTTTACCAGCTGTTAGGATTTCTGGGAGTTGAAGGCCAAATCATCTGGGGACCCATAGGTTGAGAACCACTGTCATAGGAGTTGCCGGGTGGCCACAAACGCACCTGCGGCAAGCAAGAAGATCCAGTTGAGCTGAGCTCATGCTGGAAGTGGAGGAGCATCAACATAGGCAGTTCACAAATTGCGAATGAGATTGATTCTGTAGGTTTGTTCTCAAGTTGAATCCATATGTAAGTTGGAACAGGGACATTTTTGAAGTGTAACTCCAGTCAAATTTATATACCCATATTTCCTCGAGTCTAATGTACCATCAAATCTAATGCCTCAATTTTGAAAACCCTGAAACCAAAAAAAAGTATTTGCAGGCACATGTAATGCACAGCGGCAAAGGTGCACTCTTTGTAATATGGCCATTATAGTTGTTGTTTGCTTGGAATTCCTTAAAAACAAAAGCGCTAGAGCACCAAAGCTTCCTTGGGATGTATCTGTGCTGTAGAACAATGGTTCTCAACCTTCCAAGTGCCACGACCCCTTAATAGAGTACCTCATGTTGTGACCCCCAACCATAACATTATTTTCGTTGCTACTTCATAACTGTCATTTTGCTCCTGTTATGAATTGTAATGTAAATATCTGATACGCAGGATGTATTTTCATTCACTGGAACAAATTGGGCACAAATACCCAATACACCCACATTTGAATACTGGTGGGGTTGGGGGTTGATTTTTTCATGTGGGAGTTGTAGTTGCTGGGATTTATAGTTCACCTACAACCAGAGAGCATTCTGAACTCCACCAACAAAGGAATTGAACCAAACTTGGCACACAGAACTCCCACGCCCAAGAGAAAATACTGAGAGGGTTGGTGGTCATTGACCTTGAATATTAGAGTTGTAGTTCACCTACATCCAGAGAGCACTGCGGAGTCAAACAATGATAGATCTGGACCAAACTTGACACAAATCTTCAATATGCCCCAGTGTGAACACTAGTGGAGTTTGGGGAAAATAGACCATGACATTTGGGAATTGCAGTTGTTTTGATTAATAATTCGCCTACAATTAAAGGTCATTCTGAACCCACCGATGGTAGAATTGAGCCAAACATCCCACACAGATCCCCCATGACTAGCAGAAAATACTGCATTTTCTGAAGTCTTTGGTGACCCCTCTGACACCTCCTCTTGCGACCCACCCAGGGGTCCTGACCCCCAGGTTAAAAAACACTGTCATAGTGTCTCAACCAATTCACAGCCACAAAAATGAAATTTCTGAAGTAGAATTAGGTCTTTAGTGACCCCTCTGACACCTCCTCTCGTGACCCCCCCCAGTGGTCCTGACCCCTAGGTTGAGAAACGCTGCACTAAGGCCTACTAACACTGAGGTTTACCTCACACTGAGGCCTCTCTCAGACAGAGAGCAACTAAGAATGAGACATCCTAAGCTACAGGACACTTACTAATATTGAACTGCAGCATTTGCTGAGTCATTGCATCAATTTAATTCTTTCAGTGCTTGACTCACATTTTTGTAATTACAAATACCTAGGTAAAGGTTGTCCCCTGACATTAAGTCCAGTCATGTCTGACTCTGGGGTGTGGTGCTCATCTCTATTTAAGCCGAAGAGCCGGTGTTGTCCATAGACACCTCTAAGGTCATGTGGCCGGCATGACTGCATGGAGCGCTGTTACCTTCCCACCGGAGCGGTACCTATTGATCTACTCACATTTTGCATGTTTTCTAACTGCTAGGTTGGAAGAAGCTAGGGCTGACAGTGGAAGTTCACGCCACTCCCCGGAATCGGATCTGTGACCTAGTTAATTTTTAATATTTCTGACAGACATGACTGTATTTGGATAGATGTAGATGGTTGTACACGAAAAAGACATCCCTGATGCGTCTTTTGGAGCAAAAATTAATATAAAACTCAGTCTTATTTTCAGGGAAATACAGTAGCAGAGGTTATGCTCCACTCCACTCTGCCATGGATCCCAAATATTCCTGCTATCATTGCGATCCCAAAACAGCTGTTGTTTTCTAGACTATAGAAGGACCACCAATGGTTTCCACTAGAATCCAAGGCCTCTATGGCTTCCTATGGTCAAAAAGCCCAAGGAAAGCTTGGCATTTGGGTCGGTTGCCACAACCAAGGCAAACATCATCTTGGTTTTGGATGAAGAGCCTCCTGTGATGTCCGTCCACCCAGCGTCTCATCTATGTTGCTTTCTATTCCATGTGCAGGAGCAATGCTGCCCCGTCTCCTCTTCCTGCAGCTGAAGGAAATGCCTCTTCTCTGGGTAAGTCGAGCTGCTTTGCTGCTCCTGGCTTTTCAGTGGCTGCCATGTTGCTTGTGCCTTGCCTTTCCAAAAATCGTTTTTGGAAAGCTTTAGGGAACCTGAGAGCCATATTTCAATATTTGAAAAAAGATCCTATTGAGGAGGAAGGGGCAAGCTTGATTTTTGCTCTTTCAGAGATTAGGACACAGAGAGATTGTTTCTAATTGTAGGAAAAGGAGATTCTGTTAAACGTGAGGAAGAACTTCCCAATGATCAGAGTTGTTCAATGGTGGGATATGCTTCTTCTTTGGAGTCCATTGGAGCTTCCTCTGGAGGTTTTCAAGCAGAGGGTGGATGTCTGTCAGTCAGGCTTTGATGATTTCTTCCTGCATAGCAGGGAATTGGACTGGATGGCCCTGGGGGTCTCTTCCAACTCTATAATATTTTTATTATTATGATTATTGATATTAATTATGGTGGTGAAGTCATCTTCTCTAGATGTTTTCAAGCAGAGACTGGCGGGCCATCTGTTGAGAGTGGTTTGTCTCTTCTCGTCTGGCAGAAAGGGTTTGACTGCATGGCCTTTGGGGGTCCCTTCTAACTCTAGGATTCTATAATAATAATAACAACGATAACAACAACAGCAACCACCACCACCTTTGATTATGATGATGATGAAGGAATCTCCTTCTCTGGAGGTTTTGAAGTAGAGATAAATGGCCATCTGTCAGGATGCCTTTGATGGTTTCTTCCTGCTTAGCAGGGACTTGGAATGGATGACTCCTGGGGGTCCCTTCCAACTCTAGAATTCAATATTAATAATAATAGTCATTGATAATCACATTGATGATGATGAGTCTCTTTCTCTGGAGGTTTTCAAGCAGAGACTGGCAGGCCATCTGTTGGGAGTAGTTTCTCTTCTTGTCTGGCAGAAGGGGGCTTGACTGGATGGCCTTTGGAGGTCCCTTCTAACTCTAGGATTCTATAATAATAATAATAACAACAACAGCAACCACCACCACCTTTGATTATGATGATGATGAAGGAATCTCCTTCTCTGGAGGTTTTGAAGTAGAGATAAATGGCCATCTGTCAGGATGCCTTTGATGGTTTCTTCTTGCTTAGCAGGGACTTGAACTGGATGGCACTAGGGGTCCCTTCCAACTCTAGAATTCAATAATAATAATAATAATAATAATAATAATAACCATTGATAATCACATTGATGATGATGAGTCTCCTTCTCTGGAGGTTATCAAGCAGACTGACGGGCCATCTGTTTGGAGTGGTTTGTCTCTTCTTGTCTGGCAGAAGGGATTTGACTGGATGGCCTCTGGGGGTCCCTTCGAACTAGGATTCTATAATAATAATAATAATAATAATAATAATAATAATAATAATAATAATAATAATAAGCGACTTGGACGGGAAGGCTCCTAGGGGTCTCTTCCAACTCTAGAATTCAATAATAATAATAATAATAATAATAATAATAATAATAATAGCCATTAATAATCATAATGATGATGATGATGGAGTCTTCTCTGGAAGTTTTAAAGCAGAGACTGGTGGGTCATCTGTTGGGAGGGGTAGAAGGAGTTTTGACTGGATAGTCTTTGGGGGGCCCTTCTAACTCTAGGATTGTATAATAACTACAACAACTACTACAATAACAACAACTACTACTACCATAGAGTCTCGCTTATCTAACCTCCACTCATCTAATGTTCTGTATTATCCAACGCAGTCCAGAGTGGGAGAAAGAAAGAACCCTTGTCTGTTTTGGTGCTAAATTCATAAATACAGTAATTACTATATAACATTACCATGTACTGAACTGCTTTTTCTGTTGATTTGTTGTGAAACATGGTGTTTTGGTGCTTAATTTGTAAAATTGTAATCACAGCATAATTTGACGTTTAATAGGTTGGCTGAACATTGGATAAGCTTAATGGGCCGGCTGAACATTGGATAAGCTTTTCCCGAGTCCCTCCTTATTATCCAACATTTTTGATTATCCAATGTTCAGCTGGCCCATTTATGTTGGATAAGTGAGACTCTACTGTACCACCACCACCACCGTTGTTGATGATGACGATTAAAAAGCACAGTATTTCCAACATATAGGTCTCGTTTGCTGTGACATACTGTGCTTTTGTGTCAGTAAAATAATAGCCATTGATAATCACAATGATAATGATGAGTCTCCTTTTCTGGAGGTTTTCAAGCAGAGCTGGGTGGCCATCTGTTGGGAGTGCTTTCATTGTGTCTTCCTTGGGGATCTGTTCTAGATTCTATCCTCTTGTTTTCTCTCCCTACGAGCAGGAGGCCGGATCACGTCCAGCCCGCAGTGCCTTCACAATTTGGTGCTGTGGGCCCACAATCACGCAGAGAGCTGCCAGGTTGCGCCGAGCCTGCGGAGCGTGCTGTCATCTGGATATTGCGGGGTCGTCGTCCAGGCTGTCTGGGGCTGCAGGGAAGGCCACGACTACATCCTGAGCACCGATGTGGAGGAGGAGGAGGAGGAGGGCAGTGGCCCCAAGCAGGACCACAGCAAGGGCACCTCTGAGCACGTGGCCGGCAATGGGGTGGACGCCGAGGGTGCCAGAGTGCCCTGCGTTCCGTCCCATCATGGCCCAGACAGGACTGCTGCTGCAAACAGTGAGACTACTACACCCGAACCGGGCACCGAAAACCAGCTCCCTGAGAGTCCGGATGCGGCCTCATTGCAAGAAGCAGCCAGGAGCCCTTTGCAGGCGGGGAACCTGCCCCAGTCAGACTGTCCGGTCAATGGGAGTCCCGGTAAGAGGCCGCGAGGAGCACATCCTGGGCTGCTATATCTGTGGAATGACCAGGGTGGGACAAAGGACTCTTGTCTGCTGGAGCTGGATGTGAATGTTTCAACCGACTACCTTGATTAGCATTTGATAGCCTGGCAGTGCCTGGGGCAATCTTTTGTTGAGAGGTGATTAGATGTGACTGAATGTTTCCTCTCTTGTTGTTTTGCTGTGGTCAGTTGAAACATCCACACCTAGCTCCAACAGACAAGAGTTCTTTGTCCCACCCTGGTCATTTCACAGATATATAAACCCATTTCCTAGTTCCAACAGACCTCACTACCTCTGAGGATTTTTGCCATAGATGCAGGCGAAACGTCAGGAGAGAATGCCGCTAGAACATGGCCATATAGCCTGAAAAAACCTACAACAACCCAATGATTCCAGCCATGAAAGCGTTCGACAAAGTATTATTATTATTATTATTATTATTATTATTATATTGGGTTCTTGTAAGTTTTTTGGGCATGTTCCAGAACCATTCCCTCCTGACCTCACAACCTTTGAAGATGCCTGCCATAGATGCAGGCAAAACGTTAGAAGAGAATGCTTCTGGAACATGGCCGTGCAGCCTGGAAAACTTGCAACAACCCAGTGATTTTGGCCATGAAAGGCTTTGACAATACAGAAATGCATTGCTTTTAGCAAGCTTCCTTCCCCTTCTTTGCAAGGAATGCTTTCAATCTAAGGGGCATCCACTTCTTCTCAGGTGGATTGACCAGGCTTCCCCTTGCCTGGCAATGCTTAGGCCCAGGTTTTCTGGAACAGGAACCGCTGTGTAGGGTTGTGTCCATCTTTTGCTTGTAATTCCTGTTGCTTTTTTTCTGTAGGGCCTCTGAGCGAAAATCCGGTTCCACCTGCAGCCCTGGATGAGCGGGTAAAAGACGAGTTCAGTGACCTTTCAGAGGGGTGAGAGAAGAGTGGGTTTGCAAATGTCCTCTTTGTTAAGCATGAACACTCTTGTGCTACTAGGAAACCTTTGCAAAAGCTCTAAGATGATGTCAAAATGCTTGTGGGTTAGCAAGATTGAAGTGCAATATTGACAGAGCATGGAAGATATCTATGATAAGAAACTGGTGGAATACTTTCCTCCTCAGTCTTTAAGGTGGGAGGTGGGAAGTTCATTATATTTTTTAAATTTGTACTATTATTTTTTTATTGTGTCCGAAGCAAATTGAGAATATAGCTATAATTTATTTTTAAAACCACAAACAAAGTTAAAGTTATAAATATAAATATAAACAATATATATTTATATAAACATATACATGCCATAAATAAATACATAAATAAATAAATAAAAACTTGGCATTATACTAAATGTCCTTTGACCAGAAACTGGCCACTTCAAGTGCCTCTCGTGTGGCTGTGAGAAGGTCCTCTATTGTGCATGTGGTGGGGCTTAGACCGCATTGTAGTCAGTGGTCTGTGGTTTGCTCTCCTCTGCACTCGCATGGCGTGGACTTCACTTTGTGGCCCCATTTCTAAAAGTTAGCTCTGCATCTTGTGGTGTCAGAGCCCAGTTTGTTCAGCGCCTTCCAAGTCACCCAGTCTTCTGTGTGCCCAGGAGGGAGTTTCTCACCCAGTGTCAGCCACTGACTGAGGCTCTGGGTTTTAGCCTGCCACTTTTGGACTCTTGCTTGCTAAGGTGTTCCTGCAAGTATCTCTGTAGATCTTTGAAGCTGTTACTTGATTTAAGTCATGCTGGCTGATATCCAAACAGAGGATGGGCCAGAAATGTCAATACCTTGGTCCTTTCATTATTGACTGCTACTTCCTGGTGGATGTCAGATGGTGCAATACTGGCTAAACAGTTTAATTTCTCCAACAGTTTGGGGTGTAGACATCCTATGTCCCATTAAGAGTCACAACCACTGTTTTAACGTGGTGAGATGTGTTCCACACTGGGCATGCGTATTCAGCAGCAGAGTAGCAAAGCGCAAGAGCAGATGTCTTCACTGTGTCTGGTTGTGATCCCTAGGTTGTGCCAGTCAGGTTTCATATGATATTATTTCTAGCACCCACATTCTGCTTGCTATTCAAGCAATGCTTCTTGTAAGTCAGAGCATAGCCCAGAGTGACTCCCAGGTATTTGGGTGTGCTGCAATGCTCCAGTGGGATTCCTTTCCAGGTAATCCTCATATCCTGTTTTAAAACCCAACTCTTTGCCTCCATTTATTTGGCCAGGAAGGCAAGTTCTTGGGAATCCCCTTCTGCTGCCATATGGTGCTTTCTTGGCTTTGTCTGATCCTTTCAGAGAAGCATCCTGAGCTCAAGGCCAAAGGAAGGCAGGGTCCCCATTGGTTTTAGTTGTGAAATGGCATATCATCCATGTGAAGCTTGTTAGCTCTGCTTCTGCTCTAGAAATGACTCTGTTTCCGTCCTCAGGGACTCTTCCTCAAGCGACGAAGAGGAGGACAGCCAGAGAGAGGGTGCCTCCGATGACGTCTTTCAGCCTTTCGAGAGCAAGAGGTGAGTGAGGGCTCTTCTATTGCACACGAATCGTCAGGAGAGAATGCTTCTAGAACATGGCCATATAGCCCGAAAAACCTACAACAGCCCAGTCTACCGGCGTCTTTGGAACTATGGTGGGAGTCCAAAACACCTGAAGGAGGGATGAAGTTTGCCAATGCCTGCTCTAAGAACTACATGACATGACAACGTCTCCCTGCTTTCTCTCTCTTTCCCCGCTCAGGATGCCCAACAGCAGGAAATCCAAAACCAAAGGCGCTAAGCTGGAAGGGCCCAAAATTCGTAAGAAGCCGGGGCCCAAGCCAGGCTGGAAGAAGAAGATCAAGTGCGAAAGGTAGTATCATAAGAGTTGGAAGAGACTCCAGAGGCCATCCAGTCTAACCCTTTTCTGCCGTCACACAGGAAAAGCACAATCAAAGCACTCCATCCTCAATGGCCATCTGTCAGGGGTTCTTTGGTTGTGTTTTTCTTGCATTAGCGGGTTCAATGAAGAAATAGGGAGAACCAAAGATTCCAAAAGTGGGAAAGGACCCCCAAGGGCAATCTAGTCCAATTCCATGATGCCATGCAGGAAAAGCACAATCAAAACACCCCCGACAGATGGCCATTCAGCCTCTATTTAAAATCCACCAGGGAAAATCTTGGAAACCTCCCTGCTGCTGACCACCCCCTTCCTCTCCATTTCTCTCCAGAGAAGAACTGCCCACCATTTACAAGTGTCCTTACCAGGGCTGCACCGCCGTCTATCGAGGGGCGGATGGCATGAAGGTAAGTACAGAACGGCCAGGTGCTTGTCCAAGCTTCTCATTTTTAGGACATGTGAATCCCATGATTGTTAGGCATTAGGATTTCCCCCTTCCTTTCCAGTAAGGGTTGGCGGCATTCCTTGAACACGGGAATGGGAGACGCTATTCAAACCAATCAGTCAAAAATGGGTGGCTACTCAATATGTTTACTAGTTTGGGAAAAGAAGGGGTTAAATTAAATACCCAAGTTCCCTCTTTTCTCTGGCCTAGAAGCACATCAAGGAGCACCACGAGGAGGTCCGGGCGAGGCCCTGTCCGCACCCGGGATGCAACAAGGTCTTCATGATCGACCGGTATCTGCAGCGCCACGTGAAGCTCATTCACACAGGTAGGTGGTGGCCCTGGACAGCAGTCACACTCTCTCAGCCTCAAAGGAAATAAAAGGAGAGCTTTCTCTAAACCAGCGTTTCTCAACCTTCCCAATGCTGTGACCCCTTCATACAGTTCCTCATGTTGTGGTGACCCCCAACTATAACATTATTTTTGTTGCTACTTCATAATTGTAATTTTGCTACTGTTATGAATCACAATATAAATATCTGATATGCAGGGTGTATTTTGATTCACTGGACCAAATTTGGCACAAGTATCCAATACGCCCAAATTTGAATACTGGTGAGGTTGGGGGAAATTGATTTGGTTATTTGGGAGTTGTAGTTGCTGGGATTTATAGTTCACCTACAATCAAAGAGCATTCTGAACTCCACCAATGATAGAATTGAGCCAAACTTCCCACACAGAATACCACGACCAACAGGAAATACTGTGTTTTCTGATGGTCTTTGGCGACCCCCATGACACCCCCTCACAACCCCCCCCCCCCCGGGGTCCTGACCCCCAGGTTGAGAAACATTGCTCTAAATAGAGTATGTCAAGAAGGCCACAGGAAAGGGTCACCGTAATTCAACAGCAGCATCAATATGGCAGCCTTTCTTCTCCCTATCTTTTCTGTAAACATACAGTACCTACCTGCCACAACTGTTCGTTTATAGCAAGCCTGGGCCAACTTCAGCCCTCCCTCCAGGTGTTTTGGACTTCAATTCCCATAATTCCTAACAGCCTACCCACTCTTAGGAGTTCTTGTGGGAGTTGCAGTCCAAAACATCTGAAGGGAGGGCGGAATTTGGCCCATGTATGGCTTATAAATTCTATTTCATGCTACACTTTCACTCTTTCTCTGGTTGCAGAGGTACGGAACTACATCTGCGACGAATGTGGACAGACCTTCAAGCAGCGGAAACACCTCTCTGTGCACCAGATGCGCCACTCTGGAGCAAAGCCTCTCCAGTAAGCGGGCTGCAGGATTACCTGTGTCAATTATATGTAAATGTATATATGTGCATTTACAAGGGGTTTGAAGTGCACTTTGAGTAATGATTTGAATATTATTATTACATTTATTATTATTACATTTATTATTTTACTCTATTATTATATTTATTAATTTAGTCTAATCTTATTATTACATTTATTATTTTACTCTATTAATATTATTACATTTATTGTCTTACTCTATTATTATTACATTTATTATTTTACTCTGTTATTATTACATTTATTATTTTACTCTATTATTATATTTATTGTCTTACTCTATTATTATTACAGTATATTCTGGCGTATAAGACTACTTTTTAACCCAAGAAAATCTTCTCAAAAGTCAGGGGTCGTCTTATACGCGGCTGTAGTCTTATGCATGGGAGTCGTCTTAACTCTATATTTTAACTGGAAAAGTTGGGGGTCGTCTTATACACCCAGTCGTCTTATATGCCAGAATATACGGTACTTTTTACTCTATTCTTATTATTACATGTATTATTTTACTCTATTATTATTATTGTTACACTTCCATTAATTTACCCTATTATCATTATTACATATGTCTTACTCTATTATCATTACATTTATTATTTTACATTATTATTATTATTATTATTATTATTATTATTATTATACCCATTAATTTACCCTATTATTATTACATTTATTACTTTACTCTATTATTATATTTATTGTCTTACTCTATTATTACTACATTTTACTCTATTCTTATTACATTTATTATTTTACTCTATCACTATCATTACATATATTGTTTTACTGTATTATTATTACATTTATTATTTTACTCTATTATTATTATTTTTATTGTTACACTTCCATTAATTTACCCTATTATCATTATTACATATATTTTCTTACTCTATTAATATCATTACATTTATTATTTTACTCTATTATTATTATTACACTTTCATTAATTTACCCTATTATTATTACATTTATTATTCTCTTTATTATTATTGGAAGTATGTTAGAAGAATGGTTTAATCTGAGTTGGTCAGTCTTATCTTAAATTACAGTTTTATGTAAATATTCAAAACATTTAACCTACTGATACCTCAATTAATGTAACTTTGTTGGTATCTAATTTAATTTTGAAATGTACAAGTAGCTGCTGCATTTCCCACCCTCAGTTTATACACAAGTCAACACATTTTCCAGGGTTTTTTTGTGGTAAAATTAGGTGCATCCGCTTATATTCAGGTCGGCTTATACTTGAATATACACGGTAATTAAAAAAAATGAAGTCTCATACCCTTTCAGATGTTGAGCAGGAACTTCTGTGATTTTTCTCCCTCTGAGTCGAAAGGCCACCTCCTGACCCGGTTTTTCTCCATCCCATCCCAGGTGTGAGATCTGCGGCTTCCAGTGCCGCCAGCGGGCCTCCCTGAAGTACCACATGACCAAACACAAAGCGGAGGCGGAGCTGGAGTTCGCCTGCGACCTGTGCGGGAAGCGCTTTGAGAAGGCCCACAACCTGAACGTCCACATGTCCATGGTGCACCCGCTGATCCAGACGCACGACAAAGCCAAGGCCAAGGCCAAGGAGACTGACCTTGTTGCGGAGACGCCGGCGGAATTACAACCGGACACAGAGATGGCCGACAGCCAATCGGTCAAGCTGGAACTCAGGGCTTCGCAGCCACAGCAGGAACCAACTTGAGAGCTGCTGCTGATCTTCAAGTTTTTAAAATGTATGTTTTTAACACACACACAAAAGGGATTTTAAGTGGGGGAAGGAATCGATGACGCCTGCTTGCCGCCATTGCTGTGATGATTGTGTTCCTCTCCGCTGCGGTGTTGTTCAGAGCGTCTATCTTGTTGAAAGGGAACAGACTTCTTTTTGCCTGCTTTCTGACAAGAAAGACCAGGAAAGCATCTTGTACCTGTTGAACAGGTACACAGTCCCTAGACCTTCCAAGTGATTCTGTTAAAAGAGGATGGAATACCCTTGCTTTTAAACCAGTGTTTCTCAACCTTCCTAATGCCGTAACCCCTTAACACAGTTCCTCATGTTTTGGTGAACCCCAACCATAAAATTATTTTCCTTGCTACTTCCTAACTGTAATTTTGCTACTGTTTTGAATCATAATGTAAATATCTGATATGCAGGATGGATTTATATTCACTGGACCAAATTTGGCACAAATACCCAATACGCCCAAATTTGAAGATTGGAGGGGTTGCGGATTATTGATTTTGTTATTTGGGAGTTGTAGTTGCTGGGATTTATAGTTCACCTACACTCAAAGAGCATTCTGAAATCCACCAATGATGGAATTGAACCAAAGTATGCACATGGAACCCCCATGACCAATAGGGCATTGACCTTGAGCTTTGGAGTTGTAGTTCACCTACATCCAGAGTGCACTCTGCACTCAGACAATGATAGATTTGGACCAAACTTAACACAAATATTCAATATACCCAAATGTGAACACTGGTGGAGTTTGGGAAAACAGACCTTGAGATTTGGAATTTTTAGTTCAACTGTACCAGGGATCCTCAAACTAAGGCCTGGGGGCCGAATACGGCCCTCCAAGGGCATTTACTCTGCCCTCGCTCAGGGTCAACCTAAGTCTGAAACGACTTAAAAGTACACAACAACAACAATTCTATCTCACCAGCCAAAAGCAGGTCCACACTTCCCGTTGAAATACTAATAAGTTTATATTTGTTAAAATTGTTCTTCATTTTAATTATTGTATTGTTTTAAATTCTTTTTTGCACTAAAAATAAGAAATGTGCAGTGTGCATAGGAATTCATTCATGTTTTTTTTCAAATTATAATCCAGCCCTCCAAAAGTTTGAGGGACCGTGACCTGGCCCTCTGTTTAAAAAGTTTGAGGACCCCTGATCTACACTCAGAGAGCATCTGGACCCCACCAATGATAGAAATGGGCCGAACTTCCCACACAGAACCTCCATGCCTTGAAGGGAATCGCTGGCGTGAGCCTCCTTCCACCTCACCTGCATATGTGCACTACGCTGCCATGCACCAAGAATGCCTGCTCTCCCCTCCTGCTTGGAATCTCAGAAGCAGCCCTCCCCTTGGCTGAAAGGACGGCCAATGACAGCAGAGGAGGGCTTTTGGTTGGAGGATTCGCCCTCTGTTTCCAAAAAGGAAGAGAAAGACAGGCGGAGAGATCTTCAGCCTTCTTTGCTAAAGGGGTTCCCAAGACCATCAGAAATATGTTTTCTGATGGTCTTTGGCGACCCCTCTGAAGCCCCCTTGTGACCCCCCCCAAGGGACCTTGACTCCCAGGTTGAGAAACGCTGTTTTAAACAAATTCCCAAATCTGCAAACAAAACACAAAAACAAATCATAAACCAGAAGCATTTGTAAACCTGAAATGTTTGTTTTTTAACACATACCCACAAAAGTGGGGAATGGCATCAAGACCAGCTTGCCACCTTCGCTGTGACGACTCCGTTCCTTCTCTCTGCTTGTGTCCTACAATGCAGGAGCGGTGTCCGTTTTGCCAAAGGAAGTTGACTCCTTTTGGCCTGATTTCTGATAAGAAGAGTCAGGAAAGGATCTTGTGTACCTGTTGAACAGGTGCACTCTTCCAGGTGATTGAGTTATGATGATGGGATGCCCCTGCTTTTAAAATAAATCCCAGACCTACAAACAAACCATAAACCAGATCATTTTGTAAACCTGGTTTTTATTGTGACAAAGCCATGCTTGTAATAAATTATTCACAGGGGAGCTTTGGACGGGTGAGGTGCAGCCCATTTTGCTATTTGTTTTCCAACGAAAGCCATCAGAAGAGGAGTGGTTCTTCATCCAGGAGACCCCCCAAATCCACAAGGGCCGCCTTGAGCTCTGGGTCCAGGAGTCCACAGAGATCCAGCAACTAAGGAAGGGGAAAAGGATTGGCTATTTACTTGCCTGGAGCAAAACCGACCCTGGGGTTGTAAACAAGCAGAATAAAAGTCCCTTTCTTTGAGTGTGTCTTCTGGGAGATGGAATGAACACAATCAGGACCAGTTCAAAATCAGCTACATTTCCCAAACTATTTTATGTTTTCTTACTCTAGAAAGAGCTGAATGTTTAGATTTCATCCCACCACAAACCAAATAATTGCTGGATTTGACTTTTATGCAGGTGGTCTCCCCCAGTCTGCTCTCTGCATGAACAGGAAGTATTATTTATTTATTTACTTCATTTATATACCGCTTTTATCAGCGCTCAGGCGACTCATAGCGGTTAACAACAGCAAAATTCAAAGCAAAAACATCACAAAATGAATATGGGACAGTTAAAAACAGTAGCATCATCAACGATTAAACATCAATATAACAATCATTAGCATCTCATCAGTAAAATCAGAATCCAATCTCATCATCCATTATTCCGTATTCCTATATTCAATTACACTGCTTAATCGAATGCTTGTTGGAACAGCCAGGTCTTTACTTTCCTCCAAAACGCCAACAGGGAGGGGGCCGATCTGATATCTGTAGGAAGGGCGTTCCACAGCCGAGTACATCTACACTATAGAATACAATGACATTTGATACCAATTTTAACTGCCACGGGTCAATGCAATGGCATCCTGGGGTGTGTAGTTTTCCAAGGTCCTTAGCCTTGGAAAACTACACACCAATTTGAGAGCCAAATTGACAAAAGAAAAAACATGGCTGTGGCTCACAAATGGGACTCTGAAAAAGGAGACAAAGGAGGGCCTGATTCTGGCACCCCAAGAACAAGCCATTTGAACTAATGCCATCAAAGCCAGAATTGAAAAGTCAACAACAGATCCCAAGTATAGACTCTGCAAGGAAGCAGATCACGTCCTCAGCTGCTGCAAGAAGACCGCACAGATAGACTACAAGCAGAGGCATAAAACCGTTACTCAGATGATTCATTGGAACTTGTGCCACAAATACCATCTGCCTGAGACAAAGAACTGGTGGGATCACAAGCCGGAAAAAGCTACAGAGAATGAACACGTCAAGCTACTCTGAGACTTCTGGATTCAGACAGAGAGTTCTGGAGCATAATACTCCTGACCTAACAATCGTGTGAAAAAAACAAAGTATGGATCGTCGATGTCGCAATCCCAGGTGACAGCAGGATTTCAGAGAAACAACTGGAAAAGCTGACACGATATGAGGATTTAAAAATCGAACTGCAAAGTCTCTGGCACAAACCAGTAAAAGTGGTCCCAGTAATGATCAGCACAGTGGGTGCAGTGCCTAAAGACCTTGGCCTGCACTTAAACACAGTCAGTGCTGACAAGAGTAACATCTGCCAGCTGCAAAAGGCCACCTTACTGAGATCTGCACGCATTATTCGTCGATACATAAAACAGTCTTAGACACTTAGGAAGTGTCCGACGTGTGATCCAATTCAACAGTCAGCAGAGTGTCTGCTATGTACTCATCTTGTTGTGTTTATAATAATAATATCAGCACACTGGGTGCAGTGCCTAAAGACCTTGGCCTGCACTTAAACACAATCGGCGCTGACAAAATTACCATCTGCCAGTTGCAAAAGGCCACCTTACTGAGATCTGCACACATTATTCGCCGCTACATCACACTTGGGAAGTGTCCGACATGTGATCCAATAAAACAGCCAGCAGAGTGTCTGCTGTGGACTCATCTTGTGGTGTTTCAAATAATAATAATAAACTTTATTTATATCCCACCACCATCTCCCCAAAGGGGACTCTGAGCAGTTTACATGAGGTCAAGCCCAGCAATACACTACAGCAACATAAAATATAAACAACAAAATAACATCACAATTAAAATAAATAAACCAATCAAGTAAAATAAACAGTACAAAATAACATAATGGAAAATAGAACACAGTGGGGGGGGGGGGCAAATGCATAACATAAAATGATAAAACACTGGATGAGATAGGAATGAAAAGGTACATTTGTGGGGGAGGAGCTCATAGGGGACTGAACAGTGGAATTAGACTTTCAATAAGGTGGGGAAAGTGCAATATGAGGGAAACAGTGTAGGTGAAACAACAGGACTGGAATATATGGTCACTCTCCTAACTGCTGGTAAGATGGCTGAGATTTCTGGAAGTTGAAGTCCAAATCACCTGGAGACCCAAAGGTTGGGAACCACTGGAGGCAGTTTGAGACCACTTTTAACTGCCACAGCTCAATGTGACGGGATCATGGAAGTTGTAGTTTTCCAAGGTCTATAGCCTTCTCTGACTTTGAATTAATGCAGTATGATACCACTTTTAATTTCCACAGCTCTATGCGATGGCATCCTGGGAGTTGTAGCTTGGCAAGCTGCAAGAACATAAGGCTAAGGACCTTGAGGAACTACAACTCCGAGGATTCCCTAGCACTGAGTCATAGTAGCTACAGTGTGGATGCACTCGGTTGTGTGGGACAGAGTCTGCAGAGGAAATGTCGAAAAAGTGATGAGGGGGCCACTTGTTGTATGTCCTGCGGTATTTGCATTCAGTAGGACAAAAGGCTTATAACTAGGCCACCTCCATGTTTTGGAGTTTAAAACTGGCAAAAAAGAAAAAAAAATCGTCAAACTCACCCATTGTGGTTTGAAGTGTTTAGTTGAGAAAATGCAGGATATAAATACATATAATAATATTGATAGCAATCATAATAATACCTGTTGAAGGTTGGCAAAGCTTCCTTGCGGGCACCGAGGGATGAGATGGAGCAGGAACCGGCGTGCCGTTCTGATCAGCACCAATGGCTCCTCCTGGGAAGACGAAGCCGGGTTCAAACCCTACTCAAGGACCTTTCCTAATTCTAATATTTGATAGCTTTACTATACTCAGGAACTGAAGTTTTGTCTCTTTTATAGTAAGTCTGTACTTTTTTGTGCATTCTCTTATTTCCCTGAATCTTCTGCATGGCCTAAGTACAGCTCTCTAGATTTTGCTCCCAGCCCTAAAAAGGCGAGGAACAATAGGAGTTGTAGTCCAAATTCTAAACCCCAAAATGAGACGTGTAATAAAAGGTAGGCCTCAGTATGAAGACACAGTTAATGAGTGGAATGGCCTGTAGTGCGACACCCTCCAGACAAAAATTCACGAAGCATTATTTTAATAATAATAATAATAATAATAATAATAATGATAATAATAATAATAATGTATGCATCATCAATGTTGCAATCCCAGGTCACAGCAGGATTGAAGAGAAACAACTGGAAAAGCTGACACGATGTGAGGATTTAAAGATTGAACTTCCGAAGATAGTAAAAGTGGTCCCAGTGGTGATCGGCACACTGGGTGCAGTGCCTAAAGACCTTGGCCTGCACTTAAACACAATTGGTGTGGACAAAATTATCATCTGCCAGCTGCAGAAGGCCACTTTACTGGGATCTGCACGCATTATTCGCCAATACATGACACAGTCCTAGACACTTGGGAAGTGTCCGACGTGTGATCCAATACACGTGTGACCTTGTCTGCTGTGGACTCCAAAGGTTGTCCCCTGACATTAAGTCCAGTCGTGTCCGACTCTAGATGTTGGTGCTCATCTCCATTTCTAAGAATAAGAGCCAGAGTTGTCCATAGGCACCTCCAAGGTCATGTGGCTGGCATGACTGCATAATTATAATAAACTTTATTTATACCCTGCCACCATCTCCTCGAAGGGATTTGGGGCAGCTAACATGACACCAAAAATTACAGTAAGGCGAAATAAATACATATAACGGACAATAACATTAATTAAAATGCATAACATTAAATAAAATGCTAAACCATAACAAAATAATAAATAAAATAAACACAAAATATAAAGTGAAGTCTGACTTGGCCACAGTGGTCCACGCTCTTGCTACATCCCGATTAGACTACTGCAATGTGCACTACGTGGGGCTGTCTTTGAATACTGCCCGGAAGCTTCAATTAGTCCGACGGTCAGCAGCTAGGTTGGAACAGTGTACAGGGAGCATACAACTCCTCTGTTACGCCAGCTACACTGGTTGCCTATCTGCTACCGAGCACAATTCAAAGTGTTGGTTTTAACCTTTAAAGCCCTAAATGGTTCTGGCCCAGACTACATGTCTGAACGTATCTCCTACTATGAATCATCACGAAGTTTAAGATCATCTGGAGAGGCCCTGCTCTCGATCCCACCACCGTCGCAAATGCGATTGGTGGAGACAAGAGACGGGGCCTTCTCAACATTGGTCCCTGTCTGTGGAATTCCCTCCCCAAAGACATCAGACTGGCCACCTCCCTCTTGTCCTCAAAACTTGGCTGTGGGACCTTGCATTTGACCATTGGACGGCGGCTTGTATGAAGGCTTGTATAAGCAATTTCGAAGTGACAATGAATTGACCCGGACCCGGATTTTAAATGGCATGTTTTAACAACTGTTTATTTAATATTTTGTTTTAATGAATTTGTTGATTGTTGTTATCATTATGATGGCACCGAATGGTGTTTGCCGTGAGGCCACCTCTAGGGGTGAGATGGGCTGGGTACAAGCATATGAGATAAATAAATAAATAAATAAATAACAGCTAAATTAAAAATATCATGTCTCAAAGAGGAGCTGCAAGTGCAGCTCCTGAAGCAGCTTCTCCCTTTGCTTTGGCTCAGCACTAAGATGATTGTATTTATGCACCCTACTTCTGGTGAGATTATTTAGTCATTTAGCCCAAAAAGGTGAGCATTAGACTCAAGTGAATAGGGTAGATGAGAGTGGTCCACTCACAGGCTCCTTGGTGCACAGGCTTGGCTCTCTCAGGCTTGGTGCCATTTCCGTTGTCCCCTCCATAAAGAGCTGCACCAACTGGGTGTACTGGTCAACAGCCACATACAGGAAGTTGGGATCTGTAGTCAGTTGGCTTGAGTCGAAGGCAGAGAGGAGGCTGGAGAGAAGGAGAGAGGAAGTGGCCAATGAGCCTCTTAAAAAGTCAATGTGATTCTAGGCTGATCAATATTATACTGCTGTCGCACCTTAGAATAGGTTCACCTTGCTGAAAACACCAAACTGCACACAGCCAAAAGTCTTTATGCTTTATTAAAAAGTAAAAGATAAAGAGTTCTTAAAAGCAAAAGGAATGTTCCGAAAGTTCAATATAAAATAACACTATGAAGCAGAATCCAAAAAGACACCAGCAAAGCACTGAGTCTTGAAACCATGAACACAAGAACTGCAAGACAATCCAAACAAGCAAAATGCAAGCTTCTTGGTTAAACAAAAAGTTGCTCTGACAAAGGTTTGGTCCCAAACACACAGCTTAATACCCTTTGCAAAACATGAAGGCGTTTCTTTGGCCTCTGACCTCCTTCTTGTTAGCTATTCTCACACTCCTTCAAACTCTGAATTCCAAACGGTCAGCTCAATCTAAGGTTCCCGTTTTGTCAAAGTCAGTCTGTTTGTTAGTGTTATCCAGTTTGCCTTCCTGCTCATTATCAGGCTGAGAACTGCCCTCCTTTTCTGAGTCAATTTGCACCTGCACCTGGATAGTTTCAGTATCAACAAACTCATTTCTTGCGGTGGGAAACTGAACTTCCACACCCTGTTCCTCATTGACTATAACAGGGACATTTTGAACCAGATTGTGATCCTGAATCCCATCATCCTCATCAGAGGCACTCTGTGGTTCCAGCTGAGTCACAACAACTGCTTAGATGAGTGTTTCTCAGCCTTCCTAATGCCACGACCCCTTAATACAGTTCCTCATCCTGTGTTGTCCCCCAACCCTAAAATTATTTTTGTTGCTACTTCATAACTGTAATTTTGCTACTGTTATGAATTGTCATGTAAATATCTGATATGCAGGATGTATTTTCATTCACTGGACAAAATTTGGCACAAATACATGATACTCCTATATTTGGTGAGATGGGGGGGGGGGTTGATTTTGTCATTTGGGAGGTGTCATTGCTGGGATTTATAGTTTACCTACAATCAAAGAGCATTCTGAACTCCACCAACAATGGAATTGAACCAAACTTGGCACACAGAACTCCCATGACCAACAGAAAATACTGGAAGGGTTTGGTGGGCACTCACCTTGAATTTTGGAGTTATAGTTCTCTGAAACCCCCCTCACGACCCCCCCCCCCGGGATCCCAACCCCCAGGTTGAGAAACACTTCCTAAAAAGATGTCTGCAAAGAAACTGGGAATTGAAGCAACAGCATCTCTTTTAAAAGGAAAGGGACAACTTCAGAAAAGCTGGGCTGCTTCAAAGCAACACTGATGTCGCAAATTCCTTGGACAAGTTCCCAATGCTTGGGATTTAGCTCTATAATCATCTGAAGTTTACCTGTAAAAGGCAATGGGCATTAGCTTCAAATGTTGATCCGACGCAGCACTGTGAAGGATCTGTTCGGGGCCCTGAGCTGTAATACCAGAAGAGACAAAAAAGAGCACAAAGCACATATTGTAATGCTGCCACTGGTGGCACATAGAGATATGTCATAAGATGGAGAGGCATTTGCACCTGGCCTTGTTGAAGTGAAGATTGACAGCCAGTGTATGTTTTGTTTGTTCAAACGCTGAAGCACCGCGAGGCTCCAGTCGGTGGCCTTTTGAGAATCCACTCCTTCCTGCAAAGCAATAAAACCAAATTTGGCACAAATACTCGATACACACAAATTTGAATACTGGTGGGTTTGGGAGGATTGATTTTGTCATTTGGGAGTTGTAGTTGCTGGGATTTATAGTTCAGCTACAATCAAAGAGCATTCTGAACTCCACCAATGATGGAATTGAACCAAACTTGGCACACAGAACTCCCATGACCAACAGAAAATACTGGATGGGTTTGGTGGGCATTGACCTTGAGTTTTGGAGCTGTAGTTCATCTATATCCAGAGAGCACTGTGGACTCAAGCAATGATGGATCTGGACCAAACTTGGCATGGATACTCAATATGGCCAAATGTGAACACTGATGGAGTTTGGGGAAAATGCACCTTGACATTTGGGAGTTGTAGTTGCTGGGATTTATAGTTCATCTACAATCAGAGCATTCTGAACCCCACCAATGATGGAATTGAACTCAACTCCACACACACAACTCCCATGACCAACAGACAATACTGGAAGGGTTTGGTGGGTATTGACCTTGAGTTTTGGAGTTGTAGTTGCTGGGATTTATAGTTCGGCTACAATCAAAGAGCATCCTGATCCACACCAATGATCGAATTGGGCCAAACTTCCAACACAGAACCTCCACGACCAACAGAAAATACTCTGCTGTCTGATGATATTTGGCAACCCCCTCAGGAGTCGCCAAAGGTTGAGAAGCGCTGTGTTAGGACAATGGGAGCTGTAGTCCACCCACATCCAAACACTGATGTGTATCCCACATCCAAAAAGGCATATGCACTAAAGGGACCATTCAAAAAACCCAAAACCAAATAACAACTATTTCTAGTAATGATACATAATTACAGAATCCCTAACCTGGGCACCGTTAGTTATATATAAAAGCAGCCTTGTCAGGATACGGATTGCCAAACTGAGGACAATGAGGCTTCCCTTATTTCTGTAATACAACCGGTCAGCTTGAAAATGGCACTCACTTGCGGCGCTATTCTCACTGAGATGACATCCATCAAAGAGAAGAAGAGGAGGGACACCAGCAGCTGTGCAGAGACACACACCACAAAAGCTATTACATTTGTAAATTCAATGACCAACGCCCCTAGATAAGACCAGCAGAGGCAAATTTCCCTCTATATTGGACACACACACACAACTCTCCCTTATGGCTGCATGTGACTCGGGCTCCAAATGGCTGCCCTGTTGAGGGGAATAATAATAATAATAATAATAATAATAATCACATCCTCAGCTGCCGCAAGAAGATCGCGCAGACAGACTACAAGCAGAGGCATAACACCGTTGCTCAGATGATTCCTTGGAACTTGTGCCACAAATACCATCTACCTGCAACAAAGAACTGCTGGGATCACAAGCTGGAAAAAGTTACAGAAAATGAACACACCAAACTCCTCTGGGACTTCCGGATTCAGACAGACAGAGTTTTGGAGCATAATACTCCTGACCTCACAATCGTGTTAAAAAACAAAGTATGTATCGTCGTTGTCGCAATCCCAGGTGACAGCAGGATTGCAGAGAAACAACTGGAAAAGCTGATACGATGTGAGGATTTAAAGGTCGAACTGCAAAGACTCTGGCACAAGCCAGTCAAGAGGGTCCCAGTGGTGCTCACCACACTGGATGTAGTGCCTAAAGACCTTGGCCTGCACTTAAAAACAGTTGACGCTGACCAAATTGTCATCTGTCAGCTGCAAAAGGCTACCTGACTCAGATCTACACACATTATTCATTGATACATCATATAGTCCTAGACACTTGGGAAGGGTCCGACATGTGATCCAATTCAACAGCCAGCAGAGTGTGTGCTGTGGACTCATCTTGTTGTGTTTCAAATAACAACAACAACAACAATAATAATTATTATTATTATTCAAAGACAAAGAACTGGTAGGATCACAAGCCTGAAAAGGTTACAGAAAATGAACACATCAAACTACTCTGGGACTTCTGAATTCAGACTGACAGAGTTTTGGAGCACAAAACTCCTTACCTCATGATCGTGGAAAAAACAAAGTATGGATTGTTAATGTTGCCATCTCAGGTGACAGCAGGATTGAAGAGAAACAGCTGGAAAAGCTGACATGATATAAGGATTTAAAGATTGAACTGCAAAGACTCTGGCAAAAGCCAGTCAAGGTGGTCGCAGTGGTGATCGGCACACTGGGTGCAGTGCCTAAAGACCTTGGCCTGCACTTAAACACAATCGGCACTGACAAAATTACCATCCGCCAGCTGCAGAAAGCCACTTTACTGGGATCTGCACACATTACTCGCTGATACATCACACAGTCCTAGACACTTGGGAAATGTCCGATGTGTGATCCAATACAACAGTCAGCAGAGTGATCTTGTTGTATTTCTATTTTTCTTTTGTCGTGTCAGAAGCGACTTGAGAAACTGCAAGTTGCTCTGGTGTGAGAGAATTGGCCGTCTGCAAGAACGTTGCCCAGGGGTCGCCCAGATGTTTTGATATTTTGCCATCCTTGTGGGAGGCTTCTCTCATGTCCCCGCATGGAGAGCTGGAGCTGATAGAGGGAGCTCACCCGCCTCTCCCCGGATTCGAACCTGCGACCTGTCTGTCTTCAGTCCTGCCGGCACACGGGTTTAACCCACTGCGCCATCGGGGGCTCTGTATTTCTAATAATAATAACAACAACAACCTGTTGAGGGTGAATAATATTAACAACAATAATTTGACCCAATATGGCCTCTTACTTGTTCTGCTCCAGGTCCCAGTCTTTTCAGCATCTTTCCCATCCTTTCAGGCATTGTTTGCTGCTGCTGAAGAGTGAAATGCAGGAAAGCAGCAGAAAGCCAGGGAACATCAGCCATCAGGAAAGCTGCTTCTGAGGAGAGGAAGCTAGGAGGAAATGCAACACAGTGTGCCATCTTAAGTGTGTTTTCTTGTGGCTTGGGTTTCTTATGGGATAAGGCCATGGTTCAGCGGTTTCTTTGCAAACAGAGTCCTAGGTTCACTGTGGTCTTGTAAAGACCAAGAAACGCTGAAGACAGATATAAAGGATACTACAGATTATTTTAATAATATACCTGGCCTTACCTGCTGATAGAGGCCTGCAGGGCCCTGAGGTTTTGTAATCCTTTTGCCAAGGAAGCATCGATGAGCCTCTTCCATTCTGAACAAAGCACCGGCTCCAGCCTCGACCACCACCGCTTTGCATACAGAGGAAAGAGAGCACACCAGTCAGCCTTGTGGTCAAAAGGGGGGTTCATTTGTATCAAAGGTGGGCCAAATGCACCTGTAAGCTGCTTCTCGACCCCACTTCTGTGGGCCCTGAATCCCCCCATCAGTCCACCCAAACTTACAGCTGCAGAACAAAGGATGATGGGACACCTGGTTTGGCACAGAGTGAGCAAAGCTGTCACTTCCTGTGCTGGTTTGTCACACTCCAAACTGGCGCTCAGCAGGCCCTGGAAGGACAGCAAGAGAAAGGGTTTGTGCTCCATTTGGGACTCGTTGCCACCAATGGACCTGTACCCCAAAGTCATGCCAAAGGCTTACAGTCCAAAATACATTTATTTATTTATTTATGAATTATTTACGGCATTTATATGCCACTCTTATCACCCCAAAGGGGACTCAGAATGGCTTGCAAGATATATTTTCATACAATATATTATATTATTAGAATAGTACAATATCAGTATTATATATTACTATATTGCTCTATACCATTATATTGTAATATTATTAGTAATACTACATGCAATGTAAATATATAATTATAATTATAATATTGTATTATTATTACTAGTATTATATTGTATTACATTATAATATTATAAATATATGTATATACAATATACTATATTATATTATTAGTAAAGAAGATGGAACTGTCTTCTGCTACATCCCTACTTTCATCCCTTCTTTCTCTTTCCTCCCCTTACACCTTTCCCTTTTCTTTTCTCTCCATTCCCTCCCTTTTTCTTTCTTTCTTTCTTCCTTCCTTCCCCCCCGACTTTCTCCCTTCTCCAGCTCTGAGAAGGCCACCACACAACGTCTCCATGACAACACGGCTCTTCCCTTCCTTCCTTCCTTCCTTCCTCCCTTCTCCTCAAACACAGGCCACCTCTCTTTCCCAGTGACATCACAGAGGGGCCACTTGCCCCTAGCAACAGTCAATCCTATAATAGTGTACAGGGCCACTTCACCTAGCAAGAGCCTTTGTGATACAAACATACATACATACTTGGACGTTTGTCTATATAGATTACCCTGAAGAAATGTGCAGTGATGTCGAAAGAGAGCGTACAGCCTCTGGAGCAGACGTTCCTCTGTGAAAACACCCAAAAAAAGAAAGGAGAGCCTATTGGTATGGAACTGGGATGGGGAGAAGAGGGAATGTATTCCTGAGAAATCCAGGTAATAAACTCCCAAGGCAGGACTTAAAGCAGGCACGGGCAAACCCGGGCCCTCCAGGTGTTTTGGACTTTAATTCCTACAATTCCTAGGAGCCTACTGGCTGTTAGTAATTGTGAGAGTTGAAATCCAAAACACTTGGAGGAAGAACTAAAGTTTGCCCATGCCTAACTTAAATAATAATAATATCATTTTATTTATATTCCGCCCTTCTGAGTCCCCTTTGAAGGAGACTCAGGGTGGATCACAGTACATATGCTCGGCAAACATTCAATGCCGCTTTGTATAGACAATACATAGACAGACTGAACAGGAGGTGGTTTGTTTCAGCTGTTTTTGGAAGGTTGGGCTCGAGTCCAGGGGGTGCTGTTGCTCTATCCTCCATGACGAAGAGCCGTCAGGACTTCCTCCTTCCTTTTGGTCACCCAGCATTTTCTGATCTTTCTTTATGGCATCATAAAACACCTCCCCCGCTTTTTAGCAGTACCTAATTTCTCTAATTACAGTTAAAGCTGTTTTCGAATTGCTTAGGTAAACAATGAGCTAGGCTGACAGTTGGCAGCTCACGCCAACCCAAGGTTTTGAACTTGCAACCTTTTGGTTGATAGATCTTGTAATTGCTGATGATTTACCAGCTGTGCTAAACCTCCGGCTAAACTTAAAGGAAGAGGTGACCATTGCATGTTGTAGTTGAAAGAAGGGGACAAAGGACACCTATTAAATTTGATTTAATTTTATTAATAAATAGCATTAGTAAGAAGAATAGTTTGATCAAATAAATAGCCTTAGCCTTTAGTGTTAGAATCTGCCATGAGAAAGCACAGACTGACAAGGCAATGAAACCAAAGCAACAGAACCCTGTGTTTTCTCATGGTAGATTCTAACACAAGAAGGAGGAGGAGGAGAAAGAGGAGGAGGAGAAGAAGGAGAAGGAAGAGGAGGAGAAAGAGGAAGAGGAGGACGAGGAGGAGAAGGAGAAGGAGAAGGAAGAGGAGGAGGAGGAGGCGAGGGAGGAGAAAGAGAAGGAGGAGGAGGAGAAGGAAGAGGAGGAGGAAGAGAAGGAAGAGGAGGAGGAGGAAGAGTAGGAGGAGGAGGAAGAGAAGGAAGAGGAGGAGGAGGAAGAGGAGGAGGAGGAGGAGTAGAAGGAAGAGGAGGAGGAGAAGGAAGAGGAGGAGGAGGAGGAAGAGAAGGAGGCGAAGGAGGAGGAGGAGGAGGAGGAGGAGGAGGAGGAGGAGGAGGAGAAGTAAAAGAAGGAGAAGTAAAAGAAGGAGAAGGAGAAGGACTTTATTTTTGTACCCCGCCTCCATCTCCCTGAAGGCACTCGGGGCAGCTTACAGGGTGCCATGCACAAGGCAACATACAATTAAAAACAAAACAATAAAATATTAAAACAACATAAGAATAACATCATAAACAATAAAACAAGCATCATAAGCAACAACATAGATACTTCCAGTCTGGGATATTTCCACTAAAGACTAAGGCTATTTATTTGGTCAAACTATTCTTCATACTATTGCTATTTATTAATAATATTAAATCAAATTAAAGAGGTGTCCCTTGTCCCCTTCTAAGACTTGGGTCTCTCTTAACAGAGGGCTTTAACTGCCATGGGCTCATCCAATGAAACCCTGGGCTTTGTAGTTGTGGGGACATTAGAAGTGGCCTCGCACTGAGATGCAACTGAGGCTGTTCCCTAGGCTTCACCTGGCTTCGAGGAAAGGTTGCTTACCAGTTCTGTGTTGACAAAACCGAAGAAGTCTTCACAGTCCAGAGCCACTTCCTTGCCTTTCTGCCGCATTGCAATGAGAACAGATGGAGGGAGACCCAAAAGAATCCTGAACAACAAGAATGGCATTAATTTTTTAAAGCCAATCAATAATTCTCAGAACAAAACTATACTCGGTATAACTTAATGGAACGATGTTTATCTCCCTGCAGACTTTATTTGGTTTCTCCAGCTTCCAGCAGCAAGCTAAACGAACAGGCAGAAATAGGGCCATGTTTAGCTACTTGATTATTCCCATATTTAAGAAGGCTGTCAATATGCTGAAGGATGTCCAACATGGTGGAAGATCTTGACACCAAATGTTGTGTCAAGCTTGTAAAGAACAGGCTGAGAAGTGGTATCAAGCAGCCAGCATTACAGTTTTGGGTGTGATAACCCAGACGATACAAAAGCAGATTCCTAATAGTTGTGAAAGTAGTTAGACAGTAGAACGGATCCTTGAAGCAGCAGTGAGCTCTCCTTCTGTTGGAGGTCTTGGGTAGCCATTGGTCAGAGATAATTGAGAATTCCTACGTGGTAGAAAGGACTAGATAGCCTTTGGGGTACTTTTCTATTGCGTGATCCGATTCTAACCTAATCTGATCCTCTTCTCCTTCCCCTTTGTTGCCATCCTATAGTCTCCATGAGCCTTTAGCCTTGCTTCAAAGGATGGATCTACACCAGTGTTTCTCCAACTTCCTAATGCTGCCACCCCCGAATACAGTTCCTCATGTTGTGGTGACCCCCAACCATAACATTATTTTCGTTGCTACTTCATAAATGTCATTTAGCTCCTGTTATGAAATGTAATGTAAATATCTGATATGCAGGATGTATTTTCATTCACTGGACCAAACAATGTGACGCGGCGGCAAAATAAGCCAATGGGATTTTGGCCTGCATCAATAGGAGTCTAGTGTCTAGATCCAGGGAAGTCATGCTACCCATGCTCTATTCTGCCTTGGTAAGACCACATCTGGAATATTGTGTCCAATTCTGGGCACCACAATTGAAGGGAGATATTGACAAGCTGGAATGTGTCCAGAGGAGGGCGACCAAAACTATCAAGGGTCTGGAGAATAAGCCCTATGAGGAGCGGCTTAAAGAGCTGGGAATGTTTAACCTGAAGAAGAGAAGTCTGAGAGGAGACATGATAGCCATATATAAATATGTGAGAGGAAGTCACAGGGAGGATGGAGTGGACTTGTTTTCTGCTTCCCTGGAGACTAGGACGCAATGGAACAATGGCTTCAAGCTACAAGGAGATTCCACCTGAACATTTCATCCTAGGGATCTGCAGTCCAGGACATACATTTTTATATAATCCAGTTTCTGAATCCAGACTATATGCTTTGAAATGGATTATATTAGTCTACACTGCCACATAATTCAGTTCAACCAGATAATCTAGACTCAGAAACTGGATTACACAGCAGTGTAAAAGTGTCCCTTGCAGTTAGTGTGTCTTCACCTGGTTTGAAGCAACAGTTCTTGCTGCCGGTGCATCTTTTCCCCGACTGCCATCCCACTCTTCAGGCCTTTGAGCCTCTTCTGGAAAACTCGGAACAAGAGGGGTTCCTCTTTGCCGCCGGATGCAGGCCAGGCTCTCCTGCGCTCCAGCTCCAGCTGCAACAGCATCTCCTGCAAGCAAGGCAATGGAGGATGGGTTATTCTGCACTGACATGAGCCACCTCTGTCTCCTTGCAGCAGGAAACCCAAGATCAAGACTGGGGCAATGAGCAAAACAGTAGGAGACCTGGGTTGCTGTGAGTTTTTTGGGCTGTCTGACCATGTTCCAGAAGCATTCTCTCCTGACATTTCACCTGCATCTATGGCAGGCATCCTCAGATATATTGGAAACTAAGCAAGGGATGTTTACATATCTGTGGATTAATGTCCAGGGTGGGAGAAAGAACTCTTTGTCTGCTTGAGGCAGGTGTGAATGTTGCAATTGGCCACCTTGATTAGCATTTAATGGCCTTGCAGTTTCAAGGTTTGGCTTCTTAATGCCTGGGGGAATCCTTTGTTGGGAGATGTTAGCTGGCCCTGCCTGTTTCTTGTCAGGAATTCTCCTGTTTTTAAGTGTTGTTCTTTATTTACTGTCCTGATTATAGAGTTATTTAATACTGGGAGCCCTGCACTCACAGAGAATGCAAAAGTCAGAGAACCTAAAGATGGATGGTCACTGTGCGCTGGTCACCTTAAGGCTGGGACTTCTGCAATGCAATGCTGTGCACTGGGCAACACCTGGACCAAGTTTGGAAGCTTCAATGACAAGCAGTCTCCAAGTTACAGAATCCGACTTACATAAGATTCACAGTTACAAACAGGAAGTGAGGGGAAATCTAATCCTCGGAAGGAAGGGAAATCCACTTCCTTCGGGGGAAAGGGGTCTCCAATGAAGCTTTCTCACCAATCCTAGTTTCCACAACAAGCCATTTTTTCAAAATCCAATTCTCACAGGGATAGAAAGTGAGGTGAAATCTTCCGGACAGGGCAGCAAAGGAAACACCATTCCCAATGCTATCCAAAACTTATATATATAAGAGACATGAGACTCGAGTCAATATGGGTATCATCATCATCATCATCATCATCATCATCATCATCATCATCATCATCCAAAATCATAGCTATGCCTCAACACCATCAATTTATCTGATTTTTGTCCCAGCAAACTAGAGTTGTGCTGAAAGTCCTAGAAGGGTATCTGCTCCATCCTCCAGTGTGAACCTGGTCACTTCTGGGAGAAGCCAACCACAGAATCAATTTGGAGGACCAAGCAAACTCCTCAAGATATCATTTTACTGCAATGTCTCCCTGCTCCTGGTAAGTTTGCATGCTTATTATTACATTTCATTTCCAACCCTTGGCCCTTAAAAGACAGCCTTGTATGGAGGATTGGAAATGAAGTGTGTCACTGTGGTCTGCACTCGGAGACGTGGTTTCATGGATGGCACCAAATGGCACAATACAAGCCCCGGGAGAGTACTGCATGCAGATCTAAGTCACCTGCAATCTGGCGTAGATATCGGGGTTCCCTCTCCTCTGGAATGTGGAACATTTGGGGTTATGTGGATGGTTACACTTTCCAAACTCAGACCTAGAATTTGAAAAAAAGGCAGGAGTATAGGTCTATGGTGGCATCAAACAGGAATGCATTGGGAACATCTCAGAAAATAGGCTGCAGCTGCTCTAATGTCTATTGTATTCCACTAAATGATTACATATAACCGATAACATCCATCTTTTCGTAAAATGGTTTTTAGAGGTAGAATGGGAAGAAGGAGGACTTCTGTTGCACTCCAGGTCCAGAAGAAGCTCTCTGACTTAAAACACACCACACGAAGAGTGAAGAATCAAATCTTCTTTTATTAAAGCTTAGTAAATAGCCAGAAGAAATAAATGCTTGTAAGAAAATCAGAAGGTTCAAAAAAGTATTAGTCCATAAATAATAGTAACCCAAAGCAATGTCCACACAAGAAATACAGGCAATCCAAGGCTGCATTAATCCAGACAGGAATCAAGCAGGATGCAAAGACAATTCAAAAGGCTAAAAAACTCCACAGAAACAAGATCCCTTGAACAAGGCTTCCATGGCACAAGAACTTGGTTTCCAAACGATGCCTGATCTGACAAGATTTTCTACAGGCAAACCTTAAATCCCAAAAATTGGTTTCGTTTTCCCACAGTTTTTGACTTTAATTGACGAATTCTTTTGGATCTACGTAAACATTAGGCCTCTTGTTGATTCTGGCTAATCTCTAGCCACCTACTCTGCTTATCTGACTCCTCATTAACTTTAGCAGGTGCCAGACTATTTTCCAAACTATAATCTGGAGAGCTCACAAATGGAGGGAGTAACCCTTCCTCCCAAGGCCTGACAGAAACATTCTCATGAGAATCTGCCCTTTGCACCGAAACCTCTCTGACAGTGTCTGCATGAAACTCATTGACCAAAGTGTCTCCATCTTGCACCTCAGAGTCAGTCCCAGCATCCCCCACATCAGAAGCAACTTGGGACTGATTTCCCTCCTCTTTACCCACATCAGACACAGAAACATCAGGAGACTGAAACACATTTACAGGTTCAAGCACAGGCTGAGTCCCAACAACTTCCTCCATATTTTACATAGAAATCTAACACTCCAAAACACTTAAAGGGCCAAAGTTTGTCCATGCCTACACCAGATTGTTTGCTTTGCTTTGCTCTCAAAGACATTTGCATAAGCAACTCAGACCTTGATGTATGTATCGCTGAGCCTCTCTGGCCAAAATCCAAGATGGCGTCAAGGAGAACGGCACAGGCCTCTCTCAGGTCTCCCTCGCAACCTCCATCGGCAGCAGGCAGAGGAAGGAAGTGCTGGTACAGAGCCCAGTAATGAAACTCCTGCCTGCAAACAGAAGCAGAGAAAACCCCACTTCGGGTCACTGGCCTGAAAAGGCACACTTTCTCAGCTTCAGAGGGAGTCAAAGGCAAGCCCTCACCTCTCAGCAGCAGAAAGAACGTCTTCATCAGAAGGGACTGCCAATTCCACCAGGAGCCATTCTTGGAACGTCAGCTGGAAAAAGGAAGGAAAGAAAGAAGGGAGATTCAGAGACAGGGCCTTCTTGATGTAGTCTCCTAGGCTCTGGACACAGAGACTCAATCAGGGACCTTTCTGCTATCCTTCTGGAAGGAAGCAGACCATTCTGGAGGAAAAATCTTCCGGTCGTTCTGAACGAACTGAGATAGGGATGGCATTTTGGAAGAAGGCACAATCTACATCAGCCCAAACACACACACACACGGTCCACAGACTTTGTCCTTCTTGGCCTGCACTCTTTACTTTGGGACCATGAAAAAAGGGCAAACCAACCTCCAGCTACACCTGATTCAGCAAGTATCATGACCTACCATCAGTGCCTATCAACTATCTAAACAACAAAGGCAAAATCCCTCCAAAGAACATGGAATTACGACTTTTTGATGACAGATTAAAAAGTGGAAACTAGTACCTGGACCAAGTCACACACTCAGTATTTACCTGGAAGGCTTTCTCCTGCAGCAGTTCTTTGAAAAGGGGATGCTTCCATAAGCATAAGGCAGCTTTGGAGTAGCAGAGGTTGGGCAGGGATAAGATTTTCCATGGAAGGTCATCATCCATGCTCCCTTCCCAGCTTGTATTTCGGGATTCTGAGCAAAGAAGGGGCACAACGTACTGAAGCTGCAAAAGAAGAAGAGCAGGAGGCCTGTGAAGGCTACTTAGCGCACAGATCTAAAGATCAACGGTCCAAAACGCTCAAGAAAGGAGGAAGTATATACAGTTTTGGCACCAAGTATATTCTATTCCAGTCCTGCATTTGCTTTAAGAATCCTGGCTGTCTTTTTAAAAGTATCTTCCATCCCTTCTCTTTTATCCAAGCTGAAGAAGAAGAAGAAGAAGAAGAAGAAGAACAACAACAACAACAACAACAACAACAAATATATGAGAAAATAATAAATAATATAAGAGGAAATAACAAATAAGAGGAAATAATAACAATCAACAATATAAGAGAAAATAGTAATAAATAAATAATAAGAATAATAAGAAATAATACTAAGAAATAAGGAATAATAATAAAAAAGAAAAATAAGAAAAATGCAACAAAAAGAATTATTATTATTATTTCTTCTAGCCAAACTTAGAAATAAAATATTTTATTATAAGAGGAAAATAATAAATAAGAAGAAATAAAACAATAATAAGAATTATTATTATTGTATTTCTTACTCGCCTCTCCTCGCAGCTTGAGGAAGGGCACAGCATTGTTAAAAAGATCTTATCCTAAAACATTAAGCAAAATACATATATTAAACCATATTTCTATGAAGTACCCATGTCAATACATGGTGGTGGGCACTTAAATACTGGTTCAAGATCAGAGTTATCAGTTTAGGATCTGGTTTGAGGAAAAGGGGGGTATCGGATAAGACAGAATGTTGCATAAGAGGAGGTCGGATAAGCGAGACTCTACCTATGTTTTTAGCCAACAAGTATTTAAAGGAGTTTTCAGCTGTTGTAAATTTTATCCATTTGTGTGTTTAATCAACCGGAGTTTCTAAATCTCATTACCTGCATACCTTGTACACCTATGGTGCAATAAGGGTCTTTGGACCATAATAAAATGTTGTTGTTGCTGCTATGAACTACATATATTAAAATATGGAAAACAAAGATTAAAACACAATAAGTACAGGACGTGAGTTTTAAATTCATATGTATTGTCGAAGGCTTTCATGGCCAGAATCACTGGGTTGTTGTAGGTTTTTTCGGGCTATATGGCCATGTTCTAGAGGCATTCTCTCCTGACATTTCGCCTGCATCTATGGCAAGCATCCTCAGAGGTAGTGAGGTCTGTTGGAACTAGGAAAAAGGGTTTATATATCTGTGGAAAGACCAGGGTGGGACAAAGAACTCTTGTCTGCTGGAGCTAGGTGTGAATGTTTCAACCGACCACCTTGATTAGCATTTGATTGCCTGGCAGTGCCTGCAGCAATCTTTTGTTGGGAGGTGATTAGATGACCCTGATTGTTTTCCCTCTGCTGTTTTGCTGTTGTAATTTTAGAGTTTTTCAATACTGGTAGCCAAATTTTGTTCATTTTCATGGTTTCCTCCTTTCTGTTGAAATTGTCCACATGCTTGTGGATTTCAATGGCTTCCCTGTGTAGTCTGAAATGGTGATTGTGAGAGTGGTCCAGCATTTCTGTGTTCTCAAATAATATGCTGTATGCAGGTTGGTTCATCAGGTGCTCTGCTATGGCTGACTCCTCTGGTCATAGTTTAAATTCATAGTTGAAATGGACTGAGCATAAATCCATAAATCGTTGCTGTTAGCATTTACTTCTCTCTTAAACAACAACGACGTGTTTAAGTGCCATAACATTAAAAAGAACACACATCCTGAAACCTGGAACAAAAGTTTCAAAGTGGATTGATCAAGCCTCAAGCACACAAAAAGACACTTGCGTCACAAGATGCAAGAAAACTGTGGTTCGTTCAAAGAGAAACAAAAAAGTTACCTTTTTCACAAAACCAGGATGAAGCAAGGAGCACAAGGTGTCATGGGGAAGGGAGCCAAACTTGCAGAGGAAGTAAGACAATGCCACAACACAAAACCTATAGATAAAGAAGAGAAAAGTGTTACTTCTCTGAAGTTGCATCAGGCCCCTTGCAAATATTTCATTTAAGCCCAAGGCAAGGGATTTTCATTTTCTAAAGGTCTGGGATATTATCCAGAGAATAAGAAGTTTACTTCATGCAGAAGGTGACAGACTCTCCTGCCTGGCAATCCAAAAAGTAATCCCAGAGTTGAGTTACAGAAAGGCCTCTCATGGAAGCGCAGGAAGGGTCCAGCGAAGAGCAGAGGTCGATGGCAGGGATGGATGCTTTGGCTTCGTTTAAGTGAACTGTGAGGACAGCCAAGCCAATGATGTGAGCGTCCCTGAGAGAAGAGCCCTGCGAATCAGAGACAAACGCAATATGGCTTTCTTAGGACTGAAAGGCATTCTCCTTTGAGGATATCAGTCACGAGCAATGTCTAGGCCAGGAATGGGCAAACTTTGGCCCTCCAGGTGTTTTGGACTTCAACTCCCACAATTCCTAACAGCCTATCGGCCCAAACACAAACAACCCAAACACAACAATACAAGCAATAATCACAACAATACAAGCAATTAAAAATAAAACATAGACGATAACATATAACACTATCATAAGACAACCTACAATTAAAACTGTGGGAAGGCTAAATGTAAAAATTAAAATTGGAAATAGTGCTGAGGCACGGACGAAAAGGTGATAGTGGAGTTTGTGGAAGACATACGAGCAGACCTAAAAATATAAAGTGCTTTGAAGGGACAAAGTGCTATGGGATCATTATTCTGGGAAGGCACACTGGAACAACCACGTCTTCAAGCTCCACGTCTTCAAGATGCAATGTAGCAGACATAGGAAGACGGAACGACTGGATGACGTGACTGGACAATGTTTTTAACAAGGAGACTCTAATGATACACATTTTATTGATATTGATTGTTTTTACTTGTTTTATATTTATATTAATGTTTTAATTGTATTTTTTGGTCTTGGTGCTGACTGTAAACCGCCATGAGTCACCTGCGGCTGAGAGGGGCGATATCTAAATATAGTAAATAAATAAATAAATATCCCAGTGCTCTAAAGAAAACATGGATTCCATGGAGTCATAGACTCCAATTACAGGAAAAGAAATGCAAAGGAATGAACTGTAGGCTAAACATTAGGCAGACAGAGCTGTTCAATAATAGAATTATGCTGCCTTGGCATCTCCATCCTTCTCTGGAGATTGTTAATTAAAAGTGGGATGGTTATCCGTTGGGAGGGCTTGGTGTTGCTATCTGGCAGAAGGGACTAGATGGCCTTTGGGGTGCATTCTGCCAGAAATATTAAAAATTAACTAAGTATTTTAATTTTTTTGTTTGAGGAGCTACTTGAAAAACTGTATTTTTAATTACAAAAATGTGGGTCAAGCACTGAAAGGGTTAAATGGATGCAATGACTCAGCAGAAGCTGCAGTTCAATATAAGCAGGTGTGCCTTAGCTTAGTAGGCCTCAGTCTGAGGTAAACCTCGGTGGGAGAAAGGTCTTAGTCTGTGAGAGATCTCTGTGGGAGAAGGGCCCCAGTGTGTTAGGCAAGCCTCGGTATGAAAGGTCTCAGTGTTAGTTCACCTAGGTATATGAGAGGTGTCAGTCTGAGGTAGCCTTCAATGAGAGAAGGTCTCAGTGGGAGAAAGGTCTAAGTGTGAGGTAGTAGGCCTCAGTTTGAGCAGGCCTGGTGTGAGAAGCTTTGGTGAGAGAAGCCCCAGGTTGAAGGCCATTGTGTGTGGAGACTGCTGTGTATATAAAGCTACTGTGTGAAACTCTTATGTAACTTTAGTGTGAGAAGAGGCTCTGTGAGAGTAAAGCTGTTTATCTGCACGAGAAAGAAGCTCATTGTGGAAGCAAAGAAGGAAGTATAAAGAACTTTCTTTGTGTTATGGACACTTTGTTTTTGTAAATAGTGCAACCATATTATTTTGTTATAAGGAAAAGCCTCCTATGGAAGAGATAACATTGGTCTGTGTATTTTTGTACTTTTTATCACTTTGGACTACTGGAGCTGAATCACGCTGTTGCTAAGTTACTCTGCCGTGCATTTATGAGGAGGGTCTTTTGTTAATAAGCCTACTCACCCAACACCTTCCAACTCTAGGATTCCAGAAAATGGCCACAAAACATGAATATGGAGTCTCCATCCATCTGTATCAGTCTTTAATCTGAGACTGGATGGCCATCTGTCAGGAGGGCTCTAATGGTGTCCTCCTTTATGGCAGAATGAAGTTGGACTGGATGGCCCTTGGGATCTCTTCCAACTATAGGCTTCTATGATTCTATCATATGTGTTTTTTTAACAGAGACTGCATAGCCATCTGTAAAAAGAGCTTTGATTGTGTTCTGCTTTATGGAAGAAAGAGGTTGGACTGGATGGGGTCCCTCCCAATGCTATGATCCTAAGATTATATGTGCGGCTGAATGGCCATCTGTCAGGAAGATTTTGATTGTGTCTTCCTTCCCAGCCGAAGGGAGCTGGACCTGGTGGCCATTCCTTTGACACAGAAGCCAAAGTAAAACGAGAGCCCCATTAAACACACCTGATGGTGAATAAGTTGGCAAAGGCGGCTCAGCAAGGAGGGCAGGGCCTGGCGGTGCCCACAAACCATTCTGGCAAAGAGTGAAGCCCAGGGCCCCTGCCTGCAAGGAAACACAAAGGAACAAACAAACGATGAATGCATGAGGGGATTTTGACATGTTTCCCCAACCACATGTGCACATAAGGAGTGATTTTACCTCTCTGGTGGGAGGAAATAGGACGCAGACATGACGTTCTTGCAAAACGCCGTCAGCAGAAGATCCACAGCCTAAAACAAAGAAAGAGAATGAATTAATACAAGCGAGAGACACAGAAAGAAAGAAAGAAAGAAAGAAAGAAAGAAAGAAAGAAAGAAAGAAAGAAAGCCTCTCACTTCTAGGCCAAAGAGGTAAGACAAACTGGCAAATCAACACATGAAATACATACATTAACAAATAAATAGTGAAAGGCTTGGGAGGTTACTATTTCCAAATAATAATAGTAATAATAATAATAATAATGTAATAATCCACCTCTTGATGCTGCTGCGGGACTTCAGGAACAGAAAGATCCAAACGGATCCTGAAGTCCACGGAAGCTATTTCCTCCTGGTCATTGGTGGGCCCGAAGACACCCGCCAGTGCCTCTGAGACGCGAGCCATCTGAGCCGGAAGCTCTACAACATAGAATCATGGAGTTGGAAGGGACCCCCAAAGGCCATCCAGTCCAACCCCCTTCTGCCATAATACTGGACACAATCAAAGTCTTCCCCCCGACAGATTGTCATCCAGTTTTAAAGGCCTCAAAGAAGGAGCCTCCATTGAGGCCTAGTCTCCAAAGCAGTAAATTGTATTGTTGGGGTCTAGCAAGGGCCTATTAAGATTTGGCAAGAGTTAAGACACTATCCTAAGAACTTTCCACTTTCCTTGCACTCTATCGGAATGTATTGCACTCATTTAGTCTGGACCTTAGCCGAGTTCTTTTCATAGCCAAATTGTTTTTGTATTGTTTACAATTGTTGTTTGTATTTTATTTTTATCTGATGTTTTTAATCAGTTAAAGTGTTTTTTGGTATGTTTTACTTGTAATCTTGGGCTTGTCCCTTGTAAGCTGTCCCGAGTCTATTATTATTATAAGCTATTATTATTATTATTATTATTATTATTATTATGGAGGCCTAAAATGGCATTATGGAGAAATCAGCAATAAAAAGTGCTGATGGAGGAAACAACTGCTGACATAACTGATCTGGGAACTCTTGGTGTCAACAACATGTTTACATGCTCAGAGATCAGTTAAGGAAGTCAAACACAAGGGTTCCTTACATTAAGAAGGAAAATCAACATCTTTTAAGGACGAGAAAAAGCAACATCTGTCCAGGATTGATGGGAGTTTCAGCAAGTTTCAGCTTTTTTTTTGTGTGTGTGTGTGCCAGGAGCAACTTGAGAAACTGCAAGTCGCCTGTAGTGTGAGGGAACTGGCCATCTGCAATGACGTTGCCCAGGAGATGTCTGGGTGTTTTACCATCCTGTGGGAGGCTTCTCTCATGTTCCCTCATGGGAAGCTGGAGCTGACAGATGGGAGCTCACCCCACTCCCCAGATTCGAACTGTCGACCTTTCAGTCAGGAGTCCTGCTGGCACACGGGTTTAACCCATTGCGCCATTGGGGGCTCCTTGAATAACAAGTCAATCAAACTACCACCAACAACAACAACAGGAAAATTTGCTACATAAAGAGACACTTTTCTTTTGGAAAAGTGTGGCAGATGTGCAAAGGAATGCAGTCTGAGCTGCAAGATGGTAGTGAGTATAGATCAGGGGTCCTCAAACTAAGGCCCGGGGGCCAGATACGGCCCTTCAAGGTCATTTACCTGGCCCTCACTCAGGGTCAACTTAAGTCTGAAATGATTTGAAAGCACACAACAACACCAATCCTATCTCATCAGCCAAAAGCAGACTCACACTTCCCACTGAAATACTAATAAGTTTATATTTGTTAAAATTGTTTTTATTTTAATTATTGTTTTGTTTTTAAACGTTTTTTGCATTATAAATAAGATATTGCAGTGTGCATAGGAATTCATTCATGTTTTTTTCAAACTATAATCCTGACCTCCAACAGTTTGAGGGACCCTCTTTAAAAAGTTTGAGGACCCCTAGTATAGATGAAAGAATGCATAAATGAAGAACGGTGAGTCTAGATGAAAGAATGCATGTGGAGTAAAGGTTGAGTGAATGTTCCACTTCATCTGTGTCATCAACATAGCTATTATAAAACCAGTACTGGAATCTGTGAGGCTCTGAAAGTGCCTAATGCAACCTGTCCCACTGAAAACGGATTAAAGAACATTTTAAGTTTCAAAAAATATTCATGACAGATCCGCCTGCCCTCCAATAGCAGGACATCAAACAGTCCCTGCAATCCGCATACCCTCCTGCTTATCTTGATTCACAATCAACTCTCGGAGTGCCTCAAGCTCAGCTGTGAGCAGTTCCAAAGGCTCTTTCAAATCGCTTGTCTCCATTTCAACTGATCCATCTGCGGGGAAAAAGAGAGACATTATTGGAATACAATTCCCAGAATCCCTTGCTACTGACTTCTGAGAAAATATGATAATTGAAGGGATGGGTCACATTTGGGAACCTCAAATACAAAGGAGTCAGTTTAAAGACCAAGAATGGATGGATAATCATCAAGGATCGGAAGGAAATTTTAGAAAACTCCCAACCATCAACAGATCTCGGTTGACAAGAGTGAGACATTCTCTATGGCTGTATGTCACTTCTGGTCACCTTTTTGAAGATTTATAGTCACGAATGCACCCCAAGGGTTATTTATCTATATAGTAAAAGTGAAAACACATATGGAAAGATTGATTGATCTATCTATCTATCTATCTATATATTTTCCAGGATGGCTCCAAAATCTGGGGAGCCGTGTGAATCCTTCTAATGATGGATCTGGACCAAACCTGGCACACAGACCCAACATGGACAACTTTAGGTACTGGCAGGGTTTAAGGAGGGGGGGGGGATGTTGGGCGAATGGGCTTATTAATATAATAATAATAATAATAATAATAATAATAATAATAATAATAATCTTTATACCTCACCACCATCTCCCCAATGGGGACTCGGAGCGGCTTACATGGGGCCAAGCCCGAACAACACATAATCAGATAAAACCAGAGCATAAACAATAAACAGCATCATCAAATTACATAAAGGAAAAAAATATAAACACAGTCATAAAATAACAGACCTTTCCCATGAATAAGTTACGGCAGAGTAACTTACTAGCAGCAGCGTGACCCAGCACCAGTAGCCCAAAGTGATAAAAAGAACAAAAACACAGAGACCAATGTTATCTCTCCCATAGGAGGCTTTTCTTTGTAGTAAAATAATATGGCTGCACTATTTACAACAACAAGGTTTCTATAACACAACTTCTTTATACTTCCTTCTTTGCTTCAATGCTGGGCTTCTTTCTCATGCAGATAAACAGCTTCTAGCTTCACATTCACTGAGCTTTCTCTCGCATCAAACTTACACAGGAGCTTCACACAGTAGCTTTACACACAGCAGTCTTTTACACTGGAGCTTCACACACGAGGCCTTCAACCTGGGGCTTCTATCACACTGTGTTATCTCACACTGAGGCCTTCTCATACTGAGGCCTACCAACACTGAGGTCTTTCTCTCACTGAGGGCTCTCTCAGACTGACACCTCTCTCACACTGAGGTGAACAAACACTGAGGCCTTCTCATACTGAGGCCTACTAACATACTGAGGCCACAGAAACCTCTCAGAGACAGAGGGCTACTAAGCTACCGGCAGACCTGCAATGAGTCAGCTTTTGCTGACTCATTGTATCCATCTAACCCTTTAAATACTTAACTCACATTTTCGTAATTAAAAATATCTAGTTAATTTTTAATATTTCTGACAGAGCAATGTTAGAGGATGATGGGTGTTATAGTTCATCCTTCATCCAGAAAGCACTGTGACTCCCGCCAACAATGGATCTGAACAAAACGTGGCACACAGACTCATCATGCCCAACTTTAATTACTGGTGCAGTTTAGGGGCTATGCCAGATATGGTGGGAGTTGTAGTTTGCCCACATCTTTGTGCATTTTGTAATGGGACCATTCACAAAATCCAAAAACAAAGAATGTCCATTTCTAACAAGGAGTGTTACACAATCCTAGTCCAGGTATGGCTGGATACCTAAGCTAGTTTATATATAAATATAGAGGGAAGCTGATGATCCAAAGCTCTCACACACACAGCACCTTCCCAAGTTTCCAGGCCAATTTAGCTACCAAATATGATTAGTTTTTTTACTCCTGATTCGCAGCTGCGACGGCCAAGGCAACATGGAACAGATAGCAATCATACAGCCCCATCAATATCAAACCAGAACAAAAGGAAACCAGAGCATTGTATTTTGTATCAGAAATATTAAAAATTAACTAAGTATTTTAGAGACAGTGGGCCAAAGCTAGCGTCATCATGAGGAGTGTGAGGTAAACCTCAGTATGAGAGAAGCCTCGTGTGAGAAAACTCTAGTGTGAAGGCTGCTGTGTGTAAAGGTACTGGGTATTTGTTTATTTGTGTTATGGAAACCTAGCTCTTGTAAACAGTGCAACCATATTATTTTACTAAAAAGAAGAAAAGCCTCTTAAGGAAGAGATAACATTTGTCTGTATGTTTTTTGTTCTTTTTATCACTTTGGGCTACTGGTGCTGGGTCACACTGCTGCTAATAAGTTACTCTGCTATATATTTATGAGGAGAGCCCTTCAACCTGGGGCTTCTCTTACCAAAGACTCTCACACCAGGCCTTCTCACACTTGGCCTTCCAATAGACTAAGGTCTACCTCACACTGAGGCCTACCTCGCAGACTAAGGCCTACTTCACACTGTGGGGCCTACCTTACACTGTCAGGCCTTCTCACAGACTGAGACTTTTCTCCCACTGTGATTTACCTCAGACTGACAGCTACTAAGCTACAGGCACACCCCCTTATATAGAACTGCAGCTTTTGCTGTGTTATTGCACCCATTTAACCCTTTCAGTGCTTGACTCACATTTTGTAATTAGAAATACCTAGCTAATTTTTTAAATATTTCTGACAGTTTGAACCCAAGGCTCCATTGTATCCTAGTCCCTGGAGCAGCATTTAACAAGCTGACTACCTACTCAATGGAACTTCCTTTCAGATATTGAAACATAGCTCTCCTGTCCTCTTCTCACAGCCTTCTCTTCTCCAAACTAAACCCGGCTGCCTAAGCTGCTTCTCAGTGGGATTCATGGTTTCCAGAACTTTGATCATTGTAGTCGCCATTTAACTCCCTTTGATAGTTCAAAAGCCAAGGTGTTTTAAGGGTCAATCCCCCAAGAACCTTAAAAGAAAACCAAACCCAATTATAGTGTCAGAAATATTTAAAAAATAACTAGGTATTTTTAATTACAAAAATGTGAGTCAAGCACTGAAAGCTGTTATATAGTCAGTGGGCCAAAGCTAGTGTCATCCTGAGGAGTATGAGGTAAACCTCAGTGTGAGAGAGGCCTTGTATGGGAAAGCTCCAGTGTGAAGGCTGCTGCGTGTAAAGCTACTATGTATTTGTTTATTTGTGTTATGAAAACCTAGCTCTTGTAAACAGTGCAACCATATTATACTACAAAGAAAAGCCTCTTAAGGAAGAAATAACATTGGTCTGTGTGTTTTAGTTCTTTTTATCACTTTGGACTACTGGTGCTGGGTCACACTGCTGCTAATAAGTTATTCTGCTGTACGTTTATGAGTAGGGTCTTTTGTTAATAAGCCCACTCGCCCAACATTTTGTTCTATAGACAATTTGAGAATGACTCAGCGCAGCCACTAGGTGTCAGCATCCTCCACACCTCTTCATCCAGAGAGCATTCATTTAAGTCAGGCCTGGGACAACTTGGGCCTTCCTTCCAGGTGTTTTGGACTTCAACTCCCACAAGTCCTAACAGCCTCAGGCTCGCTTATGCGGCTGAGGGGGAAAAGGATGGAGACTGAGGCTGTTAGGACTTGTGGGAGTTGAAGTCCAAAACACCTGGAGGGCCAAAGTTTGCCCATGCCTGATTCAAGTCATACTTCTCACTCCAGAAAAGGATGCCTCTCACCTTGTAAGAGCTTCTCTTTTGCAACTCGGCATTCTTCAACATATGCTTTGTATGTGTTTGGAGGAATTTTTTCAGCCCTGTTTGAGAAAGATTGAGGCATAATAAGGTCATGAGGTTGTACTATCGATTCATCGAGATCGTGACAACCTCGAATAAGGACGAGAGAGAGTGAACAAAATCCTCCTCCTTACCTTCTGAGGGAGTCTATCAAAGCCATGCGGGGATCCGGTCTTTCCGGAAGCTGCAATGTTTAAATAAATGTGTTTAAATATCAGTTTGGACATACAAATTATTAACAGAGTGTTTGCATCTATGCCAGTAGTTTTAAGTGTTTATGTGTGTGATATACACATACACACACACACACACACACACACACAGAGCACAAATGGAATAAATACATATATGACAAAGATAAAGTGCCGTGTGATGTGGCTGTAAAGAATTCAGAGCTTAGAAGGCAAACATGCAGAATCCAATCTTTAAAAAAATTACAAAAGGTTTATTTACAATAATAAGAAATAACTGCATTTCTTAATAATCAAGAACTGGGTCTGAGCTACTCTAACACCCATCTCTTCTAAGAGGGAAAAACTCAGATCACTACATCTCTCCTGACACACAAGCAGAGAGAGATCTCAAAGCATACAGCACATACTCTCCAGACTAAAGTCTAAGAAGGCAGAAGTCAGATTCAAAAAGGCTTGCAGTAGAAAAATATCAATTTTTAACTATCAATATAATAAACTAACTGCTCCTCATTGAGGACTTAAGACTTGGACAGTGTGGGATTGAATTTCAACAAAATACACATATTAAAACACATTTCTATGAAATGCATATATGCATTTCATAGAAATGCATCTAATTCTAAATTCATCTAATTCTAGAAATTCTAGAATTCTAGAATTCTAGAAATTCATCTAATTCTAAAACAGAAACATGCAGACACACATCAGTTTTAAAAGAGGACATTTTTCACTTGAAATTAAAGAATCCATAATAAGTAAACTAACCAGACGTGGCACCAGCAAAGCAGGGAGAAAGCGTGTTGCATAGTAGGACTGCCTGAAAATACTGAAACAAGAAAGAGGATGGAAGTAAATGTAATGAAGTGGATAAAAGCACCAGCCAAGCAACCAATTTTGCACATAATCTTTTCTGAACAAATATTGCTCTAAGACAGGCATAGGCAAACTTTGGCCCTCCCTCTAGGTGTTTTGGACTTCAACTCCCACAATTCCTAACAGCCTACCGGCTGTTAGGAATTGTGAAAGTTGGGAGTCCAAAACAATTGTAGAGAGGGCCAAAGTTTGCCCATGTCTGCTCTAAGAAAAGAGTTATCACATAATGAAGTGCAACACCACTGAAAAGAGAGTCCCTACCTGGCTTCCATGACACTTGCTGGGATCCTCCCTGTGTTTTCAAATATCTGCACAGCCTTTTCAACATCCTGAAGGGCCTGACACTGAGGCTGATCCACAAAGATAACAGAAAAGAGAGCATGTATTTGACTGTCAAGCAATGCGGCTTCCCCTGCCCCAATTAAAGGACCAATCTCAGTTTGGGAAAGGTCTCTCTCTCCCAGGTATTTCTTTGGCCTAGGTGGCTCTGAGATACCTGGACAGCTTCTTTTGGAGAAGATAAATCCTCATAGAGGCCCATGTCTTCTATGGAAACCTGGGAAAGAGAAGCACAGCTTGAGGATGGACCCAGAGGGTAAGCTGACCACTGAACAAAAGTGAACTTCTATTGGTTTGGGAGAAGGTTTCTTTTGTGGACTACAGAAACTGCAGAATCCATTGACCACATTAGATGGGGATTCTGGGGACTGTAGTCCCGGATCTAGAACAAGGATCATAAATGTTGAGCCAGTGGGCTTATTAACGTAAAACCCTCCCCATGAATGTACAACAGAGTAACTTAGCAGCTGCAGCGTGACAGAGCACCAGTAGCCCAAAGTGATAAAAAAAACAAATCACACAGACTAATGTTATCTCTGTGGCACTCCAAAACAGGAAAAGCCCTCTGACTTCAAACATCACACCGTTGAGTGGGAAAAACAACCCTTTTATTGAAGATAATTAAAAGGCAGTAAAGTAAAAAAGCACTTTAAAGAAATAGGTAAATCCAATTAGGTAAGAAGATATGCAGGAACAAAATAGTCCAGAGTAATAGACCAGCAAAGTCCATGAAAGCAAAACTTATCTAATAAAATCCAAGAAACCAGGGAACATGAATCCAAGACACACATATAAAATCATAGAATCCAAGAATCAAAACAATGAAACAAAAGGCACTTAAATATGAATATTCCAAGCAAAGCTTCCATGAAACAAGGACGAGATCTTGATTTGATTCCAAATGATGCTTCATCTGACTACATATCCTGTACTTGGGACTTTTATCTCCTCATTAGCTAAGTCTCTAGTGCTCAGAAATTGGTTTCGCTTTAGCTGAGAATCTCTTATCTTTTTCTCTCAAAGCCTGGCAGAATGTCAAAGCCACTGTTCGGCTTTTCTGTTTTGACTGATCTCTTGTCTATTGTTCATTGATTTCTGCAGCTGGGCCAGGTGCTGAGCTGTTTTCATGTGCCCAATCATGGGAACTCTATGGTAGCAATTCAGGGAGCACACCATTATCCCCACACCCCTCAGGGACATTCTCATGGGAAACTACACTTTGAACAGGGATCTCCTGGTCATTCTCTGCATCAATATCATTGACCAAACCATTGCCATCTTGAAACTCATTGACATCACTCCCCACATCCAAAGCCCTTGATCCTGAAACACAATCACAGGTTGAGCTCTAACAATCTCTTCCATAGGAGGCTTTTCTTTATAGCAAATTAATATGGTTGCACCATTTGCAAGAACAAGGTTTCCATAACACAAAGAAAGTTCTTTATACTTCCTTCTTTGCTTCCACACTGGGCTTCTTTCTCATGCAGATAAAAAGCTTCACTCTCACAGAGCCTCCTCTCACACTGAAGTTACACAGAAATTTCACACAGTAGCTTTTTACACATAGCAGCCTTCACACATGATGGCCTTCAATCTGGGATTTCCTCTCACCAAAACTTCTTAAGCACCAGGCCTACTCACATCAAGGCCTGCTAACACTGAGGCCTATCTCACACTGAGGCCTTTTTCCCACTGAGGCCTTTTCATACGAGGGCTCTCTCTGACTGATGTCTCTCTCACACTGAGGTGAACTAACACTGAGGCCTAGTAACTCACTGAGGCCTTTCTTCCACAAAGAACTCTCACAGACTGAGGCCCACTAAGCTACAGGGACACCTGCTTATATCGAACTGCAGCTTTTGCTGAGTCATTGCATCCATTTTTCCCTTTCAGTGCTTGACTCACATTTTTGCAATTAAAAATGCCTAATTAATTTTTAATATTTCTGACAATAAATACCAGGTTGGCAGCCAATGCCTTCTCTTTGTGCAAGCCGGGCACTCCGAAAGGATCGGGCTTTGTGCACTCACCTTGAAGTCAGCCAGACGGGTTTTGGCCAAAGCGATGTATTCCAGAAGTAACGGGCGGTATTTGCCCGGAACAAACGGTGGGAGCATGATGTGCACCTGGGGAGAGATGAAGCGCAAGGTAAGCCCTGAGGCACGGAGGGCTCCATGGATGGCAACCACAGGTTGAGCCTTTTCTGCTACTCGCCTTCAAGTGCTGCGGGGTTTCGAAAGGCACAAGCTCTGAGAGGAACTTGAAGAGGAAGACCGAGGCCTTCTTGCTGCTGCTGTGGAAGCCACTGGAGCTCCCAAAGGCAACCTAGAAAGAGAGGAAATGGCATATCTGGAAATTCTATTGTCATTCAGGTAATTCTTTGGTATAGTCCTCCCAGAGGTTACTACAGAGTTTATCATAATGACAAGAGGAAGAGGAAGAAGAAATGTATTACGCACTTCTCCTTGTGACATGAGGTGGGGTACAACAGGTTTAAAACAGAGAGATAAAACATAAAGTTATTAAAATACATATGAGCAAAGACCATCAGCATAGAGCGATGATTCTCCGCCAGCAACTTTGCTGGACTGAACGCCACGTTTATTGGGCGAGTGGGCTTATTAACAAAAGACCCTCCTTATAAATGCACAGCAGAGTAACTTATCAGCAGCAGTGTGACCCAGCACCAGTAGCCCAAAGTGATAAAAAGAACAAAAACACACAGACCAATGTTATCTCTTCCTTAAGAGGCTTTTCTTTATAGCAAAATAATATGGTTGTAGTATTTACAAGAACAAGGTTTCCATAACACAAATAAAGTTCTTTACACTTCCTTCTTTGCTTCCATGTTGGGCTTCTTTCTCATGCAGATAAACAGCTTCGCTCTCACAGAGCCTCCTCTCACACGGAGCTTACACAGAAGCTTCACACAGTAGCTTTTTACACATCAGCCTTCATACTGGAGCTTCACATACGATGGCCTTCAACCTTGGGCTTCTCTCACAGCAGCTTCTCAAACCAGGCTTTCTCATACCAAGGCCCAGTAACACTGAGGCCTATCCACACACTGAGGCCTTACTCCCACTTGAGCATTGGAATTGGAGGTCAGCTGTTACCAATCAGTGCTGTGGATTTTGAAGAGACACTAATGCAGGGCAAAAGAGACACTAATGCAGGGCAAAGGAAGAAGGCGCCTCAAGCAAAACCTTATTGGGATCACCTTCCATCTGAAAATGTATGTCTTCACTTCAAAAGACTATGCAGATGCAGAATAACCCTCTACAGTCATTTGCAGACCCACCACCAAGACTCGAAAGACAATCATTCTCGGTCATGAGTGATAGATGATGACGATGATGATGATGATGATGATGATATAATGCTTAATACACAGAAGACCACACTATAAAACACAGGTTAAAACTCACAAGTCAAAATTCACTGGGTCGTTGTGGCAGAGGACATAGCATATTCCTGAGATGCCTCTTTAGGTCCTCCAATGCAACTCTGTGGTGTGTTGGGACCAGAAATGATGTAATTTAATGGACTTACTCCAGACAGAACTCACACTTTAATCTAGGCTCTTACCTTAAACCATTCTGAGTAAGGCATGAATACAGCAGGGCCCTCCAGGCCAGCCTGGCGCGCGATCAGGAAGGCCGTCATCATGCTTTCCAAGTCGTAGTCCTCAAACCCTTTCTTCAGCAGATGGCCCAGAAAGTCTAGGAAAAAGGCCCCATGACACACACATTGGCAGAGGGATTTCTTATGGGCTCACCTTGACATTATGTACAGGTTTGCATCCCGCCTTTCTCCCAATATGGGACCCAAAGTGAAAAAAAACAAACTGTGGTGCAAACTTTCAAAAAGCACGGAACAATAATTAAAAACACACACTGAATAACAATCTAAAACATTTTGTTGATACAGCCAATTAGTTGGCTTGACTCATGCCAATCCTATGAAAGAGGCCTACAAGGCACACGGGCTTCAACTGCTTTCCACCGGTCCTACAGACTTGGGATGTATTACATGAAAATATGACAAGTATTACATAGAATATCATATTATAACCAGAATTTCATTTTGGACCAACAGGGAATAACTGGTGTCAGTGTCGTACACCAGAGCAGGAACACCTCTGACCTTAAATACCACAACAGCTTGGTAAAATCAGCAAACAGTTTATTGTGGAATATATATAGGCAAAGCAGTAAAAATAGCAAAATAATAAATAGTCCATAAGCTTCAAAGGGAAACAAGATCCAGGAGTACATAGAGATCCATGAAACACGGCACTTGAAACCATGAAACAAAACACCAGGAAAATCCCATAGGTGAAACTTAAGATCGGCAAAATCTTGGTACATGAAACTCAGAGCAATTGAAAGCAAGACCGTGATAAAATAACAACATTGACTCAACTGAGGCAACTGTCTCCCATCAATCAATATAAATCTTTTCCAGAGTCCAAAATTGAAAGGAAAGCATTTTTCTTTATTTTCCCACCAGATAATGATTTATCTCTTTTGCTGCAGTCAAACTAATCGCCTCAGTCCCTGAAACTCTGCCTTCGTTTACTAAAACGTTGCTTTCTGTCCAAGGTTTCACTATCCTCTCCCTCATTAACTCCTGAACCTGGTAAATCAATCTCAGCATTATTTTCAGAAAGTTGCTCTGAGAAAAGCGGTGAAAGGCCTCTCTCAGGAATGTGGCCTTGTGAATCTTCCTGAGACAGCTCAGGTCTCTCTTCTGATCTTAGCTCAGGCCTAAGCAACCCCTCATCCCCAATGCCAACAGATCCCAGGCCCAGCAACCAGAACATCATCCCCATTCCAATCAAGAACATTCCCATCATGAACATCAACATGAACATCAGACACAATCACAGGCTGAACAGGCTGACATACAACAGCCAGTTGCCTCCTGGGTTACAGGACCTGGTTGCTTTATTTTCCACATTAGTTCCTTTGGTTCTTTCAGACAGAATGCCAAAGTCCTGTCCAACTAAAGGACTTGGTATCTACCTTTAATCAACGGCGCTGCTCCCGATTGGCAGACCAGCAGCGTGGAGACGCAGGAGAGGACGTGATGCCAGTTGACTTCACTCGTCTCCAGGACGTGCTGCAAATGGCGGACCAGCTCCTCTGGCCTGAAGGGCACAAACAACTACAAGGGGAGACAAAGGCGGAAATACCTTTCACAATCCAAGAAAACTGGAAAAACATCCAAGAGTCAGCAGATGGTTTGCTCCTGAGTGAGTAGTGTTATTATGTTTGGTTGAAGACCACGATGGAACGGCAGAAGAACAATAAAAATATTTGCAGAACCCATACACAGTATAGTTATCAAAATCAAAATAAATGTTTCAAGGGAAGCTAGGAATTGTTTGGCCCCCCTGAAGCTGTTGGATTGCAACTCCCAGCATTCCTAGCCATTATGTTGACTCAAACTGTGAGGAGTTGCTATTCTGTATGTGACCTAACAAGACTTTTGAACAGTAATCCAAATAGTTTTCTTTCCTTGCTTTAAAAGGCAGGCTTTTAAAGAAGGCTTTTAAAGAAGGAAGTTTTAAAAGTCAAGTCAGAGGGTGCTGTATTTTTATCTAGATGACAAAATCTTTTGTTATAAGTAATCTGCATTTCAACAGCAGATTTTAACTTGTATTTTAGCTCTGTATCTTTTTGTATGTGTTTTAATAGCATTTCGTCTCTTGTTTTGATGATGTTGTACCCTGCCTTGAGTTGCAAGGAGAGGAAAGATTATTATTATTATTATTATTATTATTATTTGATACACAACAAGATTGGTATACAGCAAACAGGATCACTATGCTGGTTTTTGTGTTTGATCACATGTCGGACACTTTCCAAGTGTCTAGGACTATGTGATGTATCAATGAATAATGTGTGTAGATCTGAGTCAGGTAGCCTTTTGCAGCTGACAGATGGCAATTTGGTCAGCGTCAACTGTTTTTAAGTGCAGGCCAAGGTCTCTAGGCACTGCATCCAGTGTACGGATCCCCAACTGGGACCCCCTTGACTGGCTTGTGTCAGAGTCTTTGCAGTTCGATCTTTAAATCCTTAATTCTGTTGCTGCCTGGGATTGCAACACCGACGATCCACACTTGTTTATTCCCATAATCTTGAGGTCAGGAGTCTTGTGCTCCAAAACTCTGTCAATCTGAATTCAGAAGTCCCAGAGTAGTTTGACCTATTGATTTTCTATAACTTTTTCAGGCTTGTGATTCCCACCAGTTCTTTGTCACAGGTAGATGGCATTCGTGGCACAAGTTCCAATGGATCATCTACCTCTGCTTATAGTCTGTCTGTGTGATCTTCTTGCAGCAGCTGAGTATGTGATTCATTGTTTCGTCTGCTTCCTTGCAGAGTCTTCACTTGGAATCTGTCATTGACTTTTCAATTCTGGCTTTTATGGCCTTTGTTTAATTGCCTGTTCTTAGGCTGCAATAATCAGGCCCTTCGTCTCCTTTTTCAAAGTTCCATTTGTGAGCCACATCCATGTTCTGTCCTTGTCAATTTTTATCTCAATTTTTCCCAGGAACTGTCCATGGAGAGCCTTTTTTGCAAGTTTTCTCTTCTGCTCTCCATTGTATTTTTACAGTATTTATTTATTTATTTACCATATTTGTATAATGCCATATTTGTATAATGCCAATAGGCGACTCAAGGCAGTTCACAGTCGGCAGTGATTCGATGCCATAACAAATATCAGAATACAGTTAAACAATTATAAAAACAATTCAATATTTAAAATGTAATATAAAAGAAACGATAATATCTACAAAAAACAAGAACCTCAGCGTCTCCTTACTGTACTCACTCTTTGTCTTTTGCACTTATTATTGTATTGCTATTATTATTATTATTATTTAATTGGTTTTAAGAGTTTTAACTGTTTATTTTTAATGCTGCTCGTGTTTAATTCTATTTTAATGTTTCTATATGTTTAGGTTTTACATTGTATTGTATGGGTTTTATGGGGAGTCATTTTTTGAGTTTCTTTTTTTAGAGGGATAAAAGCAGGATACAAATAATAATAGTAGCTTTTAATTAAAAACAAAATAAAAATAACAGATACTATACTGACTTTTCTTTTGCTTCCACCTCTAACCTTTTGCCCCATTTTGCAAGCTTTCTGAGTGGAGCAAAACCTTCCTGACAACATTGTGGGGCTTCCTTCTCCCCATTTATTCCGTGTTTCAGCATCGATCTGCTCAATCTAAACCCTTATTTTATGTGGACTGGGATGGGAAAGTGAAAAGGTGTAGTTGCAGGAATCAAGTGCTTTTAAACAATTTGGGCTGTTTTAAAAAAGAGCAGGATGACTGTGAAATGCTCGCAATCAAACCCCAATTAAGGAAGACTTACTTTTCTGTACAGCAAGGTGAGCACCGCATTGGTCCGCGCAAAAGTCCATTCTCTCTGCAGAGGAATGGCATCGGAAACTGATAGAAAGAAAAAAAAACTCATTTCACACAATGTAAGGCCGGGGCTGCCGTTAAATAAAAATAAGCAACAATTAGCTTGCTTTTGCCTGATGGAATAAGGCTGTCAATGATTTCTAAAAGATTCCCCTGATGGTAACCTCAAGACCTTATATGCACAGTCCATTCAATGTAGGAGATGTCAAAAGGACATGGACTGTGTCACCAACTCCTTAACAGCTAGCATCCTATTTATGAAATTTGTGTTGTTTCCCCCACAAAATTGGAACTCAAAGAGGTTCACAATTTAAGAAAGACCAATATACTTCAAAACATACAAAAGTGAGTCATGAAAACAGAATCAAGAAATTTTGGTCAAAAAAATCAACTTCCAAAAAGCTGGGTTGACTTCTTCAGGGATTAACGGTACTCTCCCTTCTTCATACAAGAATAGCTCTTAACTTTCAAAATCAACTGATAACATGAGTTTATATGGCAACCTTTAGGTGCTTTAGATGCTCTTACTGCCTATTACAGGGAAAACCAGTTGATTCATAATCCATCTAAAATGCAAACATGTGCTTTTCACCTTACGAACAGACAAGCATCTTGAGCTCTGAAGATGACCTGAGAAGAAATCCCACTGGAGCATTGTGGCACACCAAAACACCTGGGAGTCACTCTGGGCTGTGCTCTGACTCACAAGAAGCACTGCTTGAATATCAAGCAAAAAGTGCCGCTAGAAATAATATCATATGAAAGCTGATGGGCATAACCTGGGGATCGCAACCAGACACAGTGAAGACATCTGCCCTTACGCTTTGCTACTCTGCTGCTGAATATGCATGCCCAGTGTGGAAAATATCTCACCACGCTAAAACAGTAGATGTGGCTCTTAATGAGACATGGCGCATTATCACAGGGTGTCTACACCCCACATCAGTGGAGAAATTACACTGTTTAGCTGGTATTGCATCATTTGACATCTGCCGGGAAGTAGCAGCCAGCAATTAAAGGACCAAGGCAGTGACATCTCTGGCTCACCCTCTGTTCAGATATTAGTCAGCACGCTAACGACTTAAAACAAGAAACAGCTTCCTACGATCTACAGATATACTCGCAGGAACACCTCAGCAAGCGAGAGTCAAAAAGCGGCAGGCTAAAACTGCAACCTCAATCAGTGGTTGAGACTAGATGAGAAAGTCACTCGTGGGCACACAGAAATCTGGGCAACCTGGAAGGCACTGAGCTCTGGCACAATGAGATGCAGAGCCAATCTTAAAAAATGTGGCTGCAAAGTGGAGTCCACAAAATGCGAGTGCGAAGAAGAGCAAACCACAGACCACCTATTACAATGTAACCTGAGTCCTGCAACATGCACAATGGAGGACATTCTCGCAGTGACACCAGAGGCACTCCAAATGGCCAGCTTCTGGTCAAAGGACATTTAGCATAATGCCAAGCTTTAAACTTAGTTTGTGTTTTTAAATACATTTTAACATACCCTCAATTTGCTTCTGACATGATAAATAAATAAATATGGCAACCTGTTTATAGTGTTACAATAATTCACCCAACAGTAAAAGAATGAAATGCAATTTATATTAAAAACAGCTCAATTTAAACAGAACCCCAGAGCCATTGGAAGGGCCTGAATCAAGTGTGTAGGTACTGAAGCCCTACCTTTGAGCTGGGGATTGTAGGTCAGAACCTGGGTCAAAGTTTGGCTGAAGAAGTCCTGCAGGGCCTCAGGCAGGACCAGGCCTTGGTAGGCGCTCACAGTGAACACATGGAGCCTATATATGTGGGAAATAGGGAAAGAAAAGCCCTTAGTGCTCAAGAAGAAGGGCTCCCCAAACGCAGATTGGTTTAATGGCTCCGGTTTTCTCAATGAGCTGCCATTCGGTGTGAAGGCTTCCAAAACATATGAAGATGTTTATTTTAACAGTCTTCACATACATAAAATAATGCACAGAACATTTGTACTGAATAGAAATATGTGGCATATTAAGGAGGAGCAAAAGAGGAGAACATAAAGAAATAATGATAATAATTATAAGAAGAGATAAAAGGAGGAGAAAGGGGAGCAAAAGAATGAGAAGAAAAAGAAAAAGAGAAGATGAAGAAAGAGAAGAAAAGGAGAAAGAAAAGAAAAAGGAGAAGGAGAAGGAGGGGATGAATAAATGAGGAGAAGAAAAAAGAGAAGGAAAAGAAAAGGAGAGGAAGAGGAGGAAGAAATAAGGACAAGAAGAAAAAAGAGGAGAAGAATGGGGAGGAGAAGAAAAAGAAGAAGGAGGAAATAAAAAGAAAGAGGAGAAAGAGAAGGAAAAGAAAAAGGAGAAGGAGAAGAAATAAGGAGAAGGAAGGAAAAGAAAAAAGCAGAAGGAGAAAAGAAAGAGGAGGAGAAAGAGAAGGAAAAGAAAAAGGAGAAGTAGTAGAAGAATAAATAAGGAGAAGGAAAAGAAAAAAGCAGGAGGAAGAGAAAAAAGAGAAGGAAAAGAAAAGAAGGAGAAGAAGAGGAGGAGAAAGAGAAGGAAAAGAAAAGGAGAAGAAAGAAAGAGAAGAAGAAGAAATAAGAAAAAGAAAAAGAACGAGGAGAAAGAGAAGGAAAAGAAAAGGGAGAAGAAGAAGAAATAAAGAGAAAGAAAAGAAAAAGAGGGAGGAGAGAGCAAATGAATGATGCAGTTCAGAAGGGAAAGGGATAATTGGGAAAAGATTGAAGCGTATTAGTTTCCAGGGCCTGGTCTTCTTTTAAAACGCAATCAAATAACAAATATAAGCAGGATATTCGTATTCAATTTAAGTTTGACATTAAGGGCCCACGCAACCATATAACCCAGAATATCAAGGCAGAAAATCCCACAATATCTGCTTTGTACTAAGTTATCTGAGTCCACACTGCCATATATTCCAGTTCAAAGCAGAAAATGTGGGATTTTATTCAGCTGTGTGGAAAGGGCCTCGGTTTCCATTGAGCAGAAGCTTTTGAAGCTCTAGGCCGCTTGCTTCCAAAATTCAGAATCCCATTTGAAGCATTCAGTGTGCATTATATTAAGACTGCAAACTATACAAAGAAGTCGCTATTCATGTTCATTCCATTATCATCCCTGAACTATAATACTACATCCAAATATATTTTTTAAATAAATGCTCTGATAAGCAGCTAATTTCATGACATTCAGCTCTTAATGATTTCCAGTGTTTCACTGCAGCTGCAGAATATAAAGACTGAAATGAGTTCTAGACAAGAGAGAAATACGATTTGGTTTCGACGGGAAACACTCTTCCCACATTAAAGAGACATCTTTTCAAAACTGGCCTTTCAAAACCATCCCATTGTTCACTGATTAAAATAAATAATGGCTTTCACATTAAATCCTTGAGCCTTTTCTTTTGTTAAGGGAAATCGGGATAAACCTATTCCTGTTTATCTTCTGCCCAATCTCTGAAATTGCTGAAGGGTCAACAATGAAAGGCTTGGCATAAACTAACAATACAAACAACTGCATTGCTCTGAGTGTTCCAGGCTGTCTGGCGATGTTCCAGAAGTATTCTCTCCTGACATTTTCCCCACATCTATGGCAGGCATCCTCAGAAGATGAGAGGTCTGTTGGAAACTAGGAAAATGGGGTGGGAATGTTCCGGGTGGGAGAAAAAACTCTTGTCTGTTTGACAAGGCAGCTGTGAAAGTTTCAATTGGCCATCTTGATTAGCATTGATTAGCCTTTCAGTTTCAAGGTCTGGCAGTTTACTGCCTGGGGAAATCCTTTGTTGGGAGGTGTTAGCTGGCCCTCATTCATTCGTGTCTCGAATTCCCCTGTTTTCTGAGTGTTGTCTTTATTTACTGCACCGATTTAGAGGTTTTTTTAATACTGGTAAGCCAGATTTGGTTCATTTTCACGGTTTCCTCCTTTCTGTTGAAATTGTCCAAATGCTTGAGCACTTGAGCAGAGTACCTGGTGAACTAACCTGGACACAGCATATTATTGAAGAACACAGAAATGCTACTTCTTCTCCTTTTTCTTTTTCTTTTCCTTCTCTTTCTCCTCCTCTTTTTTCTTTTTCTTCTCCTTATTTCTTCCTCTTTCTCCTCCTTCTCTTTTTTCTTTTCTTTCTCCTTTTCTTTTTCTTCTCTTTTTTCTCCTCCTCCTCCTCCTTTTTCTTTTCCTTCTCCTTATTTCTTCTTCTTCTCTTTCTCCTGTAGCCGGGAGAAGGCAGGCTTGGCCTGGGGAGGAGGCTGGTGGCGCGGGCCCAAAGTCACTTCGCCAGCCCCTTCCCCCGCCTTCTCCTGGCTCTTTGATTGTAGGTGAACTAGAAATCCCAGCAACTACAACTCCAAAATGCCAAGGTCTATTTTCCCCAAACTCCACCTGTGTTCATATTTGGGTATGTTGAGTATCAGTGTCAAGTTTGGTCTGCATCCATCACTGTTTGAGTCCACAGTGCTCTCTGGATGTAGGGGAACTACAACTCCAAAACTCAAGGTCAATGCCCACCAAATCCTTGCAGTATTTTATGTTGGACATGGGAGTTCTGTGTGTCAAGTTTAGTTCAATTCCATCATTAGTGGAGTTCAGAATGCTCTTTGATTGTAGATGAACTATAAATCCCATTTCCTAAATGACAAAATCAACCCTCCCCCAAACCCACCATCATTCAAATGTTGGCGTATCAGATATTTGTGCCAAATTTGGTCCAGTGAATGAAATACATTCTGTATTGAATATATTTACATTATTCATAACAGGAGCAGAATTACAGTTCTGAAGTAGCAACAAAAATAATTTTATGGCTGGGGGTCATCACAACATGAGTAACTGTATTAAGGGGTTGCGGCATTAGGAAGGTTGAGAAACACTGATCTATGGCAAGCATCCTCAGAGGTTGTTAGGTGACAACAATCCTATCTCTTCAGCCAAAAGCGCGCCCACACTTCCCGTTGAAATACTAATAAGCTTATATCTGTTAACACCTCCAGGAAAAGGAGAGATGCTCACCAGTTCTTTGCAGCCTTCAGGGAAGAAGGGCCTTCCTGCTTCTCTTTGGCCACAGAATCAAGCAGCCCTAAACACAAAACAAACAAACACCCCCTAAAATCATTAAGAGGCAAAAGAATGCCAGGAAGAATAAGGTTAAACAATCAAATGGGGAAATACGCATTCAATTGCAAAATGATGCTCATCCTTTTTTAAAAGCTGACCTCATTAAGAGAAGGAGGGAAAAGGGAGAGTTAGTTCATTAACCACTGGAACCATTTATGAGCATTTTCTTCCAAGGCAGAGGCAGGGAAGCCATTAACCCTGACCTTGAACCACTTTGCAGAGCTTGGGATGCGCCACTTTTGCAATACTGAAAGGATGCCCTAATTTTGATGCTGCAGATGTAACTGGGCCACAACTGCCAAGGAAGGCTTAAACATGAGAGGGCCGCTACAGCATATGCTGGCGGCGCATGAGAAAAACTATGGCTGGCAGTAGATTCCAAGAGTTTTGTTTTAACTTTTGTATCGGGTATTTTAATATGTTTTTATATATTTTAATATCTATAGAAATAAAATTGTAATGTTCATTTGTGGGATTAACATAACTCAAAAACTATTGGATGAATTCACACCAAATTTGGACACAATACACGTATGAGGCCAATGAGTGACCATCACTCATAAAAACAGTGAAAAACACAGCAGAAGGGGCTTAAAAAGTAAAAAAAATAAAAATTACATTACAACATATGTGCAAAACCATATATATATATATATGTGTGTGTGTGTGTGTGCGTGTGTGTGTGTGCAAACACACATATATACACAACTATATACACACACATATACACACATGCACAAAACACATATACACAGACTGGGCCACAGCAACGTATGGCAGGGGGTGGCTAGTGTTTAATATATTTATAGGAGTCCCCAGTGGTGTAGTGAGTTAAACCGCTGAGCTGCTGAACTTGCTGACTGAAAGGTCAGCAGTTCGAATCCGGGGTGTGGAGTGAGCTCCTGCTGTTACCCTAGCTTCTGCCAACCTAGCAGTTCAAAAACATGCAAATGTGAGTAGATCAATAGATACCGCTCCGGCGAGAATGTAATGGCTTCATGCTGGCCTCATGACCTTGGAGGTGTCTACGGACAACACTGGCTCTTCGGCTTAGAAATGGAGATGAGCCCCACCCCCCAGAGTCGGACACAACTAGACTTATTTATTTATTTAGTTTATTTACGACATTCATATGCCGCCCTTCTCCCCCCGAAGGGGACACAGAGCGGCTTACAAGGTATATATACGTACAATATATTATATTATTAGCATAGTACAATATCAGTATTAAATATTACTATACTGTACTATACCATTATATTTTAATATTATTAGTATTATATTACATGTAATATAAATATATAATTATAATATTGTATTATTATTAGTATTATATTACATTACATTATATTATTAGAATAGCACAGGAGACAAGGTGAAACTGTCTCCTGGCCCCCTCTCTCTTCACTCTGGCCCAGGGAAACCTTTACCTTTACTAATATATTTTACTATATTTTACTATGTTTTAATATGCAATTTTATAGATGTAATTGACTATGTTGTGTCCTGCCTGGAGCTAAAAGGAGTGACGGGTAATACATAATGATGATGATGGTGATGGTGATGATGATGATGATGATGATGTACTGTTGTTGTAAACCAAAAGAGCATTTCTCTGCTCTACTCCCAATTTGTGTTACAGCTCCGTCTTCTAATTTCTACCCTACAGACATAGTGCCAATTGAAAAACTAATTATATACACAGCACAACAATTATATACACAGTCAGCAAACTCCACTATAATTTAGATCCAATGCAATTGCTTTCCATGTTGAAGAACTTACATGCCAGCATTCTCTCAAGGACAGCGCAGTAAATCTGTGAAGACAAAAGGCAGCCATTAACTTTGAAGCTGTTTCGAGTGAATGACATGCCACATTGCTTAGCAGATCAACAGATCCGTCAGTTGATTCAAGTGTAGATTAAGTGAAGGAGAACTAGGTACACATGGCTTCTCAGACCTCATTTGGGAAGGTCAGCCAAGAGTTTGGATGATGGACTTGTTGCCTTGACTTGAAGGCTGTCTGAGATTTTTTGGGAGATTCAAAGATCGAGTATTCCACTGACCACAAAGGGAAGATGATAAAGAAACGCAAAATACAAACGATCTACAGACCCACCAAGAAAATCCAACAAATGCTACATTCAGCAAAGGACAAGAGGGACCCTCTACCACTGCAGAAGTCTACCGTATACCATGCAGCTGTGGACAAGTCTACGTAGGGACCCCCAAATGCAGCAGCATTGCCCAAACACGAATCAAGGAACATGAAAGGCACTGCAGACTACTTCAACCAGAGACGTCAGCCATAGCAGAACACCTGATGAACCAACCTGGACATAGCATATCATTTGAAAACACAGAAATGCTGGCCCGCTCTAACAACCACCATGTCCAACTACACAGAGAGGCTACTGAAATCCACAAGTATGTGGACAATTTCAACAGAAAGGAGGAAACCATGAAAATGAACATCTGGCTATCAGTATTTTTAAAGAATTCTAAAATCAGGACAGTAAATAAAGAGCAACACTCAAAAAGCAGGGGAAATCCAGACAAGAATCAATCAGGACCAGCTAAAACCTCCCAACAAAGGATTCCCCCAGGCGGAAAACAGCCAAATTTTGAAGCTGCAAGGCCATTCAATGCTGATCAAGGTGGCCAATTGCAACATTCAGACCTGCGTCAAGCAGACAAGAGTTCTTTCTCCCACCCTGGACGTTCCACAGATACATAAACCCCACTTGCCTAGTTTCCAACAAGACTCGTCAACCTCTGAGGATGCCTGCCATAGATGTGGGCGAAACGTCAGGAGAGAATGCTTCTGGAACATAGCCAGACAGCCCAGAAAACTCACAACAACCCAGTGATTTGGCATTGCTCCTTTATCTTATCCATGAACTATTAGATGGGAGCGGAACTACAAGAGATCAGGGTTTTTTTTTTTGGCTTATCCCAAGCTATCCTCGACCTTGTGCTTCTTAAGCAAGAGCTTGGAAACATTGTGGATTTGGACTATTATTATTCTGATGTTTATTTATACCCTCCTTTATCTCTCCCGAAGAAGACTCAAAGCGACGACAACTCCCAGATCCCTTCAAGACCAACCTTGTTGCACTATTTATTTTTTATTTATTTATTTATTTACGACATTTATGTGCCGCCCTTCTCACCCCAATGGGACTCAGAGCGGCTTACAAGATATATATACATACAATATATATTATTAGCATAGTACAATATCAGTTTTAAATATTGCTAAGAGTTAAAATACAAGTTAAAATCATCTAATGAAATACAGATTAAAATTCACAGATTAATTCAAAGACAGAACCCAAAACCTGCTTCACAGGCCCTTATTCTATTCACATTCATTGCTACAGTGGTAGAAAAGCCTGTTCTATGAGCCCTTACTTTGGACAGCTTTGGTGACAATGACTTCTTTCCTGGCTCAGATGTCTTCTGAAATCCATGACGAAGGAAGACAGATGCCAAGCCTAAAGACGAAAGGCAAAGATACCATCAAAGGTTCAAAATGGTTGGGAAAAGAGAATGGAAGGGAGGGGACGAGTACAGGGAACCACAGGGCTGAGAATTTTATATACCAAACACAGTGAATTCTGAGTCTAGAGCAAAGATAGGCAAAGTGTGGCCCTGAACTCCTCCAAAATCCACTTAGATGCATTATATGGTCAGTGTAGGCCAGGCATGGGCCACGGCTGTTAGGAATGGTGGGAGGTCCAAAACATCTGGAGGACCAAAGTTTGCCCATGCTTTGTTTAGACTCATATTCCTCCCCAGTGCTAGGTCTCCCAAGGGCCAGGATTGCTTTCAACTGCTGATCTTACCTGTCAGGAGGCTCCCCTGGTGCTCTGCGTCTAGGGAAGGGCCTTCTGTCTCACTGCACAGAAGGCAAAGGTCACGGCATAGCCAGTCCACTGATGCAGACGCGTCTAGATTACTAAGAAGACACACAACACTGAAGTTGGCCTCACCTGCTCTCATTTTGTACGTCGTGTACTCAACCACATGTCCCAGTATCCCCTAAACAGTGATGCTGGTATCTTAAAAGAAATTCCGTAATCCCAAGAAGGCAATATATTGGCTGAGCTTAAGGTTTCCATAACACAAACAAACACATAGTAGCTTTACACACAGCAGCCTTCACACTGGAGCTTTCCCAAAGAAGGCATTATCTCACACTGAGGTTTACCTCATACTCCTCAGGATGACATTAGCTTTGGTCCACTGCCTCTAACATTGGCTGAGCTTAAGGTTTCCATAACACAAACAAACAAATACATAGTAGCTTTACACGCAGCAGCCTTCACACTGGAGCTTTCCCAAAGAAGGCTTCTCTCACACTGAGGTTTACCTCATACTCCTCAGGATGACACTAGCTTTGGTCCACTGACTCGAACATTGGCTGAGCTTAAGGTTTCCATAACACAAACAAACAAACACATAGTAGCTTTACACACAGCAGCCTTCACACTGGAGCTTTCCCAAAGAAGGCTTCTCTCACACTGAGGTTTGCCTCATACTCCTCAGGATGACACTAGCTTTGGTCCAATGACTCAAACATTGGCTGAGCTTAAGGTTTCCATAATACAAACAAACAAACACATAGTAGCTTTACATGCAGCAGCCTTCACACTGGAGCTTTCCCATATAAGACATCTCTCACACTGAGGTGTACCTCCTATTCCTCAGGATGACACTAGCTTTGGTCAACTGACTAACAGGCTTTCAGTGCTTGACTCACATTTTTGTTATTAAAAATACCTAGTTATTTTTTAATATTCCTGAAACTATAATCAAGTTTGGTTTTCTTTTAAAGTTCTTGGGAGATTGACCCTTAAAATACCTTGGCTTTGGAACTGTCAAAGGGAATTAAATGGCAAATATAATGATCAAAGATCTGGAAACCATGAATCCCTCTGAGAAGCAGCTTAGGCAGCTGGCTAGGTTTGGAGAAGAGAAGGCTGTGAGAAGAGGACAGGAGAGCTATGTTTCAATATCAGAAAGGAGGTTCCATTGATGAGGGAGTCAGCTTGTTATCTGCTGCTCCAGGGGCTAGGATGCAAACTGTCAGAAATATTAAAACTTAGCTAGGTATTTTTAATTACAAAATGTGAGTCAAGCACTGAAGGGTGCAATGGGTGCAATGACTCAGCAAAAGCTGCAGTTCTATATAAGGAGGTGCACCTGTAGCTTAGTACGTGTCAGTCTGAGGTAAATCTCAGTGGGAGAAAGGTCTCAGTCTGTGAGAAGGCCTCACAGTGTAAGGTGGGCCCACAGTGTGAGGTAGGCCTTAATCTATGGCATTGGTTCTCAACCTATGGGTCCCCAGGTGTTTTGGCATACAACTCCCAGAAATCCCAGCCAGTTTACCAGCTGTTAGGATTTCTGGGAGTTGAAGGCCAAAACATCTGGGGACCCACAGGTTGAGAACCACTGGTCTATGAGAAGGCCAAGTGTGAGAAGGCCTAGTGTGAGAGACTTCGGTGAGAGAAGCCCCAGGCTGAAAGACTCATAGGTTAAGCTCCAGTGTGAAGGCCGCTATGTGTAAGGCTACAGTGTGAAGCTCCTGTGTAAGTTCAGTGAGAGAAGAAGCTCTGTGAGAGCAAAGCTGATTATCTGCATGAGAAAGAAGCTCAGCGTGGAAGCAACGAATGAAGTATAAAGAACTTTATTTCTGTTAAGGAAACCTTGTTCTTGTAAATAGTGTAACCATATAATTTTGCTATAATGAAAAGACTCCTAAGGAAGAGATAACATTGGTCTGTGTGGTTTGTTTTATCACTTTGTACTACTGGTGCTGGGTCACGCTGCTGCTAATAAGTTACTCTGTTATACGTTTACGAGGGGGGTCTTTTGCTAATAACCCCACTCGCCCAACACAAACTACAAGAAAAAGGAGTCCACCTAAACATTAAAAAGAACTTCCAGGCAGTCAGAGCTGTTTGACAGTAGAATTTCTGTGATGGAGTCTCCATTTCTGGAGGTTTTTAAGCAAAGGCTGGGTAGCCATCTGTCAGGAGGGCTTTGATGGTGTCTGTCTTCCTGGCAGAAGGGAGTTGGAATGGAAAGCCCTTGGGGATCCCTCCCAACTCAATGGAATCTAGGCTGCCTCGGAGTCAGATGGAGCTTCCTTCTCTGAAGTTATTTAGGAAGGGTTGGATGGCCATCTGTCAGGACAGCTTTGATTGTCTCCCAGCCTGGCAGAAGGGGTTTGGACTGGATGACCCTTGCGGGTCTCTTCCAACTTTATGATTCTATCTTTGTCTCCCAAACTCAAACAGTTGCAGGCAAAAGCCTGGCAAACTGTATGTCAACATGAAAAGATACACAATGTGCTAAGTCCTCACTTACTTTTCCAGCAGCTCATCCAGGGTCAAGAGGCCTTCTCTGTGGAGTTGCCATGCAATGTCCAGGGTGAGTGGGCTCTGAGGAGGAAGCCAGGCTGCAGTAAGAGCATGAATCTTGCAAAGATTGGTGTTGCTATTATTATTATTATTATTACTACTACTATTATTATTATTATCCAGATTTCTTCCCAGCCTTTAACCAAGGCAGCTTACAATGGCCACAGCTGAATGTTCACATAATACAAGAGTTTGAGTTTAGTGAAAATTTCTGTAGATTTTTATTTAAAAAATAAAATCATACCCTTTAAAAAGAGGGGGAAGCAATGGGGAGAAACATCACTATGAAAGGCTTCTTCCCCCATCAGCTCCTGATCAAAAAACTCTCGTTTGACTAATTTATTTACTACATTTCTAATGTACGTGTGTGTATATGTGTCTTAAGTTTTCCTGTCACCTTATGGCATGTCTATGCATCTTGTAGAGTTTTCTTAGATAAGGAATACACAGAAGTGGTTTTTCCCGGAGAATTGCATTCTGTGGAATATAGATATAAGTACCGTATATACTAGAGTATAAACTGACCCGAATATAAGTCAAAGCACCTAACTTCACCACAAAAAAACTGGAGAAACATATTGATTTGAGTAGGAAATGCAGCAGCTACTGGTACATTTCAAAATAGAAATGGATACCAAGAAAATTACATTAATTGAGGCATCAGGAGGTTAAACAGTTTTGAATATTTACATAAAACTGTAATTTAAGATAAGACTGTCCAACTCCGATTAAACCATGATTCTAACCACCTTCAATGTAAATGTGCTTACGCATCCTTCCAATAATAAAGAGTAAAATAATAAATGTAATAAAAATAATAATAAAGTAAAATAATGGAAATGTAATAATAACAGTAATAATAGAGTAAAATAATAAATGTAATAATAAAAATAAAGTAAAATAATAAATGTAATAATAACAATAATAATAAAGTAATAATGATAATAGGTAAACGGTAAAGGTTTCCCCTGACATTAAGTCCATTCGTGTCTGACTCTGGGTGGTGGTGCTCATCTCAACTTCTAAGCTGAAGAGCCGGCGTAGTCCATAGACACCTCCAAGGTCATGTGGCCAGCATGACTGCATGGAGCACCATTGCATTCCCACCAGAGCAGTACCTATTGATCTCACATTTGCATGTTTTCAAACTGCTAGGTTGGCAGAAGCTGGGGCTAACAGTGGGGGTTCATGCCCCTTCCTGGATTCGAACCTGCAACCTTTTGATCAGTAAGTTCAGCAGCTCAGCGGTTTAGCCCACTGCGCCACTGGGGGCTCCAATAATAATAAGTGCTTTTTGAGGGTCTCATGTCATGCTCCTCATAACACAAGGAGAAGGTTTCTTTCTTTCTTTAAGGCCTGACCTGCATTTTCCACATTTCTTGAGCAAACAGCGAAGGACTGAAAGCATTCTGGGAGGCCAGATCCTTCAAAGTGGACAACAGGCAGGACAACTTTTCCTGTAGATGACAAAGAGAACAGTGCGGTGAAGGATTATCAACAGAAACATTATTTTGTCAGTTAACTCATTGAAAGAAAGATGTTTTGTCAATTAATGGTCTGCCTTGTTATGTCATATAGATATGTGGATAATTAGATAAAAGGTAAAGGTTTCCCCTGGCATTTTGATCAGCAAGTTCAGTGGCTCAGCAGTTTAACCTGCCATGTCACTGGGGGCGCCGCCTTTTTCAATGCCTTCCCCTTTTTAAAAGTTACTCAACAGACTACATTACCGCCCCTTACTCTTGGCTCTCCTTTCAGCAGCGTGGCTTGGCCAGACTCCGCAGAGATCTTCTCCACATTCCTTGCAGCCATTCTGGCCGAGAGGATCCCCACCGGCAAACCCAAGGCAGCGGCCTGATCCTGCAAAGCAGAGACTGGGATGCAAAGGGAAAGGTGCTAGTCATGACAAAGGCCAAGAAGGCAGGCCATCTGCTCTACACTGAAATATAATGCAGTTTCATAATGGACTTTAACTGCATTGAGCTGGATTAAATGACTCTACACTGCTATATGTGTCAGAAATGTTACAAATTAACTAGGTATTTCTAATTACAAAAATGTGAGACAAGTACTTGAAAGCATTAAATGTCTGCAATAACTCAGCAAAAGCTGAAGTTCTATATAGCTATGTAGCTACTATGTAGCTTAGTAGCAGTCAGTCTGCGGTAAACCTCAGTGGGAGAAAGGTCTCAGTCTGTGAGAAGGCCTCAGTGTGAGGTAGGTCTTAGTCTATAAGAGAAGCCTCTCTGTGAGGTAGGCATTAGTCTGTGAGAGAAGCCTCTGTGTGAGGTAGGCCTTAGTTTGTGAGAGAAGCCTGTGTGTGAGGTAGGTCTTAGTCTGTGAGAGAAGCCTCAGTGTGAAGTAGGCCGTAGTCTGTGAGAGAAGCCTGTGTGTGGGATAGGCCTTAGTCTGTGAGAAAAGCCTGTGTGTGAGGTAGGCCTTAGTCTGTGAGAGAAGCCTCTGTGTGAGGCAGGCCTTAGTCTGTAAGAGAAGCCTCAGTGTGAGGTAGGCCTTAGTCTGTGAGAAGGTTTGGTGTGAGAAGCTCCAGGTTGAAGGCCTTGTGTGCAAAGCTGTGTGAAGCTCCTGTGTAAGTTTGGTGTGAGAGGGGCTCTGTGAGAGTGAAGCTGTTTATCTGCAAGAGAAAGAGGCCCAGCATGGAAGCAAAGAAGGAAGTATAAAGAACTTTGTGTTCTTGTAATTAGTGCAACCATATTATTTTACTATAAGGAAAAGCCTCCTATGGAAGAGATAACATTGGTCTGTGTGTTTTGTTCTTTTTATCACTTTGGGCTACTGGTGCTGGGTCATGCTGCTGCTGCTAAGTGAGGTAGGTCTTAGTCTGTGAGAGAAGCCTGCATGTGAGATAGGCATTCGTTTGTGAGAGAAGCCTCAGTGTGAGGTAGGCCTTAGTCTGTGAGAAGGTTTGGTGTGAAAAGCTCCAGGTTGAAGGCCTCGTGTGTAAAGCTGTGTGAAGCTCCTGTGTAAGTTTGATGTGAGAGGGGCTCTGTGAGCGTGAAGCTGTTTATCTGCAAGAGAAAGAGGCCCAGCATGGAAGCAAAGAAGGAAGTATAAAGAACTTTATTTGTGTTGTTGTAAATAGTGCAACCATATTATTTTACTACAAAGAAAAGCCTCCTATGGAAGAGATAACATTGGTTTGTGTTTTTTGTTCTTTTTATCACTTTGGTCTACTGGTGCTGGGTCATGCTGCTGCTGTGAAGTTACTCTGCTGTATATTTATGAGGGTCTTTTGTTAATAAGCCCACTTGCACATTTGTTTGTCAACTGCTAGGTTCCTATGAAGAGAAAGGTGGGATAGAAATAAAGATGAAGATGATAATAATGATAGAACTTTGCAGGGTTGGCATTTAGATTCCAGTGCCAGGCATTTCCCTTCTTTTTGCTTCCTGGCATCTTGAAACCAAAAGCCTCAGCCTCATACATTCTATACATCCATAGGGAAGGTCTTTTGTTAATAAGACCACTCACTTAACATAATGCAGTTCAATTTCATTATGAAACTGAAGTGTGGATGGAGCAAAAGTCTACTGGACTTAAGCAGCTGAGGGGGGAAAGGAACGGGCCTGAGGCTGCTAGGAATTGTGGGAGTTGAAGTACAAGACACTTGGAAGGCCGAAGTTGGCCCATGCCTGCTGTAGGGCTAAGATGGACCCTCGCCCCAAGTCCTCAGGAGCTGATGTCATTATTTCATGTTGACAACACTGGACTCATTCAGCTGAATATTCTTATCTGACTGAACAGATTGACTTGGATTTGTTTCAGCTATTTTATCTTGCCAAACAGGCTCTCTTTCACTCACCCAGAAGCAGTTCTGAGGATTCTCTGCCTGAATTATCAGAAATTAATGCCTCATTACATAGTGAACTTCCCACCTGGCAAAGATAAAAAAGAGAAGCAGAAGAGTGATCAGATTGATTCCTAAGCAGCAGAAAAAACAAATACTCCATTCCAAATGAAGCCCATTGACTATCTTAAAACATCTGGACATTATTTATTTATTTATCATGTCAGAAGTGAGTTGAAGGTACAGTTAAGATGCATTTAAAAGCACAAAGTTGTTAAAAGAACTTGGAATTATGCTAAATGTCCTTTAAGCAGAGGCTGGCCACTTGGAGTGCCTCTGGTGTCATGGTGAGAAGGTCCTCCATTGTGTATGTGGCAGGGCACAGGTTGCATTGCAGTAGTGGTCTGTGGTTTGCTCTTTTCCGCACTCACATGTCGTAGACACCGCTTTGTGGCCCCATTTTTTAAGATTCTCGTGGTGCCAGAGCACAGTCTGTTCAGCGCCTTCCAAGTCGCCCAGTCTTCTGTGTGCCCAGGAGGAGTTTCTCATCAGGTATCAACCACTGACTGAGATTCCAGGTTTTAGCCTGCCGCTTTTGGACTCTTGCTTGCTGAGGTGTTCCTGCGAGTATCTCTGTAGATCTTAGGAAGCTATTTTTTGATTTAAGGCATTAGCTTTAAGATCGTCTGGGGAGGCCCTGCTCTCGGTCCCACCGTTGTCACAAGTACGTCTGGCGGGGACGAAAGTCAGGGCCTTCTCAGTGGTGGCCCCTTGGCTATGGAACACCCTCTCTAGGTAGATTAGATCGGCTCCCTCCCTCTTAACGTTTCGGAGGCAAGTGTTTACAAATGCAGAGTAGCTAATATAGGAAATCGAATGACTTGACAATGGAACGGGACAGTGCTTGATAATAAGGAGACGCTAATGATGCTGTTTTTATTGCTCTTGTTGTGTTTTATACTGTTTAATGTTTTAATCTGTATTATGTTTTTATGAATACTGATTTGTTGGAAACCGCCTTGAGTCGCCGATTGGCTGAGAAAAGCGGTATACAAATACAGTAAGTAAGTAAGTAAATAAACAAATAAATGCCTTGGTCCTTTCATTGCTGGCTGCTACTTCGCAATGGATGTCAGGTGGTGCAATACCGGCTAAACAGAGTAATTTCTCCAGTGGTGTGGGGTGAAGACATCCTGTGATAATGCAGAATGTCTCATTAAGAGCCACATCCACTGTTTTAATATGGTGAAATGTTTTCAACACTGGGCATGTGTACTCAGCAGCAGACTAGCAAAGCGCAAGGGCAGATGTCTTCATTGTGTCTGGTTGTGATCCCCAGGTTGTGCCAGTCACCTTTCTTACAATATTATTTCTAGCGCACACTTTTTGCTTGATATGCAGGCAGTGCTTCTCGTAAGTCAGAGAATGGTCCAGGGTCACTCCCAGGTATCTGGGTGCTTTGCAATGCTCCAGCAGGATTCCTTCCCAGGTAATGAATGAAGAGAGGGGCCATGAAGGCAGTTCCATCTTGTCTCCTGCATTGTGCTTATATAATATAATATAATATAATATAATATAATATAATATATAGTATAGTATATACATACAATATTGATAATATTATAATGTAATACAATATACTACTAATAATAATATACTATAATTATATATTTTATATTAAATTTAATATTACTAATAATATTACATTATAATTTTATAGTACAATGTAATATATAATATTAATATCGTGCTATGATAATAATATAATATATTGTATTTACTTTTTACTTGTAAGCTGCTCTGAGTCCCCTTCGGGGTAAGAAGGGTGGCATATAAATGTCGTAAATAAATAATCCTCAGAGCTCGGAATGCTTGTCTGTTCTAAAGGTAAAAAGCACACGTCTGTGTTTTAGATGGATTGGGAATCAGCTGGTTTTCCTTGTAATAGGCAGTAAGAGCACCTAAAGCTTCAGAGAGCTTCTGTTCAACCATTTCAAAACTCCCTGCTTGGGTAGTGATGGCACAATCGTTCGCATAGATGAAACTCTCTGTACATCGCTATGAGTTTCTGAGACAGGAGGCTGGGTATAAAAATGCTACATAAACAATAGGATAAAGAAAGCACATCCAAAGCAGGAGCAATTAAAGCCTGTGGAAACAAAACAGGAAGGAGGAATGCTGTTTCTTTCGGCATCTTTTTTTTCTCACCTCGCGGAAAAGTTCGTCCAGGTTCTGATGGCAACTCAAAACACGCAATGCTTTTTCCTGCAGTTGCCGTCCATTTCGACACCCATGTCTCTGCTTCTTCGATCTTCCCGCTGAGTGTCAAAAGGGAGAAAAGAGGCAAATGCATTGGGTTAAAGAAATGAATATTACAAAACGAGTATCAATAAAGACTAGAAAACAATTTGATTGAGCCAGTGTTGAACTATTATTTTTTAAATCAATATCATTTTTAGTTTTTAAAACATTATAAGCATTATTATACAATTTATAGACAATAATTTCCATGTATATGACTTCTATACATCAATTAAAATATATACATCAATTTAAACTAATTTCCCTCCACCCACTCCATTTAAAAATATTAATCAAAGCAATAATAAAAGATGAAAATGGGCTTCCCAATTCCCACACTCTGCCAGCCTCAGAGGAAGGTTTGGGCCAACATCTTTTGGACAAATATATTATTATTAGTAGTAGTAGTATTATATTTATTTATATCCCACTTTCTTCTCTTAAATGAGGCTTAAAGCCACTTACAACACTAAAAAAACAAAATAAAGTTTAAAACCTACAAACTATAAATATTAAAATATAATTAAATATAATTACTAAAACAATATTGTAAACAAAACCTCATGATGAGGTCAGCATAAATTGGAAACAGCTTGGAGACACAAAGCAACAGGAAACCTTTGACTCTATGGAGTCTATGGTTCCATTATCTCCACTGGGAAAATACTGCCTCCCTCTGAGTATAGGCAAAGTGCATTTCCGTTCAGAGAATCCCTTTGAGCATGGACAGATTGCTGGAAAATGTTATATTCCTCACAAAGGGTGCCTCTGAGCATAGCCTATGTGCCCTTTAAGGGAACTGCCACGCCAGGAGGGCCTCTGTGCATATATAGAGAGCAAATCCCTTTCTAAGAGGGCGTCTGATCATACACAGAGTGCAAATCCCTTTCTGAGAGGGCGTCTGAGCATACAGAGTGCAAATACCTTTCAATGAGGGTCTCTGAGCATACAAGATGCAAATACCTTTCAAAGAAGGTCTCTGAGTATGCACAGAGTACAAATACATTTCAAAGAAGGCCTCTTAGCATGCAGAGTGCAAATACCTATTTTATAAGGCCTCTGAGCATGCACAGAGTGCAAATAATTAAGCATGCATCAAGAGCAAATAGCTATCAGAGAAGGCCTCTGAGCATGTGCGGAGTACAAATATCTCTGAGCATGCATCGAGTGCAAATAGCAATCAGAGAAGGCCACTGGGTATGTGCAGAGTACAAATACCTCTGAGCATGCATAGAGTGCAAATACCTATTGAGAAGGCCTCTGAGCATGCACAGAGTGCAAATACCTTTCGGAAAAGGTCTCTGAGCATGCACAAATACCTCTGAACGTGCACAAATACCTTTCAAAGAGGGCCTCTGAGCATGCAGGGTGCAAATACCTTTCAATTAGGGTCTTCGGGCATACAAGATACAAATACATTTCAAAGAAGGCCTCTTAGCATGCAGAGTGCAAATACCTATTTTGTAAGGCCTCAGAGCATGCACAGAGTGCAAATAACTAAGCATGCATCAAGAGCAAATAGCTATCAGAGAAGGCCTCTGAGCATGTGCGGCGTACAAATACCTCTGAGCATGCACAGGGCGCAAATACCTATCGAAAAGGCCTCTGAGCACATATGGAGTGCAAATACCTCTGAGCATGCACAGAGTGCAAATATCTATTGAGCAGGCCTCTGAGCATGCACAGAGTGCAAATACCTATTGAGCAGGCCTCTGAACATGCACAGAGTGCAAATATCTATTGAGCAGGCCTCTGAGCATGCACAGAGTGCAAATACCTATTGAGCAGGCCTCTGAGCATGCACAGAGTGCAAATATCTATTTAGCAGGCCTCTGAACATGCACAGAGTGCAAATACCTTTCAGAAAAGGTCTCTGAGCATGCACAAATACTTCTGAACGTGCACAAACACCTTTCAAAGAGGGCCTCTGAACATGCAGGGTGCAAATATCTTCTGAGCATGCACATACTGCAAATACCTCTGAACATGCACAAATACCTTTCAAAGAGGGCCTCTGAGTGCAAATACTTTTCGGGGAAGGGCTCTGAGCATACACAGTGTACAAAAACATCTGAATATGAACATATATCCTTCAAAGAGGGCCCCTGAGCATGCACAGAGTGCAAATACCTTTCAATAGAGTCTCTGAGCATGCACAGAGTGCCTCTCTTCAATAACCACCTACCCAGGAGGACAGAGAGGGTCATTGTGGCCCCTCTTCGCCCCTCTTTTTCTTCTCTCTCCAACATTGCCGACCCTTCTTTTGCTGAGGCCTGAGCCACCCTCCTTCTCCCCCAGTTCTTCCTCCTTCAAAACAACCCAGAAGCAACCAGCGCGCGCTGCCATCTCATTGGCTGTCTCCTGAGCCTCCTAGCCAATGGGAAGCAAATATGTAGGCGGGGTCTATTTCTCTGACAGATCCCGCCCTTTAAGTAGGAGCTGAGGCCATTTTAGTAGTGGCGGCAGAACTTGGCGGCCATCTTTGTAAGGGAAGAAGAAAGGGGGCGGGGTTTTCCCTGCCATTGCAGAGAGAACCAGACACTTTTTAACGCATGCGCATTAGACCCATAGCAGCTTATATTTCTGAATTTCTTTGGTATTTGTTTCCAAGTAGGTATACACCCTTAAGAGCTCATAATTCAGGGGGCAAATGTAAAAAGATTTCAATTCTAATAATATAATACAATGTAATGTAGTATAATATAATATATTGTATCTACAGATAATATTTATAATACTATAATGTAATGCCATATAATACTAATAATAATATGATATTATAATTATATATTTATATTACATGCAATATTACTAATAATATTACAATATAATGGTATAGTACAATACAATAATATTTAATACTGATATTATACTATGCTAGTAATATAATATATTGTATGTATGTGTGTGTGTGTGTATATATATATGTGTGTGTGTGTGTATGTATGTGTGTGTGTGTGTATGTGTATATATATATATATATATATATATATATATATATATATATATCGTAAGCTGGCCTGAGTCCCCTTCGGGGTGAGAAGGGTGACATATAAATGTAAATAAATAAATACATTCTAGATACAAATATAAATATGTGTGTATGTGTGAATATGTGTGTGAACTATCCCTCCAGAGTTCTGGTTTTGGAGGAAAATGTCAGGATATAAATAAAAAATTATGATAATCTGGACTCAATGTGAAGGAATCCTGGGAGATGTAGCATTACAAGGACTTCAGCCTTTTTGGCCTTGTAAAACTACAACTCCAAATGATTCCATAGCATGGAGCGATGAGAGTTGAAAGTGGAGTCCACCTGCTTCTTGACCTTGTAAAACTACAACTCCCATGATTCCGTAGCATGGAGCCATGACAGTTAAAACTGGAGTCCCCCTGTTTCTTGGCCTTGTAAAACTACAACTCTCATGATTCCATAGCATGGAGCCATGAGAGTTGAAAGTGGAATCCACCAGCTTCTTGGTCCTTTAAAACTACAACTCCCATGATTCCATAGCATGGAGCCATGAGAATTGAAAATGGAGTCCACCTGCTTCTTGGTCCTGTAAAACTACAACTCCCATGATTCCATAGCTTGTTGAAAGCGGAATCCACCTGCTTCTTGGCCTTGTAAAATTACAACTCCAAATGATTCCATAGCATGGAGCCATGATAGTTGAAAGTGGAGTCCACCTGCTTCTTGGCCTCGTAAAACTTCAACTCCCATGATTCCGTAGCATGGAGCCATGAGAGTTGAAAGTGGAGTCCATCTGCTTCTTGACCTTGTAAAACTACAACTCCCATAATTCCATAGCATGGAGCCATGAGAGTTGAAAGTGGAGTCCATGCGGAATCTTGGTCCTGTAAAACTACAACGCCCGTGATTCCATAGCATGGAGCCATGAGAGTTGAAAGTGGAGTCCATCTGCTTCTTGACCTTGTAAAACTACAACTCCCATAATTCCATAGCATGGAGCCATGAGAGTTGAAAGTGGACTCCACCTGCATCTTGGCATTGTAAAACTACAACTCCCATGATTCCATAGTATGGAGCCATGATAGTTGAAAGTGGAGTCCACCTGCTTCTTGGCCTTGTAAAACTACAACTCCAAATGATTCCATAGCATAGAGCCATGAGAGTTGAAAGTGGAATCCACCTGTTTCTTGGCCTTGTAAAACTTCAACTCCCATGATCCCGTAGCATGGAGCCATGAGAGTTGAAAGTGGACTCCACCTGCTTCTTGGTCCTGTAAAACTACAACTCCCATTATTCCATAGCATGGAGCCATGAGAGTTGAGCCATGAGAGTTGAAAGCAGAATCCACCTGCTTCTTGGCCTTGTAAAACTACAACTCCAAATGATTCCATAGCATAGAGCCATGAGAGTTGAAAGTGGAATCCACCTGTTTCTTGGCCTTGTAAAACTTCAACTCCCATGATCCCGTAGCATGGAGCCATGAGGGTTGAAAGTGGAGTCCACCTGCTTCTTGTCCTTGTAAAACTACAACTCCATAGCATGGAGCCATAGCATGGATTCCATAGCATGGAGCCATTGATAGAGGTCAAGTAGGGTCAAACCTCATTAATTTCACATTGTAGATGGGCATGGGCAAACTTGGGCCCACCAGGTGTTTTGGACTTCAACTCCCACAATTTCTAACAGCCTACCGGCTGTTATGAATTGTGGGAGTTGAAGTCCAAAACACCTGGAGGGCCCAAGTTTGCCCATGCCTGGTGTAGATGCACTTAGGGAGTGCCCTGGGATCCCTGGCACTGACTCACGGAAGGGACAAAATGTGTCATATAGTTTGCCAAAGGTGAGAAAGAGAGAGTGATAAGGGCTGGTAAACATTGAACATTGGCAAATAATGACGGAACCAGAAAGGAATGTCCTCCAATGGGCCAAAGAAGGAGCGGATGACATAAAGGAAGACGCCAAGAGCAAGGAAGGCAAGTTGGACCAAACCAGGATCAGGACCCTTTGTGCTTAACGTGCGTCTATGAATGCAGTTTAACTCCACTTTAACCACCATGGGTTTTTTTTGTCATGTCGAGTGATTTGAGAAACTACAAGTCACTTCTGGTGTGAGAGAATTGGCCGTCTGTAAGGACGTTACCCGGATGTTTTGATGTTTTATCATCCTTGTGGGAGGCTTCTCTCATGTCCCCACAAGAGGAGTTGGAGCTGATAGAGGGAGCTCATCCGCTCTCTCCCCAGATTCGAACCTGCAACCTGTCGGTCTTTAGTCCTGCCGGTGCAGGGGTTTAACCCTATGGCTGAGTGCTATGGAATCCAGGGAACTCTAGTTGCATATGCCTTCTCTGCCCAAGAGTACCAAACTACAACTCCCACGATTTCATAGCACTATGGCCCTTAACATGGAATCAAACTGTGTTCATTCGACAGTGTAGAGATGCACCCCTTCTCTTGCACCTTGTTGGATCCATGAGCACAAAGGCGCTGTCCGTTCCTTGCATCTAGGTTTCCATCCACGTTAACTGCCATGGGATCGTGGGATTTGTAGTTTTACAAAGGTCCTGAGTGACGGTGCCTCCCTAAACTACTACTCCCAGGATGCCATTGCATTATTTAGTTAAAGTGGTTCCAAACTGCATTGATTCTGGAATGTGGCAGTGAAATCGAGGAGGAATTTAAAAGGGTCTGGTCTGATTAAATCTGGCTACCAGTATTAAAAAAACTCAAAAGTTACAGCAGCAAAACAACAGAGGGGAAACAAACAGGCACATGAAATCACTCTCAACAAAAGATTCCCCCCAGGCGCTGCCAAGCCATTGAATGCAAATCAAGGTGTACAGCTGAAACATTCACAGCTAGCCCCAGCAAACAAAAGTCCTTTGTCCCACCCTGGTCATTCCACAGATATATAAACCCATTTTTCCTAGTTCCAACAGACCTCATTACCTCTGAGGATGCTTGCCATAGATGCAGGCGAAACGTCAGGAGAAAAACTGCCTCCAGAACATGGCCATATAGCCCGGAAAAACCTACAACAACCCATGGATTCCAGCCATGAAAGCCTTCGACAATACGTCCTTGTTGTTGTTAGTGTCTTGGCAAATTGACTAAGGCTTAACCCTTATTATCCAGTCTGGTGTCTATAAGTTACCAGTCTGGTGTCTATAAACTATAAGTTACTATCTTTTATGGGGGGGGGGGGGGTGTCATGTTTGACTTCAGCAGCAAAGGCGAAATACCTTGGAAACTACAAATCCTAGGACTCTAGCATCACAGTGAATCCCAGCAGTTAAAGTGATGCCAAACTGCATTAATTCCACAGTGTAGATGCACTCTTTGACAGAAGAGAGCAAAGACATTGTAAAAAAATACAAAAGAATGCAACAATTCCATCGCATTGAGCCATGGCAGTTAAAGTGATGCCAAACTGCATTCAAGTGGGGTCAAACTGCATCCCTCATCCAGTGCTCAAACCACTATAACACACTGCCATTGGTTTTACCTTACTTTTTCCAATCTGGTACCACTTCTGCCATTTTGCATGGGATACGGTGTTCCTTTAAATTATATTCCCCACTTTTCTCTCCCTACCTGTTGCCCAGGTGAGCCAGCTTTGCTCACCTGACCCACCTCACCTGAAAGGCTGTGGATGCATTTGCCCAGCAGCCTTTTTTGGTGCATCTCTGCAGAGGAAGATTTTAATGGACGGCTTCCTAGGTAGGCTTGCCTCATTGTATTATTAGGGGCCCTTTCTCCATTCTTAAGAACAGCCCCTTTGATTGCAAAGAATAGCCCCCCACGATCGTCTGGACATTCACATAATTGATTTGCCTGGTGTAGATGCATCCCTTGACATATTATCTTCCACCTTCAAACACAAGGGCTGCTCTGCATCTGAGCACACACAGAGGGGCTTCAAAGCAACCAAAGGAGCTACGATGCCTCTGAGTGTGTGCAGAGTGGTTTCGAAGGAACAGAAGGGGTGTAGTGTATGCAAAGAAACAACAGGCAATGGATGCCCTGCCTCCGAGCACAGGCAGCAACAAAAGGAGCTACAATGAGGGGTTTCCGTTCTACAGATGGAAATGCCCTGCCTCTGAGCATGTGCAGAAGACCTTCAAAAGGATGAAAGACAATAGACAAGGACTGGCTTGCATCTGAGCACGTGCAGGGAGGCTTAAAAGTAACAAAAGGAGCTACAATGCCTCTGAGCATGTACAGAATAGCTTCAAAGTAGGAAAAGGCCACAGACAAGGACATTCACATGCAGAGGAGCTTCGTCTCGACAGATTGAACTCCAATGCCTCCGAGCGTGTGCAAAGTGGCTTCCAAGAAGGAAAAAGGCAAAAGACAAGGACATGCACATGCAGAGGGGCTTCAGAATAAAAGATGGAACTACAATGCTTCTGAGCGCGTGCAAAATGACTTCAAAGAAGGAAAAGGCCAAAGACAAGGACATGCACATGGGCTTCAACACAACAGATGGAACTCCAATGCCTCTGAGTGTGTGCAAAGTGGCTTCCAAATAGGAAAGCCCAAAGACAAGGACATGCACATGCAGAGGGGCTTCAGAACAATAGATGGAACTACAATGCCTCTGAGTGTGTGCAAAATGACTTCCAAGAAGGAAAAGGCCGAAGACAAGGACATGCACATGGGCCTCAGCAGAACAGATGGAACTCCAATGCCTCTGATTGCGTGCAAAATGGTTTCGAAGGAGCAGAAGGGGTTTCAGTGCATGCATAGTAACAACAGACAAAGAGATGCCCTGCCTTTGAACACATTAAGAGGGGCAACAAAGCGAGTAAACAAGTCATAGTGTCTCTGAGCATGTGCAGATTGGTTTCAGTGCAACAGAAGGAATGCCTTACTTCTCAGCATTCACTTTTTGGGAATCCCTTTGTTTAGCGCATAACGCTCTGGCTGTTCTTGACACCAGGATCACGTTACTTTTAATGTTTTGCGGAATCAGTTTCATGGATGCAACCTTTTCGGCCTCAAAGCTATTCAGAACCCTATCTGAATTGTGAATTTCAACAATACAGCATTATTCCCAACCAGAAGGTGGAGGATAATATGTCAAGGGATGAGTCTAAACCAGGCATTGGCAAACTGGGGCCTCTGGGTGTTTTGGACTTCAAGTCCCACAATTCTGAACAGCCAGAATTGTTCACTCACTGCTATGGGATTCTGGGAGTTGTAGTTCTGCAAGGCTTTTGCCTACAAACCTCAGGATCCCATAGCACTGAGCCATGGCAGTTAAAGCAGTATCAAACTGCATCAGTTCCACAGTGTAGATTTGCTCCTAAAAGGCTTTAAAACTATACTACTTTATTGATGGTACACTATATTATCTGTATTTAAATAGGTAAATCAGCATTCTTTCCATTCCTTGCTTCTTGTATGTAGATTTGCATTCCTATTCTAGACCTGGAGGGAAAGTTATGACATCACAAGGGTGTGTTTGTGTGTATTTATACACACACACACACATCACTGTTTGCTGCTGTTATCACTGGTAACAAAAGCATCACATACAAAAGTATGTGAACCCTTAAATAAATATGCAAATAGCCTTTTCCCTACTAAAGTGGCAGTTGAAGGGGAGCTCCAGCGGTCATCTAGTCCAACCCCATCCATGTAATAATGCAGATTTGAATCAAATTGTTGTGTGTGTCTTGCAAATGCTGCTCTTCTCATTTCTCCCTTGTCTCTTACAACCCACATCATGAGTTCCCTTCCTGGAAGATGTTTTGTAGGTTCCTGGCAGAAAAAAGGCCATTTATAGCCAGAGAGCTTTCTTCTTAGAGGGATTAAAGACAGAGGTGGAAGGATTAGAGGGCTCTGCTTGCTGTCCTTGGTCCACTTGCCTTGATCTGAGCTGGATACTTCAGCAGTTAGACGCAAAATATATTCACAATTTGCCCTCCATATTCGCAGGGCTTGGATTCCAAGACTCCTGTTTCACTGAAGCCACTCTGTACATGCTCAGAGACACTGTGGCTCCCTTTCTTGCTTTGTAGCCCCTCTTTATGTGCTCAGAGGCAGGGCATCCCATGCCTATTGTTATGGTGCATGCCCTGCAACCCCTTTCTGAGCCTTCGAAAGCACTCTGTACATGCTCAGAGGCACCATAGCCCTTGTGCTTGCTTCGGAGTCCCTCTGCACATGCTCAGAGGTAGGCAATTTCCTTCTGTTTCACTCTGCACATGCTCAGAGACACTGTGGCTCCCTTTCTTGCTTTGTAGCCCCTCTTCATGTGCTCAGAGGCAGGGCATCCCATGCCTATTGTTACAGTGCATGCCCTGTAACCCCTTTCTGAGCCTTCGAAACTACTCTGCATGCACTCAGAGGCAGCCCAGCCCCTGTGGTTGTTTTGGAGCCCCTCTGCACGTGATCAGAGCAGGCAATTTCCTTCTCTTTCACTGAAGCCACTCTGCACACGCTCAGAGACACTGTGGCTCCCTTTCTTGCTTTGTAGCTCCTCTTCATGTGCTCAGAGGTAGAGCATCCCTTGCCTATTGTTATGGTGCATGCCCTGTAACCCCTTTCTGAGCCTTCGAAACTACTCTACGTGCACTCATAGGCACCACAGCCCCCGTGGGTTGCTTTGGAGCCCCTCTGCACATGTTCAGAGGCAGGCAATTTCCTTCTGTTTCACTGAAGCCAGTCTGCACACGTTCAGAGACACTGTGGCTCCCTTTCTTGCTTTTGAGCTCCCCTCCATGTGCTCAGAGGCAGGACACCTCCTTGCTTATTGTTAGTGTCCATGACCTGCTCAGGGGCACCATGGCACTGTGGCCCCTTAGGTTGCTTTGGAACCCCTTTGCATGTGCTCAGAGGCAGGCAATTTCCTTCTGTTTCACTGAAGCCACTCTGGACCTGCTTAGAAACAATGTAGCTCCATTTCTTGCTTTGTAGCCCCTCTTCATGTGCTCAGAGGCAGGGCATCCTATGCCTATTGTTATGGTGCATGCCCTGCAACCCATTTCTGAGCCTCCGAAAGCACTCTGTACATGCTCAGAAGCACCATACCCCCTGTGGTTGCTTTGGAGCCCCTCTGCACATGCTCAGAGGTAGGCAATTTCCTTCTGTTTCACTCTGCACATGCTCAGAGACACTGTGGTTCCCTTTCTTGGTTTGTAGCCTCTCTTCATGTGCTCAGAGGCAGGGCATCCCATGCCTATTGTTACGGTGCATGCCCTGTGACCCCCTTCTGAGCCTTTGAAACTACTCTACATGCACTCATAGGCACCACAGTCCCTGTGGTTGCTTTGGAGCCCCTTTGCACTTGCTCAGAAGCCACTCTGCATATGCTTAGAGACCCACTGGTTCCCTTTTTTGCTTTTGAGCCCCCCTCCATGTGCTCAGAGGCAGGACACCTCCTTGCCTATTGTTAGTGTCCATGACCTGCTCAGGGGCACCATGGCACTGTGGCCCCTTAGGTTGCTTTGGAGCCCCTCTGCACATACTCAGAGGCAGGCAATTTCCTTCTGTTTCACTGAAGCCACTCTGCACATACTCGGAGACACTGTGGCTCCCTTTCTTGCTTTGTAGCCCCTCTTTATGTGCTCAGAAGCAGGACACCTCCTTGCTTATTGTTAGTGTTCATGACCTGCTCAGGAGCACCGTGGCACTGTGGTCCCTTAGGTTGCTTTGGAGCCCCTTTGCATGTATTCAAAGGCAGGCAATTTTCTTCTGTTAAACTGAAGCTACTCTGCACCTGCTCAGAGACACTGTTGCTTCCTTTCTTGCTTTGTAGCCCCTCTTCATGTGCTCAGAGGCAGGGCATCCCATGCCTATTGTTACGATGCATACCCTGCAACCCCTTTTATGAGCTTTCAAAAGCACTCTGTCCATGCTCATAGGCACCATACCCCCTGTGGTTAATTTGGAGCCCCTTTGCACGTGCTGAGAGGACCTCTGCCCTTCTTCCCTTGGGTGGGTGGGCTTGGCATACCCTGCAACCCCTTTCTGAGCCTTCAAAAGCACTCTGTACATGTTCAGAGGCACTGCAGCCCCTTGGGTTGCTTTGGAGCCCTTTTGCACGTGCTGAGAGGCCCTCTATCCTTCTTCCCTTGGATGGGTGGGCTTGGCAAGGTGGGCTTGGCATGCTTCAACCCCTTTCTGGGTCTTTGAACTCTGTACATGCTCTGTACATACCCCCTGTGGTTAATTTGGAGCCCCTTTGCACATGCTGAGAGGCCCTCTCCCCTTCTTCCCCTGGGTGGGTGGGATTCGTAAGGTGGGTTTGGCATGCCCTGCAACCCCTTTCTGAGCCTTCGAAAGCACTCTGTACATGCTCAGAGGCACAGCAGCCCCTTTGGTTGCTTTGGATCCCCTTTGCATGTGCTGAGAGGCCCTCTGCCCTTCTTTCCTTGGGTGGATGGCTGTGGCATGCCCTGCAACCACTTTCTGAGCTTTGAAAGCACTCTATACATGCTCAGAGGCACCATAGCCCCTTTGTTTGCTTTGGATCCCCTTTGCATGTGCTGAGAGGCCCTCTGCCCTTCTTCCCTTGGTGGGTGGGCTTGGCAAGGTGGGCTTCACATGCCTTGCAACGCCTTTCTAAGCCTTCGAAAGCACTCTGTACATGTTCAGAGGCACCACAGCCCCTGTGGTTACTTTGGATCCCCTTTGCTCGTGCTCAGAGGCCCTCTGCCCTTCTTCCCCTGGGTGGGTGGGCTTGGCAAGGTGGGCTTGGCAAGGCGGGCTCCTCCTTCCTTCCTTCTTTGCTTCCTTCCTTCCCTGGCAGCCCCTCCTTTGGCTCCAGAGGCAGCAGCCCTCCTCCTCCCTTCTTCAGGGGGGTCTCCTCCCTGTGTGCCTGCCTCTGTCTGTCTTGGCTGCGCCTTCGGGGCGCGTGGGCCCGCTCCCTGGCCTGGCGGGGCCCTTCCCTGGGCAGCTGCGGCTGCTGCTTGGCAGGGCCTTCCTCTTCCTCCTCCTCCTCCTTTTTTTCCTCCTGGCTGTGGAGGCGGAGGGATGCCCGCCTGGTCCTCCCGCCCTGCCCTTCCTCCTCCTCCTCCTCTCCTCCTCCTCCCTCCTCCCTCCCTCTCCTCCCTCTCGCTCTTCCTCCTGCGGCAGGTGTCCCCTCCGAGGATGGAGCAGGGCCCGCCATGGCCCGCCGGGCGGCCCCGCAAGAGGAGCTGCCCTCCGCTGGAGCAGGACCCCCGGAGCTGTCCCTGGAGGAGGTGCTGAAGGCCTACGAGCAGCCCCTCAACGAGGAGCAGGCCTGGGCCGTCTGCTTCCAGTGCTGCCGCGGGATCCAGGAGGGCGGCGAAGGGGGGCCCGCCTGGGGACCCCAGGGGCGCCTCTCCGGACCCGCAGACCTCCTCCTCCGCAGGGACGGAGCCGTCGACGCCAAGGGAGAGCACGGAGTGGCCGGTGAGTCCAGGCAGGGGGCCCCACGGGACTCCCAGGCATTGGGAAAGGACAGCGGCTCCTTTAAGAGCCACCCAGGAGCCCCCTATTACAGGCCAAAGGGCTGTTGAGGAAGGGGTCCTTTCCAAAGAAGAGAGGGGATTGGGGTCTTCCTATAAAAGGGGAGCGGCTCCTTTAAGAAGGACCCAGGAGCCCAAAGGGGATTGGGGTCTTATTTTAAAAGGGGGAGCGGTTCCTTTAAGAAGGACCCAGGAGCCCAAAGGGGATTGGGGTCTTTCTTTAAAAGGGGGGGCGGCTCCTTTAAGAAGGACCCAAGAGCCAAAGGGGATTGGGGTCTCTCTTTCAAAAGGGGGAGCGGCTCCATTAAGAACCACCCAGGAGCCCCCTATTACAGGCCAAAGGGCTTTTGGGGAAGGGGTCCTTTCCAAAGAAGAGAGGGGATTGGGGTCTCTCTTTTAAAAGGGGCAGCGGCTCCTTTAAGAAGGACCCAGGAGCCCAAAGGGGACTGGGGTCTCTCTTTTGAAAGGGTGAGCGGCTCCTTTAAGAACCACCAAGGAGCCCTATTACAGGCCAAAGGGCTTTTAGGGAAGGGGTGCTCTCCAAAGAAGAGGGGATTGGGGCTCTTCCTTTAAAAGGGGGAGCGGCTCCTTTAAGAAGGACAGGAGCCCAAAGGGGATTGGGGTCTCTCTTTTAAAAGGGGGAGCGGCTCCTTTAAGAACGGCCTTATTATAAGCCAAATGGCTTTTGGGGAAGGGGTGCTTTCCAAAGAAGAGAGGGGATTGGGATCTTCCTTTAAAAGGGGGAGCGGCTCCTTTAAGAAGGACAGGAGCCCAAAGGGGATTGGGGTCTCTCTTTCAAAAGGGGGAGCGGCTCCTTTAAGAACCACCAAGGAGCCCTATTACAGGCCAAAGGGCTTTTGGGGAAGCGGTCCTTTCCAAAGAAGAGAGGGGATTGGGGTCTCTCTTTTAAAAGGGGCAGCGGCTCCTTTAAGAAGGACCCAGGAGCCCAAAGGGGACTGGGGTCTCTCTTTTGAAAGGGGGTGCGGCCCCTTTAAGAACAGCCTTATTATAAGCCAAATGGCTTTTGGGGAAGGGGTACTCTTCAAATAAGAGGGGATTGGAGTCTTCCTTTAAAAGGGGGAGCGGCTCCTTTAAGAACGACCTTATTACTGGCCAGAGGGCTTTTGGGGAAGGGGTGCTTTCCAAAGAAGAGGGGATTGGGGTCTTCCTATAAAAGGGGGAGCGGCTCCTTTAAGAAGGACCCAGGAGCCCAAAGTGGATTGGGGTCTCTCTTTTAAAAGGGGGAGCGGATCCTGAGTAAGGGGTGCTTTCCAAAGAAGAGGGGATTGGGGTCTTCCTTTAAAAGGGGGAGCGGCTCCTTTAAGAAGGACCCAGGAGCCCAAAGGGGATTGGGGTCTCTCTTTTAAAAGGGGGTGCGGCCCCTTTAAGAACGGCCTTATTATAAGCCAAATGGCTTTTGGGGAAGGGGTGCTCTTCAAAGAAGAGGGGATTGGGATCTTCCTTTAAAAGGGGGAGCAGCTCCTTTAAGAACAACCTTATTATAAGCCAACAAAGGATTCCACCAGGCAAGAAGCAGCCCAGTTTCAAAGCTACCAGTATTGAAAAAACTCTAAAATCAGGACAGTAAATAAAGAGGAACATTCAAACAACAGGGGAATTCCTGGCATGAAGCAATCAGGGCCAGCTAGCAGCTCCCAACAAAGGTTTCTCCCAGGCAGAAAGCAGCCAGGCTTTGAAGCTGCCAGGCTATTCAATGATGATCAAAGTGGCCAATTGCAACGTTCATACTTGACTCCAACAGACAAGAGTTTTTTCTCCCACTCTGGACATCGTTCCTCAGATATAGAAACCTCACTTGTCTAGTTTCCAACAGACCTCACAACCTCTGAGGATGTCTGCCATAGATGTGGGTGAAACATCAGGAGAGAATGCTTCTAGAAATATGGTCACACAACCCCAAAATCTCACAGCAACCCAATGAGTATGGCTGTTTAGCCATATTCCAGAAGCATTCTCTTCTGACGTATTGGGACCCAGACGTATTTCAAAGTCAGGATGATGCTTTGATTTCATTCTGGAAAGAAAGCAAGCTTGGGGAACTATATTTGCCTGTTAATTTACAAAATGCCATAAGCAAGTGGACAATTTCAACAGAAAGGAGGAAACCATGAAAAGGAACCCTCCTCCTTATTGTTGAACTCCTGATTTTGATACAGGTTGTTGTTGTTGTTTATTTATACCATGCTTTCCCCCCTAACAAGGAAACTCAAAGCAGGCTTACGTTAAAAGCCATTCAGTACAGTTTAAAATCTGCAAAATATACAAACATTAATGGGTTGCCCCCCCCCCCCCCCGCCCAATCAAAAAAAGAGGACTTAGGGGATTCATTTTAGCCTATTCTTATTTGGCGAAAAGGACCTGGAGGAACTGCATCTCAATCCTTCACTAAGCTGCAAAAAATTAAAGCAGCATCAGCAATTTCACCCTGTCTCCTTGCCAATTGCAAACTTTATTATTATTATTATTATTATTATTATTACTATTAGGTTTCTTATCTTGGGACAGTTCATAGAGCAGTTGTTATTTGGCAGCTGACATGCCTTCAATGTTAATTGAGATTATTGTCATGGTTGGTCCTGAAAAGGTCGGTTGTTTTCTTTGCTTGTTTGCATGCTGCAAGTAGCTTCTGGAGTGAGAGAATCAGCCGTCTACGTTGCTCAGGGGATGCCTGGATGTCTTGCAATCCTGCAAGGAGGCTTCTCTCATGTCCCCCATTGTTTGTTTGTTTAAAAATGCAATACATCTCTTTGGTTTACTCCTGAAACGATAAATAAATATTATTATTAGATACACAACCAGATGAGTCCACAGCAAACAAGATCACTCTTCTGGCTGTTATATTGAATCACACGTCGGACACTTCCTAAGTGTCTAGGACTGTGTGAGGTATCAGCAAATAATGCATACAGATCTGAGTAGGGTGGCCTTTTGCAGACAGTATTTTTGTAAGTGCCGATTGTTTTTAAGTCCAGGCCAAGGTCTTTAGGCACTGCACCCAGTGTGCCATTCACTACTGAGACCCCCTTGACTGGCTTGTGCCAGAATTATTATTATTATTATTATTATTATTATTTGATACATAACAAGATTAATACACAGCAAACAAGATCACTTATGTATTGAATCACATGTCGGACACTTCCCATGTGTCTAGGGCTGTGTGATGTATCGTATGGTAATTTTTTAAACGCCAATCGTTTTTAAGTCCAGGCCAAGGTCTTTAGGCACTGTACCCAGGTGCTGATCACCAATGGGACCACTTTGACTGGCTTGTGCCAGAATAATAATAATAACAATTATTATTATTATTATTATTATTATTATTATTATTATTTGATACTTAACAAGATTACTACACGGCAAACAAGATCACTGTGCTGACTTTTGTATTGGATCACATATCGGACACTTCCCAAGTGCCTAGGACTGTGTGATGTATCGGATGGAAATGTTGTAAATGCCTATTGTTTTTAAGTCCAGGCCAAGGTCTTTAAGCATTGCACCCAAGTGCCAATCATCAATGAGACCACTTTGACTGGCTTGTGTTAGAATTATTATTATTATTATTTGATACTTAACAAGATTACTACACAGCAAACAAGATCACTATGCTGGCTTTTGTATTGGATCACATATCGGACACTTCCCAAGTGCCTAGGACTGTGTGATGTATCGGATGGAAATGTTGTAAATGCCTATTGTTTTTAAGTCCAGGCCAAGGTCTTTAGGCACTGCACCCAGGTGCCATTCACCAATGGGACCACCTTGACTGGCTTGTGCAGTTCAGTCTTTAAATCCTCATATCGTATAAGCCTTTCCAGTTGCTTCTTGTCAATCCCATTGTTGCCTGGGATTGCAGTATCACTATCATTAGTATTAGTATTAGTATTATTGCTTGTTCCCATTGCAATTACTCTCATTATTGCTGTGCTTGCTGTCTGTTATTGCCATTGTTTCCCTGCAATGGTCCAGTGACTCTTCTCTGCAATGGTCCAGTGACTCTCTGCTGTGCATTTTTGGCTAAACTTCTGGCGCAGACTCCAGGATAACATCAAGAACTTTTACTTTTGCACTTTAAGCATCTCATGTGGTTGGAATTACAGAGAGAGGTGGAGGAGTAGGCATGTGCAACCTTGGGCCCTCTGGGTGTTTTGGACTTCAACTCCCACCATTCCTAACAGCCTCAGGCTCTTTCCTTTTCCCCCTCAGCCGCTTAAGCGGCTGAGCGGGAAAAGAAATGGGCCTGAGGCTGTTAGGAATGGTGGGAGTTGAAGTCCAAAACACCCAGAGGGCCCAAGTTTGCACATGCCTGATACAGAGGGACTTCCCAGCCTTATGTTGTTGATGCACCATTATGCTGTCAAATGCAGCAAATTCCTAAATGCAATCAAACATTTCAAAACATTCCCTTTTTTGGCAAAATATTGTCCTCTGAATGGTTTGCGCTCCCCCCCCCCCCCCCCCCCGCATTTGCATTTGGGCAATTGCTGGTTGGACTATTTTAATCTGTCCAAAAACTCATAAAATGTGGTTGTTTCACTGAACTTCAGAAAGAGAAAACCGGAGATGGGCCTTTTTGCCAGGCTCAAATGCCAGGTTAATGCACTCTGTTTTTTGGCCGAGGCGAATATGCATGAATAATAGAGTGTATTTTTCTGCTTAGCAGCAGGAGGAGATGGCAGGAAGTCCATAAATCAAATGCAATGGTCTCTGAGGACATATTGTTTTGCAGGAGCCGGGTTTGGGCTTCGTGGGGTATCGGTTTCTCCTTTTCCTTGCATTGCTCCTTTCTCTATTCTCGAAATAGACATTCTCTGCACAGTCAAGTTTGGAAATGTATAGGAGACTGGTTCCAGTTCAGTTGTGCAAAACAAAGGGAGGGAAGTTTGCTTAAAATGCAAATGGGTACATCGTGTTTTTAAATGAACAAACACTCCTTTATGGAGAACAGCAACTTGTAAGAACTGGGAAGAAGGACCATTATTGTAGTAGTAGTAGTAGTAATATTTATATCCTGGCTAACATTAAAAAAATAATGTTTTGGATCAATTTGCATCTCAATCAAGAGATAAAATCAGGATATAAATAATAATAAAAGATTATTATTATTAATAATAATAATTAATAATAGTATAAATAATAATAATAATAATAATAATAATAATAATAATAATAATAATAATTGTTGAAGGCTTTCATGGCTGGAATCACTGGGTTGTTGTAGGTTTTTCCGGGCTATATGGCCATGTTCTGGAGGCAATTTTTCTCCTGACATTTCGCCTGCATCTATGGCAAACATCCTCAGAGGTAGAGGACCGCACTACCTCTGAGGATGCTTGCCATAGATGCAGGCGAAATGTCAGGAGAAAAATTGCCTCCAGAACATGGCCATATAGCCCGGAAAAACCTACAACAACCCAATAATAATAATAATAATAATGAATAATAGTGAAAGGCCATCAAATACCAATATTGATGGAAATCAATTGTAGAAAACTGCTTCAAGTACAAAAGACAAAAAGAGAATACTGTAAAAATACGATGGAGAGAGCAGAATAGAAAACTGGCCAAAGAAGGACAGTTCTGAGAAACATTGAGAGCAAAATGGACAAGGAAAAAACATGGATGTGACTCACAAATGGAACTTTGAAAAAGGAGACGGAGGAGGGCCTGATTCTTGAAGCCCAAGAAAAAGCCATCAGAACCAATGCCATCCAAGCCCGAATTGAAAATATGACGACATATTCCAAGTGTAGACTCCGCAAGGAAGCAGGCGAAACAATGGATCACATACTCAGCTGCTGCAAGAAGATCACACAGATGGACTACAAGCAGAGGCATAACACCGTTGCTCAGATGATTCACTGGAACTTGTGCCACAAATATGATCTGCCTGCGACAAAGAACTGGTAGGATCACAAGCCTGAAAAGTTATGGAAAATGAACACATCAAACTACTCTGGGACTTTTGAATTCAGACTAACAGAGTTTTGGTGCACAAGACCCCTGACTTCATAATTGTTTTAAAAAACCAAGTATGGATCATTGATGTTGCAATCAAAGGCAACAGCAGGATTGAAGAGAAACAACAGGAAAAGCTGATGCGATACGAGGATTTAAAGATCAAACTGCAAAGACTCTGGCACAAGCCAGTCAAGAGGTCCCAGTGGTGATCGGCACACTGGGTGCAGTGCCTCAAGACCTTGGCCTGCACTTAAAAACAATTGGCACTGACAAAATCACCACTTGTCAGCTGCAAAAGGATCTGCATATATTATTTGCTGATACATCACACAGTCCTAGACACTTGGGAAGTGTCCAAAGTGTGATCGAATACAAAAGCCAGCATAATGATCTTGTTTGCTGTGTACTCATCTTGTTATGTATCTATAATAATAATAATAATAATAATTTTAAAAAATCACACAGTCCTAAACGCTTGGGAAGTATTTGACTTGTGATTTTGTGATACGAAAGCCAACATATATATCTCGTTTGCTGTGTCATACTGTGTTTTTGTGTCAGTAAAATAATAATAATAATAATAATAATAATAATAATAAATCATTGCTTTCAGGATCATTTACCCAGTTGGAGCTATAATCCCCAAATATCCTTCTTCCCAATTATTCTGCGGCTGTTAAGCAATGAAGTTTAGCACCACTTTAACTGCCATGGCTCAGTGCAATGGAATACTGGGAGTTGTAGTTTTAGAAGGTCCTTGGTCTTCTCTGCCCCAGAGGGAAAACTACAAATCCCATGATTCCCTAACTTTGAGCCATGGCTGTCAAAATGGTGCCAAATTTCATCAATCTGACACTGCAGGTGCACCTTCTGTTGCTCCCATGGTAGATTGAGTTAGGATTCTTCCCTGGCTCGATGCCATGGAGTGCTGGGAGTTATAGTTTGGAGATGCAGCATCACCTCTTAGCATACAAGACCTTTTCAAACTACAACTCCCAGCATTCCACGGCATTGTGCCATGACATGGCAGTTAAAGTGGTGCCCTATTGCCCTGTGCCCCACTGAACTGGGAGAGAGTTTGGGGCGGATTATTGCAGGTGGTCAAAGATCAAAGTATCTTGCAAGGACGCACTTTCCTCCACTCCGGAAGGCTTCCGATGAGAGTAATTACATGTAATGACGCGGTGCAATGGAAGAGCTCATGTGGCGCCCTGGAAAGACCAGAAAGGCGGTGCCAGGATTCCTTTGCATCGAGCTATGACAGTTAAAGTGTTGCCAAACTGCATTAAACCTTCAATAGAGCGCCTCATGATTCTGAACTCCTTGATGTGGTTTAGCACCTTGGATAGTTCTATTCAGAGGGAAGATTTCATCCCTTTGTTTCTATTTATCCAGCATGTTGTCTGGGCTGCTTTATATTAGAAAGCATTCAAATTCTGCAATAGAAAACACCAATGACGGGCTTTAGTTGGCTTCGGGTGATTCTGCACTGTGGAATGAATGTAGTTTGGCACCACTTTTGCTGCCTTCGGCTCATCCTATAGAACGGTGGGAGTTGTAGTTTCGCTAGGTCTTTAGCCTTCTCTGTGCTGTCGCTCCCATAATCCCATGGCCATTAAAGTGGCACCAGGCTGCATTCATTCTGCAATGTATTATTATCATTATACTTGCAATCTGCTTTTCTCTCTTGATTGAGGCCCAAAGTGGCTGCTAATAATAATAATAATAATAATAATAATAATAATAATGTTTCTAGAATATAGAAAGGGGATTATGTGGTCGAAGGCTTTCGTGGACAGAATCAGTGAGTTGCTGTAAGTTTTCCAGGCTGTCTGGCCATGTTCCAGAAGCATTCCCTCCTTATGTTTCGTCTGCATCTATGTCAGGCATCCTCAGAGGTTGTGAGGTCTGTTGAAAACTAGGCAAGTGGGGTTTATATATCTGCGGAATGATGTCCAGAGTAGGAGAAAGAACTCTTGTCAGCTTGAATGTGTGAATGTTGCAATTAGCCACCTTGATTAGCACTGAATGGCCTTGCAGCTTCAATGTCTGGCTTCTTACTGCCTGGAGGAATCCTTTGTTGGGAGGTGATTAGCTGGCCTGATAGTTTCTTGTCTGAAATTCCCACTCCACTGCCATCACAAAGGCCTACTTCACCACCTAGCAACTGCCATTGTGGTACATATACATACTTTGACACACACACATACATTCACACACACACAAATACCATGAAAGTGTGTGTGTGGAGAGTGAGAGAGAGAATGAGAGAGGGTGGGAGAAAGAACTGTTGTCTGTTTGAGGCAGGTGAGAATGTTGCAGTTGGCTACCATGATTAGTATTGAATGGCCTTGCAGCTTCAAGGTCTGGGTGCTTACTCTGGGGGAATCCTTTGTTGGGAGGTGATTAGCTGGCCCTGATTTTTTTTTCTTGTCTGGAATTCCCATTTTTTGAGTATTGTTCAATAAAAAACAGTAAATAAAGAACAACACTCTGGGAAATTCCAGAAAAGAATCAATAAGGGCCAGCTAACACCTCCCCAGGCAGTAAGCACCCAGATCTTGAAGCTGCAAGGCCATTACATGTTAATCAGGGTGGCCAATTGCAATATTCACATCTGCCTCAAGCAGACAAGAGTTCTTTCTCCCACCCTCTCTCATTCTCTCTCCCTCTATACACGCACACACTCATGGTGTGTGTGTGTGTCAAAATATGTATATGTACCACAAAGGCGGTTGCTAGGTGGTGAAGTAGACCTTTGAGATGGTCATGGAATGGGAATTCCAGACAAGAAACAATCAGGTCAGCTAATTACCTCCCAACAAAGGATTCCTCCAGGCAGTAAGAAGCCAGACCTTGAAGTTGCAAGGCCATTCAATGCTAATCAAGGTGGCCAGTTGCAACATTCACATCTACCTCAAGCAGATAAGAGTTCTTTCTCCCACCTTGGACATCATCATTCCACAGATATATAAACCCCACTTGCCTAGTTTCCAACAGACGTCACAACCTCTGAGGATGCTTGCTATAGATGCAGGTGAAACGTCAGGAGAGAATGCTTCTTGAACATGGCCAAACAGCCCGGAAAACTCACAGCAACCCAGAAAGGGTATTTTTCTGTGAGTCCCTGAAACTCCAGCAAATTTGCAACCGGAAGGCATCAGGGCGAAGACCGCCATGCAAAGCTCACTCTCTGATTTGGGTTCGCTCCTAAGGGCTTATCTCTCCTTTTCCGGAGTGTTTGCACTCTCTGCTCAGTTCAAATACAACCAGAGGCTCCTGGAATAAGAAGAAAAAAACATTTACCTGGTGTCAGGCTTGTTGTCACACCCAAAGTGGGAGGCCAAGGCAAACATTAAGCTCTTTGAGTCGGCTGCTTCTCTGCAAAAGCCTTTTTGTTTACGCTGTAAGATGAATGCAGTTTCGTACCAATTTAACTGCTGTGGCTCAATGAAGTGGAATCAGTGGAGTTGCCAAAGAGTGCAGACTCCAGACTACAAGATTCCATAGCATTGAGCCATGGCAGTTCAAAGTGGTGCGAAACTGCATTAATTTTGCAGTGTGAATCAGGCATGGGCCAACTTTGGCTCTCTGGGTGTTTTGGACTTCAACTCCTACCATTCCTAACAGCCTCAGACCCTTAACAGCCTCCCCCTCAGCTTAAGTGGCTGATGGGGAAAAGGAAGGGGTCTGAGGCTGTTAGGAATGGTGGGAGTTGAAGTCCAAAACACCCGGAGGACCAAAGTTGGCCCAAGCCTGCTGTAGTGGAAATTTCCTTACACTCCACTGAGTCTAACATTGGTTATGGGCCCAGCACACAGCTTAAGCGACTGAGCAGGGAAAAGGAAGGGGCCCGAGGCTGTTAGGAATGGTGGGAGTTGGAGTCCAAAACACCCGGAGGGCCAAAGTTGGCCTAAGCTTGCTGTAGAGGAAACTTCCTTGCACTCCACTGAGTCTAACATTGGTTATGGGCCCAGCACACAGCTTAAGCGACTGAGCAGGGAAAAGGAAGGGGCCTGAGGCTGTTAGGAATGGTGGGAGTTGAAGTCCAAAACACCCGGAGGGCCAAAGTTGGCCCAAGCCTGCTGTAGAGGAACCTTCCTTGCACTCCACTGAGTCTAACATTGGTTATGGGCCCAGCACACAGCTTAAGCGACTGAGCGGGGAAAAGGAAAGGGCCTGAGGCTGTTAGGAATGGTGGGAGTTGAAGTGCAAACACTCCGGAAAAGGAGAGATAAGCCCTTAGGAGCGAACCCAAATCAGAGAGAGAGCTTTGCATGGCGGTCTTCGCCCTGATGCCTTCCGGTTGCAAATTTGCTGGAGTTTCAGGGACTCACAGAAAAATCCCCTTTCTGGGTTGCTGTGAGTTTTCCGGGCTGTCTGGCCATGTTCCAGAAGCATTCCCTCCTGACGTTTCACCTGCATCCGAGGCAAGCACCCTCAGAGGTTGTGATGTCTGTTGGAAACTAGGCAAGTGGGGTTTATATATCTGTGGAATGATGATGTCCAAGGTGGGAGAAAGAACTCTTGTCTCTTTGAGGTAGATGTGAATGCTGCAGCTGGCCACCTTGATTAGCATTGAATGGCCTTGCAGCTTCAAGGTCTGGCTTCTTACTGCCTGGAGGAATCCTTTGTTGGGAGGTAATTAGCTGACCTGATTGTTTCTTGTCTGGAATTCCCATTCCACTACCATCCCAAAGGCCTACTTCACCGCCTAGCAACACAAGAGGCACTCAAAGTGGCCAGCCACTGGTCAAAGGACATTTAATCAACTACCAAGCTTGCAAACTTTGTGTTTTGTTTGTTTGTTTTGTTAAAAATGTAATACAACTGTCTGGTTGCTCCTGACATGATAAATAAAATAACTGCCTAGCAACCGCCATTGTGGTACATATACATATTTTGACACACACACACCATGAGTGTGTATGTGTGTGTAGAGGGAGAGAGAATGAGAGAGAGTTCCAAGATTTCCACGTTTGTTGCACCCAAACGTTTCCAAGAAAAGGCTTTTCCAGATGGCGGTTTGCACTGATAATATTTGCTCAGAAGCACCGCAAGAAGAAGGTGTTTTAGGAGAACATAAAAACCCGTTTGCCCAGTTCTTTAATGGTTATGATCGCCGGGGGCTCTCCCTTCTTGACCTCCATCCAGCCCTGCAAAAGCAAGGTGACTCTCCTGGTGCATTTCGATTATGCTTCCAGCCCTGCAAGGCGGCACTCACTCCGGGCCAAAGCGTTGCGTCACTCCCACCGTCCCTGAAGGAAACAACTAATGGGAACAGAGGCAAGAGAGAGCAAAAGTATCTTTGCTGCATTGCCTTTCTTTCATCCATAGTGTTTGCAGCTCCTTGCTTGATTCCCTCCTGTAGCCGCGGGGCTGCAAGGCATGCAAGACCAGTGATGCTTCTTGCATGGATGTTGTTGTTTGTATTATTATATCTCCCCCCCCCCTCTCTATATATACACATACACCATGTGTATATGTCTATATGCATTTATGTATATATATATGTGTGTGTGTGTGTGTGTGTGTGTCGAAGTAGGTATATGTACCACAACAGCTGTTACTAGGTGGTCTATACACACATATACACACACATACTGTATGTGTGTATATGTGTATGTGTGTGTCTGTATATATATGTATGTATACATGTATATATATGTGTGTGTGTCAAAGTATGTATATGTACCACAATGTCTTTTACTAGGTGGTCTATATACACACACACCATATATGTGTGTGTTGAAGTATGTATATGTACCACAATGGCTATTACTAGGTGGTCTACACACCCACACACACACACACTTATACCATATTTGTGTATGTATGTGTCAAAGTAGGTATATGTAACACAATGGCTGTTACTATGTGGTCTATGCACACATATACACACACATACCGTATGTGTGTATATGTGTATATGTGTGTGTTTATATATTTGTATGTATACATGTATATATGTGTGTGTGTGTGTCAGAGTATGTATATGTACCACAATGTCTTTTACTAGGTGGTCTGTATACACACACACACCATATGTGTGTGTGTGTGTTGAAGTATGTATATGTATCACAATGGCTATTACTAGGTGGTCTACACACCCACACACACACACTTATACCATATGTGTGTATATGTGTGCGTGTGTGTGTGTATGTGTTAAAGTAGGTATATGTACCACAATGGCTGTTACTAGGTGGTCTATACACACACACATATACACACACATACCATATGTGTGTGTATATATATATGTATGTGTGTGTCTGTATATTTATGTATGCATGTATACATATGTATATGTGTGTGTGTGTCAAAGTATTTATATGTACCACAATGGCTGTTACTAGGTGATCTATACACACACACACACACCATATGTGTGTGTGTATATATATATGTGTGTGTCACGGGGCTGCAAGACATGCAAGACTAGTGATGCTTCTTGCATGGATGTTGTTGTTTGTATTATTATCTCTCTCCCTCTCTCTCTCTCTATATATATATTATACACATACACCATATGTGTGTATACACACCATATGTGTGTATATATGTGTGTGTATATGTCTATATGCATGTATGTATATATGTGTGTGTGTGTCAAAGTATTTATATGTACCACAATGGCTGTTAGTAGGTGATCTATACACACAGACACAGACACAGACACACACCATATGTGTGTGTGTGTATATGTGTGTGTCTCAAAGTAGGTATATGTACCAGAACAACTAGGTAGTCTATATATGTGTGTGTATGTGTGTATATATATATACAGTATACACTAGTTTGGGTATCCGATGGTGCCCGGATTATTTGAAAAAGGCATTGTTTGTTTTGGGGTGTTAGGTAATATCATTTAGTTAATCAGTAACACTATTTATTACAGAAAGCCAGTCTTTGATTTCATTTTTTATGAATGCTCCCATTAGAAAATACATAACGATGTGGGTGAACTACAATTTCCAGAACTGTGGGCCAGTCCTCCCCAAACCAGGCCTCTATGCACAGTTGGCCATGTTGGGTGTGTGTACCAAGTTTGGTCCAGATCTGTCAGCTGGGTTCAGTGCTCTCTGGATAAGGATGAACTACAACTCCCATCTGCCAAGGCCAGTCACTTTGACTCCACTTTTAGCTATCTTGGCCCCATGTTATGGATTTGTGGGAGTTGTAGCTTCACAAGGTCTTGGAACTTCCCTAGCAAAGAGTGTACTGAGTCACCAAACTACAACTCCCAGGGTTCCATACCATTGAGCCATGCTGGTTCAAGTGGTGTCAAAATGAGATGAAGTGTACAGTGCAGACGGTCCCTTCCTTTGTCCGTGTCCAGAGTGCCTTCTTCTGCCTCCAAAGTGGCCACTGCTGGCCATCTGGTCCATCCAGCTACTTAACTCCATTCCCTTCCATCTGGCACTTCCATCTGCCTTGGCCTGGAGACGATCCCCAAAGGGAGGAAAAGCCACCTGCCTCCCTCCATTTGTTGCTATGGGTTGGGTGACCTTTTCCCTTTTAGTTGGACTAGGTCAGTGGCAGGAAATAGGGATTTGGGGCATTAGGCCAAGCAAAGGGACAGAAGTGAAGATGGGGTCCATGGATACACATTTGTAATTGCTTTGCAATCCACACTATTGACAATACTGTTTCTTCTACTAGTGGTTATGCTTTCCGTTGGCTTCAGTTGCATTTCTACTTGAGTTAATATATCAAAATGTTTGTCAATGTTTAGCTATGTTTGTTTTAACTGTTGTAAGATGCTTTGAATCCCGGAAAGAGGGGAAAGCAGCATGGTAATAACAATAGAAATAATAACAACAACTACAACAAAGGTTGCACATGCCTTTTTCGACTACCAAAATCTTGCATTTGGTGGCTAAAATAGGAAAACCTTTGCTTTCTGATGGTTCATTGCACACAAATGTTGTTTCCTGCACAAGATTATTGAAAATATTGTGTCTGAAACAACCTTCAGGTGCAGAGGAGACATAAATAAATGTCATGTTTAGGCTTGGGTTCCATCTCCGAGATATCTCTTGACACAGATGCAAATATTTTCTTCAAAGGGAAACTCTGAAATCCAAAACACTTCTGGTCCGAGGCATTTTGAACAAGGGAGACTCAGAACCTGGAGTAATAATAATAACTACAATGACAACTCTTCATCCAGTTCCAAGGGACAGAGATATTAATACTGTATTTTTCCTTTTGTAGAACTCCCATTGACTTTGACGCCTTCTGCAGAAGCCCAGGTGAGTTGAGTTCAAGATACTTATAATATTGCTTTATTATTATTATTATTATTATTATTATTAGATACACAACAAGATTAGTCCACAGCAAACAAGATCCCCATGCTGGCTTTTGTATTTGATCACACATCGACCCTTCCCAAGTGTCTAGGACTGTGTGATGTATCGGCGAATAATGCATGCAGATCCGAGTAGGGTGGCCTTTTGCAGCTGACAAATGGCAATTTTGTCAGTGCCGATTGTGTTTAAGTGCAGGGCAAGGTCTTTAGGCACTGCACCAAGTGTGCTGATCCCTACTGGGAGCCCTTTGACTGGCTTGTGCCAGAGTCTTCGCAGTTTGATATTTAAATCATTGTATCGTGTCAACTTTTCCATTCGCTTCTTGTCAATCCTGCTGTCACCTGGGATTGCAACATCGACGAGCCATATTTTGTTTTTTAACACAATTGTGAGGTCAGGAGTATTGTGCTCCAAAACTCCTTCAGTCTGAATTCGGAAGTCCCAGAGTAGTTTGACGTGTTCATTTTCTGTAACTTTTTCAGGCTTGTGATCCCACCAGTTCTTTGTTGCAGGCAGATGGGATTTGTGGCACAAGTTCCACAAATACTGGAACTTGTGCCACAAATCATCATCATCATCATCATCATCATCATCATCAAGATCGTGTTAAAAAACAAAGTATGGATTGTCGATGTTGCAATCCCAGGTGACAGCAGGATTGAAGAGAAACAACTGGAAAAGATGATACGATATGAGGATTTAAAGATCGAATTGCAAAGATTCTGGCACAAACCAGTAAAGGTGGTCTCAGTGGTGATTGGCACACTGGGTGCAGTGCCTAAATACCTTGGCCTCCACTTAAACACAATTGGCGCTGACAAGATTACCATCTGCCAACTGCAAAAGGCCACCTTACTGGGATTGGCACTCATTATTCGCCGATACATTACACAGTCCTAGACACTTGGGAAGAGTCCGACATGTGATCCAATACAACAGCCAGCAGAGTGTCTGCTGTGGACTCAACTTGTGGTGTTCCAATAATAATAATCTGGGGAGAGGCGGATGAGCTCCCTCTATCAGCTCCAGCTCCTCATGCGGGGACATGAGAGAAGACTCCCACAAGGATGTTAAAACATCAAATCATCCGGGCATCCCCTGGGCAACGTCCTTGCAGACGGCCAATTCTCTCACACCAGAAGTGACTTGCAGTTTCTCAGGTCGCTTCTGACACGACTAATAATAATAATAATATGGTTGCATCTTATGGTAAAAATTCTATTCTTTTTATGCTAGTCTAATGGCTTTGATAAATGATTGAAGGTGAGTAGATTATTGAACAAGGTTGGGTCTTTGCCTTCCTCTGAGGCTGAGAGAGCATGACTTGCCCAAGGTTTCTATGGCTGAGTGGGATTCAAACCTGGGTCTTCAGAGTTAAACAATAAATAAATCAAATCAAAAATACATACATCAAATAAATCAAGGGCACCTGGAGGCTTCTATGAGTCTTGATAACTTCTGTCGTACACCAGAGCAGGAGCACCTCTGACTCTAAACACCACACCAGCTTAGTAAAATCAGCAAGCAGTTTATTGAAGAATACATGTAGGCAAAGCAGTAAAAATAGCAAAAACAGTAAAGGTCCGATATATAAAATAGTTCATAAGCTTCAAGGGAAAACTAGATTCAAAAGTACATAAAAATCCATGAAGCTAGGCATTTGAATCAATGAAACTAGACAGCAGGAAAACCTCATACATGAAATTGGTACTTGGCAAAGGCTTGGTACATAAAACTAAGAGCACTTGGAAGCAAGACCGTGATAAAATTCCAACCTTGACCTGACTGAGGCAACTCTTCCCATGAATCAATTCAAGGCTTTTCCAGAACCCAAAACAGAAAGGAAAGCATTTCTCTTGAGCTTACTAGCAGATAAAGGTTTGTTTGCTCTCTTTGACTGTAAACAAGCTGATCATCTTATTCTCTGCAGACTCTTGTCTCTGTTTACAAAAACTTTGCTTTCTACCTAAGCCGGTGTTTCTCAATCTTCCAAATGCCATGATCCCTCAGAACAGTTCCTCATGTTGTGGTGACCCTGAACCATGAAATTATTTTTGTTGCTACTTCATAACTGTAATTTGGTTACTGTTATGAATCGTAATGTAAATATCTGATATGCAGAATGTATTTTCATTCACTGAGCCAAATTTGGCACGAATACCCCGATATGGTGGGGTTGGGGGGACGACGACTGATTTTGCCATTTGGAAGCTGTAGTTGCTGGGATTTATAGTTCATCTACAATCAAAGAGCATTCTGAACTCCACCAATGATGGAATTGAACCAAACTTGGCACACAGAACTCCCATGACCAAGAGAAAATACTGGATTTGGTGCACATTGACCTTGAGTTTTGGAGTTGTAGTTCACCTACATCCATAGAGCACTGTGGACTCAAACAAAGATGGATCTGGATCAAACTTGGCACGGATACTCAATATGCCCAAATGAGAACACTGATGGAGATTGGGGAAAATAGACCGTGACATGTGGGAGTTGTAGTGGCTGGGATTTCTAGTTCACCTACAATCCAAGAGCATTCTGAATCTCACCAATGACAGAATTGGGCCAAACCTCCCACACAGAACTCCCATGACCAACAGAAAAATATTGTGTTTTCTGGTGGTCTTTGGTGACCCCTCTGACACCCCCTAGTGACCCCACCAAGGGTCCCAACTCCCAAGTTGAGGAACACTGATCTAAGCTCTTCTCTCTCATCAACTTCTGCACCTGACAAACCATCTACAGACAGTTGCTCTGAGAAAAGCTGTGACGGGCCCCTCTCAAGAATGTAGCCTTGTGAATCTTCCCGAGACACTCTAGCCTCTCGTCCCCAATGCCAACAGATCCAGGCCCACCATCAGGAACATCATCCCCATTCCCATCATGAGCATCAGCATGAACATCAGACACAACCACAGGCTGACATACAACAACCTCTATGTGTCCTTCAACAGGTCTAGAACAGCCCTCATCTTTTCTCATCCTTTCCCTCCTGGGAGTCTGTTGTCTTGGTAGCTAAGCTGAGAGTTAATATGGGAGCGATTAATAATTCACAAACACATAAGCCCCCACCCCCTCCTCCATTAATGGAAGAAAATGCATTTACTCGTTGCCTCAGACTGAAATGTATTAAATGGCCAAAGCCGCAAAAGGGTCTCTGAGAGTCTAGACGGCTTTGTCATCAGAGTGAACCTGAAAACCATAAGGCAAATAAATTAGTTGTTATAATATTCATTGATGTTCTGTCTTTGATAGAAAGGATAAACAATGGATTAACAATAGGACTACTGATGCTAATATGAGTCATAATAATAGTAGCAACTCAGTTAAATGTGTGGGGTTTTTTCTTTTTGAATTTGTGGAGTTAATGTGGTTTGGGACAGCCTAATGCTACAGTTTGCCAAGGCAAGGGCATTCTTGGGAAGGGAAGGCTCAAGACCTTTGGAAATTACAACTCCCACAATTCCATAGCATTGAGTCTTGGCAGTTCAAGTGGTGCCAAACTGTGTATAGTAGGATTCTTGAAAAGGGAAGGCTCAAGACCTTGGGAAACTCCATCTCTCGGGATTCCATAGCACTGAGCCATAGCAGTTTAAGTAGTGCCAAACCACATTGTTCCTACAGTGTGGTAATAGGATTATTGGTAAGGGAAGATTCGAGACATTGGGAAACTACAACTCCCAAAATTCCATGGCATTGAACCATAGCAGTTCAAGTGGTATTAAGCTCTGTTAATCCTACAGTGTGGAAGTAGGATTCTTGGTAAGGGAAAGCTCAAAACCTTGAGAAACTACAACTCACACGATTCTATAGCATTGAACTTTGTCAATTCAAGTGGTCCCAAACTGCATTAATCCTAAAGTGTGGATTTCTGGGAAGGGAAGGCTCAGGACCTTGGGAAATTACAATTCCCACGATTCTATAGCAGTGAGCCTTGGCAGTTCAAGTGGTGCCAAACTGCACTAATCCTACAGTGTGGATTCCTGGGAAGGGACGGGTTAGGACTGTGGGAAACTACAACTCTCACAATTTCATAGCATTGAACCATGGCAGTTCAAGTGGTGCCAAACTGCACTAATCCTACAGTGTGGATTCCCGGGAAGGGACGGCTCCGGACCTTGGGAAACTACAACTCCCACAATTCTATAGCATTGAGCTTTGGCAGTTCAAGTGGTCCCAAACTGCATTAATCCTACAGTGTGGATTTCTGGGAAGTGAAGGCTCAGGACCTTGGAAAACTACAATTCCCATGATTCTATAGCATTGAGCCTTGGCAGTTCAAGTGGTGCCAAACTGCACTAATCCTACAGTGTGGATTTCTGGGAAGGGATGTCTCAGGACCTTGGGAAACTACAACTCCCATGATTTCATAACCTTGAACCATGGCAGTTCAAGTGATGCCAAATTGCATTGTTCCCACAGCGTCAGTGTTGGATTCTTGTGAAGGGATGGCTCAAGACCTTGGGAAACTACAACTCCCGGGATCTCATGGTATTGAGCCATGGCAGGTCAAGCAGAATCAAACTGGATTCATTCCATAGTGCAGATGTACCCATCGAGATGAAAACGTATTAACAGTCATGCAAAGTAGGCTTGGGTTATGGTTGTGGTGGTGGGCTTTTCATGGGTCCACACTGGACAGGATGGAGGCCAACATGGGCTTGATCTGAGATGACCACTGTCCATCCCTTCTTCTTGCAGATGGTGCAGTCACTGGGCTTTGCGATCTACCGGGCCTTGGACTGGGGCCTGGACGAGAATGAGGAGAGGGAGCTCAGCCCCGACCTGGAGCGCCTCATTGACCTGATGGCCAACAGTGACTCAGAGGACATTGGCTGCGGGGTGGCGGACGAAGGTTATGGCGGCCAGGATGAGGAAGAGGAAGAGGAGGAGGAAGAGACAGCAGCGGCGTCCAGAGGGGCCCTGCGTGCCGTGCGCACCTTCCGCCAGGTCATGCGGCTCTGCGCATCAAGGCTCAGCCAGCCTCAAGAGGCCCAGGCACACTACCAAGCGGTCTGCCGGGCCCTTTTTCTGGAGACGGTGGAGCTGAAAGCCTTCTTGGCCAAGATCCAGGAGACCAAGGAGGTGAGTGACGGATACACCTGGGATGGAGAGAGTGGACACTGGGGTGTCTTGGTCATTGGATGAGTCTAGGCTGTATCCATAGGACTCTACTGTCTAGGTCAAGTATGGGCCATCTTCGGCCCTCTGTCCAGGTGTTTTGGACTCCAACTCCCACAATTCCTAACAACTGGTGAAGTTGGGGGAATTGATTTTGTCATTTGGGAGTCGTAGTTTTTGGGATTTACAGTTCACCTACAATTAAAGAGCAACCTGAACTCCACCAACGAATTGCAATGTAAATATCTGATAGGCAAGATGTACGCTCAAATTTGGAGTGTGTGTGTGTGGGAGGGGGGTGATTTTGTCATTTGGGAATTGTAGTTGCTGGGATTTATAGTTCACCTACAATCAAAGAACATTCTGAACTCCACCAGTGAAGGACTTGAAGCAAATGCAGCACACTGACCTCCCCTGACCAACAGAAAATACTGAAAGGTTTGGTGGGCATTGACCTTGAGTTTTGAGTTGTAGTTCACCTACATCCAGAGAGCACTGTGGACTCAAAACAGTGATGGATATGGACCAAACTTGACACAAATACTCAATATGCCCAAATGTGAACACTGGTGGAGTTTGGGGAAATAGAATACTGCAGAATAGAATAGTATAGTGTGGAAGTAGGATTCCTGGGAAGGGAAGGTTCAAAACCTTGGGAAACTACAACTCCCACAATTCTATAACCTTGAGCCTTGGAGTTCAGGTGATGCCAAACTGCATTAATTGTACAGTGTGGAAGTAGGATTCCTGGGAAGAAAAGGCTCAAAACCTTAGGAAACTACAACTCCAATGGTTCTATAGCATTGAGCCTTGGCAGTTCAAGGCATTGACCTTGAGTTTTGAGTTGTAGTTCACCTACATCCAGAGAGCACTGTGGAGTCAAAACAGTGGTGGATATGGACCAAACTTGACACAAATACTCAATATACCCAAATGTGAACACTGGTGTAGTTTGGGGAAAATAGAATAGTGCAGAATAGAATAGTATAGTGTGGAAGTAGGATTCCTGGGAAGGGAAGGCTCAAAATCTTGGGAAACTACAACTCCCACGATTCTATAGCCTTGAGGTTTGGCAGTTCAAGGCATTGATTTTGAGTTTTGCAGTTGTAGTTCACCTACATCCAGAGAGCACTGTGGAGTCAAAACAGTGATGGATATGGACCAAACTTGACACAAATACTCATTATGCCCAAATGTGAACACTGGTGGAGTTTGGAGAAAATAGAGCTTGACATTTGGAAGTTGTAGTTGCTGGGATTTCTAGTTCACCTACAATCAAAGAGCATTCTGAACTCCACCAACGATAGAATTGGGCCAAACTTCCCACACAGAACCCCACTGCCTTGAAGGGACTTGCTAGTGTGAGCCTCCCTCCAGTCTTGCATGTTGGCCCCGCACATGTGCTTCACACTCGTATGTGCCGAGCATGACTGCTCTTCCCTCCCTGCTTGGAGTCTCATAAGCAGCCCTCCCCTTGGCTGAGAGGTTGACCAATCACAGCAGAGGAGGGCTTTTAGTGGGAGAATTCACCCTCTGTTTCCAAAGAGGAAGAGAAGGACAGGTGGAGAGATCTTCCGCCTTCTCTGCCAAAGGGGTTCCTAAGACCATCAGAAATATGTGTTTTCTGATGGTCTTTGGCGACCCCTCTGAAACCCCCTCGCGATCCCCCCCCCCAGGGTCCCGATCCCCAGGTTGAGAAACGCTGAATTAAACAATGGTCATTTGTGAGTGAATCCTTATCAAACAGAAAGTTTGAGTTTCCAGGAAAGGGCAAACCGTTCTTTCCTTATTCCAGAGGTCCTCCTCACCTGCCAGGTGCAAAAGGCACAACGGAGGAGCACCCGACCGTTAGGAAATAATGTCCTTGGCTTATCTTAGTCTCCCTCTCAGCAAATATTTACCCAAGGGAGGGTCCCAATGTTCTCTTCCTTCTTCCTTCTGATGATGCCTTTTCTTTGGTTTGCTGCAGTGCAAATGTGCTTGCAAGGAAGGAAAATGCAATACTGCCCCATTGTTCCAATAAGGAAAAGGAAGACCAAACTGGCCTATGGAGATGTCATACTGTAACTCCCATTATCCCTCATATAGCCGGGCCTGGCTCAGAAACAGCTGGGAGGCGTAGTCCTGCTATATCTGAATGCTTCCTATTCTTGTCTTTGGATGCATCTACAGCAGTGTTTCCCAACCTGGGGGTCGGGATCCATTGGGGGGGGGGGTCGCGAGGGGGTGTCAGAGGGGTCACCAAAGACCATCAGAAAACACAGTATATTCTGTGGGTCATGGGGGTTCTGTGTGGGAAGTTTGGCCTAATTATATCATTGGTGGGCTTCAGCATGCTCTTTGATTGCAGATGAACTATAAATTCCAGCAACTACAACTCCCAAATGTCAAGGTCTATTTTCCCCAAACTCCACCAGTGTTCACATTTGGGCATATTGATTATTTGTGCCAAGTTTGGCCCAGATACATCATTGTTTGTGTTCACAGTGCACTTTGGATGTAGGTGAACTACAGCTCCCAACCTCAAGGTCAATGACAATCAAACTCTTCCAATATTTTCTGTTGGTCATGAGAGTTATGTGTACCAAGTCTGGTTCAATTGGATCATTGGTGGAGTTCAGAATGCTCTTTTAATTTAAATGAACCATAAACCCCAGCAACTACAACTCCCAAATGACAAAATCAATTCCCCCCCCCCACCCCACCAGTATTCAAATGTAGGCGTATTGGGAATTTGTGCTAAATTTGGTCCAGTGAATGAAAATACATTCTACATATCATATATTTACATTATGATTCATAGAATTAGAAAAAATACAGTTATGAAGTTGCAACAAAAATAATGTTGTGGTTGGGGGTCACCACAACATGAGGAACTGCATTAAGGGGTCGCAGCATTAGGAAGGTTGAGAACCACTGATCTAGGGTGTCCATAGAGTTATACACTTAGAAGGGGGCCCCAAAGGTCATCTAGTCCAACCTCGTTCTACATTGGCCTTTGGGAGTCCCTTCCAAGTGTATAATCCGTATAATATCCCAAGCTTTACTTCTGATCCTCCTTTCTTGAGAGGTCCACCAAGAATGGTAGATTATGGAGATTTGCCCATCCTACTGTCCTGGAGGGTTCTTAATCCCAAAAGTTACTTTTCCCAAAGCTTTCCAGCAGAATTTTGGAGGTTAAATCTGGCATCAGTGAGGTGAAAAATCTCCCCGGTGTCCTCTTCTTTGCAGATGCTGACGAAACTGAAGAATGAAGACGAGGAGCTGAGAGACCGGTCAGTTGCAGACCTGGACAACTTGAGGAACACCGACTGGGTATGGATTCGGGATACGGGGATGTTGGGATACCTGGTCCATACCTGGCTTGGTCCCGATGGGCAATGCAGCTGCCCTCGCCTTTTGGCCTTCCAGGTTATGTCGGACTTCTTTCCCCAGAATCCCCAACCGTCAGTCATCAAGATCTCAAAAGGCAAAAGCCACCACCAATTTACCCAAACTATGTGACACTATAATTCCCATAATCCCACCCTACCAGGTAGTTCCTGTTACCTGTGGATTATGGGAATTGTAGTCTGACACATAACAGGAAGTCACCGAACTTGGCTTTAAAGGAAAAATGTCCAAATGTGGTTTGGGCTGCACAGTAATGAACTTTTTGAGGTGGAACTACAGAGCCATTGCAGGGAATCTCTCCAACATCCATTGAGAAAAAGTATTATTACTATTATTATTATCATTATTATTATTCTATTCTTAGACTATATAAGTATTTTTTCATAGCTATGTTAGTATTCTTATTTTTATGCAATATATTATATTCATAGAATATATTATTATTATCATGACATATATCATAAGTATTACATCAGGATTATTACCATATAATAATAATAATAATAATAATAATAATATATTATTATTATTATTATTATTATTATTATTTTCATGGAATATATTCATAGGATAAGTTATTATTATAATACAATATATTATTATATTCAAGGAATATATTAGTATTAATTGTATGGAATATATTGATATTAATTTCATAGAAAATATTGGTATTATTATTTTTATATTCATGGAATATATTATATTCATAGAATAAATTATTATTATTATTATCATATAATACATTATTATCATCATTATTATGATCATGACATAGATCATAATATTAATAGAATATATCAGTATTATTTTCGTAGAATATATTATTATTATTTTCATGGAATATATTCATAAAATAAATTATTATTATTATCATTATTATCATGACATATATTATAATAGTCATATAATTTATTAATAAAAATTGCCTGGAATATATTATTATTATTATTTTCATAGAAAATATTGGTATTGCTATTCTTATATTCATGGAATATATTATATTCATAGAATAAATTATTATCATTATTATTACCATGGAATATATTATTATTATTATATTTTTACATTTGTATTCTTTTCATGGAATAGAATATTATTATTACCATAGAATATATTATTATTATAATAATATTTTTAGATTAGTATTCTTTTCATGGAATATAATATTATTATTTTCATGGAATATATTATATTCATAGAATATATAATAATAATAATAATAATAATAATAATAATAATTTAATATAATAAAACATTAATAGAATATATTATGATTATTTTATGCTTTTATATGTTATAAAATTTATAATTAAATTGCACCTTTTTAATGTTGTAAATCCCTTGTGTTTCATTGGAGAGATAAAAGTGGGATGTAAATAAATATAATATACAATAATAATAATAATAATAATAATATACTATTCTCTCATCATTGAGATGCAAAGTGACAATAAAATCCTGGGATGTCTTTAAGCCCCTCCTTAGAAATGCAGAAATTATTTTGTAGTTGTTCCATTCGCACTTTACTGTTCCACTCCCAACAATGGACAGAATGTGTCCATCCTCTCCTTATCACAACAACCTTATAAGGTAGGCCAGGCAGAGAGAAAAAGAGATGGGTGAGCCTGATGGTCTTGTCTGAGTGGGGCTTTGACCTGGAGCCTATGGCTGTATCCTAATGACTGCTGGTTCCTGTCTTCCAGGCCCGGCTCTGGGTCCAGCTCATGCGGGAGCTGCGCAATGGGGTCAAGCTCAAGAAAGTCCAGGAGAAGCAGTTTGACCCTTTGCCCACCGAATACCAGCTGACCCCCTTTGAGATGCTGATGCAGGACATCCGGGCCCGGAACTACAAGCTCCGCAAGGTTATGGTGAGTCCGGGGTCAGGGGCATCGGTCAGTCCCATGCCAGGACACTCCCTGTACTAGCAATAGGGATTCCCAAAATGTGGGCATTTCTAGCAGCTTTCAAGCACAGTAGGAGCAGGCCTATTGTGAAATTAATGGATCACAATTATCTGCTCAAGACCAAAACCATCCAATATACAGGAGTGCCCCTTTTGCAGTAACATTTGATATTCCGCCCTTTTGACAGATGTAAATTATTGACCGGATCTATCTCATTTCTAACAACTTTCGACTCCCAACAGAAGCGGGACTTTTGTATAACGAATGGATCTCAATTATCCACTTAAGACCAAACCATCCAATATACAAACATCTCCCACTTTTAAGGACTTGCATCTGGACTTTCTACTGCTTTGATAGATGTAAAAAAAAATTGTGTGTCAGGAGTGACTTAAGAAGCTGCAAGTTGCTTCTGGTGTAAGAAAATCAGCTGTCTGCAAGGTCATTGGCCAGGGGACACCTCAATGTTTGATGTTTGACCATCCTGTGGAAGGCTTCTTTCATGTCCTTGCATGAGAAGCTGGAGCTGACAGACAGAAGCTCACCCCACTCCCAGGATTCGAACCACCGACCTTTCAGTCAACAGTCTCCAAGCATGTTGCCCAGATGTGCTACCATACTGTGGGAGGCTTCTCACATGTGCCAGTATGAGAAGCTGGAGCTGACAGATGGGAGCTCCCTCTGCGCCCTGGATTCAAACCACTGACCTTTTGGTCAGCAGTCTGCAAGGACATTGCACAGGGGACACCTGGATGTTTTACCATCCTGTGGGAGGCTTCTCTCACATCCCCGCATGAGAAGCTAGAGCTGACAGATGGGAGTTCATCTTACTCCCCGGATTCAAACTGCTGACCTTTCAGTCAACAGTCTGCAAAGATGTTGCCCAGGGGATGCCCAGATGTGTTACCGTCCTGTGGGAGGCTTATCTCACATCCCCCCATGAGAAGTTAGAGCTGACATATGGGAGCTCACCCTGCTTCCTGGATTCAAACTGCTGACCTTTTGGTCAGCAGTCCTACTGGCACAAGAGTTTAACCCATTGCACCACTGGGGCAATTATTGAGACAATTTAACTCATTTCCAGCATCTTTTGACTCCAACGAGAGCAGACCTTTTATAAAACTAATGAATTTCAATTATCTGCACAAGAAGAGACCATCCAATATAGAAGCATGCCTTACTTTTCAATGATTTTTAATACTCTGCTCTTTGGATAGATCTAAATTATCACTAAGTTCTGCACTATTTCCAATTTCAGATATTGGTTCGGTTCCTAACTCATTTAATAAATGGGAGCTTCTTGTATTTTTATTCGAAGGATATTTTCTAAAACAAGAAAGAACAGGCTTGTTTTAAATGAGCTGTGGGTGTTTTCTTTTTGGCGTTCTTCTATTGTCGGTTTGATTGCATTAATATAAGTTTCATTCTATTTTCATATCGGCCTTTTTTGTGGGCTGATTTGAAGTGAGCTCTCCAAGGTGCTGAACCCCTTTATGAATATAGGTTTTGAGAAGGTGCTTTAATCCGAGAGGGTGTATCTACATGGGAAATCAATGCAGTTTGACACCACTTTAACTGCTGTACCTCAATTCTATGGAATGTGGGATATATGTAGCCTGTGTGTGTGTGTGTGTGTGTGTGTATATATATATATAGTTTGGGGAGGATGCCTTCAAGCCTCATGATGCCCACTTCTATTCTAAGATGTCCTTTCTTTCTAAATTGTTTCATTTAAATCCATTTACTGGAAAGAAGGGGATTATGATATTTATGATATAATATTTTTATTTTTTTGATTTATTATTTGTGTTTTTCCGCCAGGTGGATGGGGACATTCCTCCACGGGTGAAGAAAGATGCTCATGCAGTCATCCTTGACTTCATAAGATCCCGGCCACCCTTAAGACAGGTAAGCATCCCTTGGCTAGATGATGATGATGATGATGATGATGATGATCAATAAGATCCTTGAGTTGGAAGAGACCCCCGGAGGCCATCCATTCCAACCCTCTTCTGCAAACACAGGAAAAGCCCCCCTGACAAATGGCTCTGCTTTAAAATCTCCAGAGAAAGAGACTTATTATTACAGTTTTGGTTTATTATTATTATTATGGATGACCCTAAAGGTCATCCAGTCCATCCCCCCTTCTGCTAGGCAGGAAGACACAATTCATTCCCTCCCCCCCCCCCCCCCCCGACAGATGGCCATCAAGCCTCTCATAGAATCTTAGGATTATAGACATGGTACCCTAAGGGCCATCCAGTCTAACCCCCTTCTGCCAGGCAGAAATACACAATTTAAACCCTCCCAGCAGATGGCCATCCAGCCCTTGCCTAGGAGAAGGGGACTCTATTTTGATGATGATGATATTATTATTATTATTATTATTATTATTATTATTATTATTATCCTAGAGCTAGAAGGGATCTCTAAAGGCCATCCAGTCCAATCCCCTTTTGACAGGCAGGAAAATGCCAGCTGACTCCCTTCTGGCAGAAAGATACAATTCAAACCCTGCCTAAGAGAAGGGGGCTCTGTTTTGATGATGATGGTGATGATTAGAATTCTCCCTACAGATGGCCATCCAGTCCCAGCCTAAGAAAAGGGAACTCTATTTTGGTGATGATGATGTTGATATTATTATTATTATTATTATTATTATTATTATTATTACTATTTTTATTAGAATCATAGAGCTAGAAGGGACCTCTAAAGGCCATCCAGTCTAACCCTCTTCTGACAGTCAGGAAAACCTCTGCTTAAAAACCTCCAGAAAAGGATGCTCTATGTATTGTTATTTTGATGATGATTATGATGACCCTGCTTTCCCTTTCCTCTTTCCTTCCTTCCTTGCAGGCTTCAGAGCGGCGGCTGCGACCCATGCCTCAGAGGCAACGGACCCTGCATGAAAAGATTTTGGAGGAGATCAAGCAGGAGAGGAAGCTTCGGCCAGTTGAAGAGCGGTTCCAGAACCAGAAAGGTGGGTCCATTGGGCCACAGGAAGGTCAATCAGGGACAGTGACCCAAAGGTTCACCCAAAATCTGAGCCCAGGGCCCTGGATGAAGCAGAAGCAATGAACTGTAGTTTCACATGGACTTTCATCTTCCATGTGAAACTACAGCTCACATGGAGGGGAGGGAGGGAGGGAGGGAAGGGGAAGGAAGGAAGGTGAGGGAAAGAAGGAGAAAGAAGCAAGGCAGGAAGGAAGGAGAGGGAGGGAAGGCAGGAAGAGAAGGAAGGGAGAGGAAGGAAGGAAGAGAAGGAAGGAAAGAAGGTGAGGGAAGGAAAGAGGGAAGGAAAGAGGGAAGGAAGGAGAGAGTAGGAAGGTGAGAGAAGCAAGGCAGAAAAGAAGGAGAGGGAGGGAGGGAGGGAGGGAGGGAGGGAAGGAAGGAAGGAAGGAAGGAAGGAAGAGAGAGGAAGGAAGAGAGAGGAAGGAAGGAAGAGGAAGGAAGGAGAGGGGAGGAAGGAGAGAAGGAAAGAAGGAAGGAGAGGGACAGGAAGGAGGGACCAGAAAGAAAGGAAGAAAGGGGAAGGAAGGAGGAAGGGAAGGAAGGAAAGGGAGTGAGGGGAGAAATAGAAGGAAGGAAGGAGAAGGAAAGGATAAAAGGATAAAGGAAGGATGGATAGAAGGGAGGGAGGGAGGGGGAAGGAGGCAGAAAAGAGGGGAGAAAGAAAAAACAAGGGAAGAAGGGAGGGAGGAGAAAGAGAGGGACATTATACATTCACTGAAGATGTTTTCATTTACAATAATCTGTAACAATCAAGTTCCTTACATTCTACATTAACTTTGTAATTCGTGTTTGAACTGTACAAATTCACAGCAATTAACACAACTTGATTTCTTCATAACATTCTTCAGGGAGGGAAAAAAAGAAGAAAGAAAATAGCAGTAGGGATCAGAGAGGGAAGGAAGAAGAAATTCAGAAAGCATGGTGTAGTGGCATGAACATTGAACCTACTGGGTGCCTTTAGGCAAGTCACACTCTCTCAGCTTTGTCAGCGGGAGACAAAACCCAATCAATCCCCTTTGAATAAATCTTGATGAGAAGGCGCCATGATGGGGTTCCCTTACTCCTTTCTTGAAGGCACACAACAACAATCCTAATTAATCAGTGTTAATAGATGTATTTGTGGTCACCAAGAGACTGAGCCCTATTTAATTTCCTCCCCTTAACCTCTTGCCAAGTTGTGCAGGCATGGTATAGGTGCACTCGGAGGAGCAAAACATGTGCAAAGCATTGCCTTTCCCCTTCTTCATCATCCAGGGTTTGGATCCGTGCCTTGCCTGGTGAAGGCCTATGCCGATGATGCCAAGTCCACCTCCTGCATCAACCTCTCTGCCTCGGACTCCGGGACCCCGATCCAGCAGCGCCAAAGGCCCCGGGTTCTGCTGAAAGCCCCAACGCTGGCGGAGATGGAGGAGATGCTCACCTCGGAAGTGAGCACAAAGAAGAGGGTTTGGGACAGGCATGGGCCAACTTTGGCCCTCCCTCCAGGTGTTTTGGACTTCAACTTCCACATTTCCTAACAGCCTACCAGCTGTTAGGAAATGTGGAAGTTGAAGTCCAAAACACCTGGAGGGAAGGCCGAAGTTGGCCCATGCCTAATAAAGCAGTGAAAATGGTGTCAAAGTGCATTAATTCTGCAGTGTAGATGCACCCTCAAATCTCTCCCTGTCTCTCTGCAGGAGGAGGACTCTCCCAGTTCAGAGGCTTTGCAAGGTCCAGGGCTCAACCTGGGATTGAAGCGTGACCGCTCTTTTTCGGAGCAAGACCTGGCCCAGTTCCAGAGCGAGAGCCAGAACAATGCTCCGGATGCAGAGAATACGGGATACAATGGGTCTGAACACCGGCCCCGCTCAGGTACACCCTCCGATGCATGGAACAACATCCAGAACCTGGGCAAGTTCCCCCTCCACCCCAATCTGACCCTCTTCTCTCTTTGCAAAATGCCCAGAGCATGATTTATTGTATGCGTTCTCTCTCCATGTTGGTTGCAAATAGTGGCCCGGAATGGAGCAAAGGTGCATTTCCGTGCTCACTTTTACATTCAAGCAACATCCCCTGACTTTGGAAATGTAGCATCATGTCAGAAGTCAAGAAAGGAACAACTTACCCATTGCAATAATCCTAGACAGAAATCAATAGTGTTTTCCATCCTTATCAATCTATCTGTGTTGTTGTGGCTGTTAGGCCCAGCTTCTGCCAACCTAGTAGTTTGAATACATGCAAATGTAGATCAGTTGGTACCACTTTAGCTGGAAGGTAACAGCATTCCATGCAGTCATGCTGGCCACATGACCTTGGAGGTGTCTATGGACAATGCTGGCTCTTTGGCTTAGAAATGGAGATGAGCACCGACCCCCAGAATCGGACACGACTAGACTTAATATCAGGGGACAACCTTTACCTTTTTATATAAAAATAATATAACATGGTATAATATAATATAATATAATATAAATAATATAATATATAAAGGTAAACAATCTAAAATGTGTGTGTGTGTGTGTGTGCATATATAAATGATTTAATATGTGCATATTACAAAAGGTCTTCCTTTTCATTGCTCGAAGCTTTGGTGCTGTGATACTTCTGTTTTTAAAGAAAGAATCCTGAGCAGGGAACAACTATCATGTGCAGCTTTTTCGGCCAAATTATAAAGAGGACACCTTTTTGCCGCTGCTAACTACATTAGGGAGGAGATCCTTTTTTTTCAGTTCCAGGGTTTTGAAATTTGACATGTACATGAGATTTGATGGCAGATTAGACACGAGTCAATATGGTAATTCATTGCATGCAACATCATTTGCCCAAGTTGCATTATTTCTCAGTTGGCGCTGACCATAGGGTGTCAATGTTCTGTCCCTTGCAGGGTCCGTCCCGGCCAGCTACCACCCAGTTCCTTGCAGTGCCAGTCCCTATCCGGCCAAGCAGGGCTTCCTCAGCTCCGTGGATGAAAAGTCCGAGGCTGGATCGGGACCTCCTCCTCCAGAGGCCAGCACGAAATACTTGTGGCTAGTAAGTAGCTGAGTTTGGCTATAGAATTATAGTAGCAAGATAACTTAATGTACAGCGATGGAAAAATTAAGAACTATTTTTCAAAGAATAATTGGATTCTAAAAGTTCCAGAACAGATGGAAATAGACTTTTAGACATTGCTTTAACAACTTATCCAGTCTGGATGAGTGGAGGGGTGGACTGGATGACCTCTAGGGACCCCTCCAATCCTATGGTCCTTTTCTCCTCCGCAGCAAGAATTCAGTCACCCAGTGGAGAGCCTGGCCCTGACCGTGGAGGAGATGGTCAACGTCCGACGGGTACTGGTCAAGGCCGAGATGGAGAAGTTCCAGCACAGCAAGGAGCTCTACAGCAGCATGAAGAAGGGCAAGGTGAGCTAAAGGGGCATTTGGCCAGAAATTGATCCGCTTTGCTCCTCAATCAAGAGATAAAAGCGGGATACTACTAGTAGTACTACTATTACTTCTATTCTTAGGTGACTAATGTCCTTTTCTAAAGGTTCCTTAATAATAATAATAATAATAATAATAATAATAATAATAATAATAATAATGTCCCAATGATCATCAGCATGCTGGGTGCTGTGCCAAAAGATCTCAGCCGTCATTTGGAAACAATAAACATTGACAAAATCATGATCTGTCAACTGCAAAAAGCCACCTGACTTGGATCTGCATGCATCATTTGAAAATATATCACACAGTCCTAGATGCTTGGGAAGTGTCCGACTTCTGACTTTGTGATACGAAATCCAGGATATAGATCTCGTTTGCTGTGACATACTGTGTTTTTATGTCAGTAAAATAATAATAATAATAATAATAATAATAATAACAACAACTGTCCATCTTCCTTTTCAAAAGTTCCTAAAATAACAAAAACAATAATAACTACTAGTACTAATTCCATTTCTGTTTTTCATGGCTGTCCAATGTCGCTTTCCAAAGGTTCCTAAATAATAATAATAATAATAATAATAATAACAATAAGAATAATGCTGCACTGGCAGATTATGTCAAAGTCAGTCAAGAACCAACATTGATGGAAGTCAATAGTAGTAAACCGCTTCAAGTGCAAAAGACAAACAGGGACTACTGTAAAAATACAATCCAGAGCAGAAGAGAAAACTGGCAAAAGAAGGCTCTCCATGGACAGTTCCTGGGAAAAATTGAGAGCAAAATTGACAAAGAAAAGACATGGATGTGGCTCACAAATTAAACTTCGAAAAAGGAGACGGATGGCCTGATACTTGCAGCCCAAAAACAAGCCAGAATTGAAAAGAAGATCGTGCAGACAGACCACAAGCAGAGGCATAACACAGTTGCTTACATGATTCACTGGAACTTGTGCCACAAACATCATCTGCCTGCGACAAAGAACTGGTGGGATCACAAGCCGGAAAAAGTTACAGAAAATGAACACGTCAAACTACTCTGGGACTTCCGGATTCAGACTGACAGAGTTTTGGCGGACAATACTCCTGACATCACTATCGTGTTAAAAAACAAAGTATGGATTGTCGATGTCACAATTCCAGGCAACAGTAGGATTGAAGAGAAACAACTAGAAAAGCTGACATGATACAATGATTTGAAGATCGAACTGCAAAGGTTATGGCACAATCCAGTCATGGTGGTCCCAGTAGTGATTGGCACACTGGGTCCAGTGCCTAAAGACCTTGGCCTGCACGTAAACACAATTGGCGCTGACAAAATTATCATCTGTCAGCTGCAAATGCCATCCTATACGGATCTGCACACATTATTTGTTGATACATCACATAGTCTTAGACCCTTGGGAAGTGTCCAATGTGTGATCAAATATACAGAGGCTGCCCTAGGTAATTTTCAACGGTAAGCAAACAGTATTTTGCCCCCCCCCCAACCAATCCCTGATATATATTTTCTGTTCGTCGTGGGAGTTCTGTGTGCCATATTTGGTTCAATTCCATCATTGGTGGAGTTCAGAATGCTCTTTGATTGTAGGTGAACTATACATCCCAGTAACTACAACTCGCATATGTCAAGGTCTATTTTCCCCCAAGAGCACCTCAAGAGCGCCCCTGGGCAAAATCAACTATACTGTAAATGCTTACTTTGCGTAATGGGTTGAGCCGCCCCTGTGAATATAACAACCAGCATAGTGATCTTGTTTGCTGTGTACTAATCATGTTGTGTTTAAAATAATAATAATAATAATTTGGCATATCGGATATAGTGCATCCACACTATAGAATGAATGTAGTTTGGTACCACTTGAACTACCATGGCTCAGCACTATGGAATCCTGGGACGTGTAGTTTTCACTTGACCTTGCCAAGCCACAACTCCCAGGATTCCATTGCCTGCACTCAATCCTATGTGTGGATGCACCTTGCAATGCTCTGGATCTTCTTCCTCTTTCTTTCCTTCTGCATTAGATCTGTTGCTGCTGCAAGACCAAGTTTGCCCTCTTCTCCTGGCCCCCCACCTGCTTCTTCTGCAAAAGGTGAGTCAGGGGCGGGGCCTGCTTTGGATTGACAGGTGTGGGGCTGGGCTAAGGCACTTATTATCCCATCCCCAATCTTCCTTTCCTCTATTGTTTTCAGGTCTGTCTGTGGCTCCTGCAGCCTGAAGGTAAGAGGCAGCCCCTTTCCCTCTTGCTTGCCCCAATTCCTTCCCTTGCTCCCTCCTCTTCTGAAGCCTCTTCTCTTCTTGTTTGCCTTTAGATCAAGATGCCTTCCAAGAAGCTCGCCCACATCCCAGTCTATGCCTTGGGCTTCGAGACCCTGCCGGGTTCATTGGGGCCTAAGGCACCCCCTTTCCAGAAGAGGGAGACTTTCCAGTAAGTGGCAGCAAACCGACAAGGCTTGCTGGAGTTGGAAGGGACCCCAAAGGCCATCCAGTCCAACCCCTTCCTTCCAGGCAGGAAGGTACAATTGCATTGGCCTTTTAGCTGCTACATCACACTGTTGATTCATGTGATAGAATCCTAATTTGGAAGAGACACCAGGACCCACCCAGTCCAGTCCCTTTGCCATATAAGAATATAATAATGATAATAATAATAATAATAATAATAATAATAATAACTACTTTATTTTTGTACCCTGCCAACCATCTCCCCAAAGGAACGCGAGGTGGCTTACAAGGGACAAGCCCAAAAATTACAGATAGGACACAACCAATTTAAAACATCAGATAAAATATAAATCAATCACAATATAAAATAATAATAATAATAATAATAATAATAATAATAATAATAATTTTATTTTTATACCCCGCCAACCATCTCCCCAAAGGAACCATGAGGCGGCTTACAAGGGACAAGCCCGAATATTACAGAGAGGACACAACCAATTAAAAACATCAGATAAAATATAAAACAATCACAATATAATAATAATAATAATAATAATAATAATAATTTTATTTTTATACCCCGCCAACCATCTCCCCAAAAGAATGCGAGGTGGCTTACAAGGGACAAGCCCAAAAATTACAAATAGGACACAACCAGGGCCGTAGCCAGAAAAAAATTTCGGGGAGGGTTGACAATTTCAGGGGGGGGGGGGGTTGAAAATTTCGGGGAGGGTTGAAAATTTCAGGGGGGGTGGGTGAAACCTGCCTCCTAGCTCACGCTGAAGCAAAGAGCACAGCAGGGGGCAATGCAGCCTTCCATAGCCTGTAGCTCTGACCCTGTCAACCACCTCCACCAAGTCTGGCCTCCTTAATGAGTGATTTCAACACACACACACACACCTTGGTTGCTTCACTACATCGCCTATTGCTGCAAGTAATGACAGTGTGAATAAATTGTCACTATTTGCTTGAAATAGTGCTTGCAGTTCTGGAGGGACTCTTAATTTTTTGCATCTCATAGACTTAGCATGGGGATTTGGTTAACCAGTTAAAATTCATGAGTAGACCAGGTTTTTTTTTAAAAAATCTGAAACATTTCGGGAGGGGTTTGAACCCCTAAAACCACCCCCTCGCTACAGGCCTGGACACAACCAATTAAAAACATCAGATAAAATTTAAAACAATCACAATATAAAATAATAATAATAATAATAATAATAATAATAATAATAATAACAACAACTTTATTTTTATACCTTGCCAACCATCTCCCCAAAGGAACCAGAGGCAGCTTACAAGGAACAAGCCCAAAAATCACAGATAGGACACAACCAATTAGAAACATCAGATAAAATATAAAACAATCACAATATAAAATAATAATAATAATAATAATCTTTATTTTTATACCCTGCCAACCATCTCCCCAAAGGAACCACGAGGCGGCTTACAAAGGACAAGCCCAAAAATCACAGATAGGACACAACCAATTATAAAAACATCAGATAAAATATAAAACAATCACAATCAGGAATGCTCAATCCAAGCCCTCCCAACAGATAGCTATCTAGCCTCTAATTGAAACCCTTCAGAGAAGGAGGAGTCCATCATCATAATGAAAAATTATGATAGCATCCTGGAGCATCATCATCATCATCATCATCATTATGAAAGATGATGATGATAGCACTGTTGGAAGAGACCACAAAGGTCATCCAGTCTAACCCCCTCCTATCAGACAGGAAGACACAATTCAATTTCTCCCGACGGATGGCCATTCAGAGAAGGACAGTACATCATTATCATCATTATGAAATATGATGATGATTATAGTACCTCTGAGTTGGAACAGACCCCAAAGGTCATCTACTTCCACCTCCCTCCTATCGGACAGGAAAGCACAATTCAAACCCTCCCGACAGATGGCCACACAGAGAAGGACAGTCCATCATCATCATGAAAGATTATGATAGCATCCTGGAACATCATCATCATCATCATTATGAAAGATGATGATGATAGCACTGATTGAAGGGACCACAAAGATCATCCAGTCTAATCCCTTCCTATCAGACAGGAAGACACAATTAAATAGCTCCCAACAGATGGCCATTCAGAGAAGGACAGTCCATCATCATCCTCATTATGAAAGATGATGATTGCACCTCTTAGTTGGAAGGAACCCCAAAGGCCATCCAGTCCAACCCCCTCCTAACTGGCAGGAAGGCACAATCCAAACCCTCCTGACAGATGGCAATTCAGAGAAGGAGTGTCCATTATCATCATTATAATAAAAGATGATGAGGATGATAGCACTTTGGAGTTGGAAGGAACTACAAAGGTTATCCAGTCCAACCCCCTTCTGCCAGGCAGGCACAATCCAATCCCTCCTGACAGATGGTCATTCAGAGAAGCACAGTGCATAACTCTGATGCCTCTCCTTTTGCAGCCCCTTGCAGGGCACCCGCTGGCGCAGCGTGGAGGAGGAGTTCCCCTACATTTACGCCCACGGATCGGTGCTCAAGGACGTCTGCTCCGACTGCTCCGGCTTTGTCACAGACGTGGTCAGCTCCAGCCGCAAGAGCGTGGACATCCTCAACACCACGATGCCCGGCCGGAGGGGCCGCAAGACCCAGTCCCTCTACATCCCCTGACACCACGGCCCCCATCGTCCCCAAGCCTTTGGGGAATGAGCACTCTGCCTGCGAGGCACCAAAGAGGAATAGGGAGTCCCTTTTGGGGCTTGAGAGGAAGCACCAAGGTCTCCGCTTTCTGGCTTCTTTGCATCCACTCCGACACCCATCATTCTCCTCTCTGCTTGTGCTGTGTCTCCAATGCACCAGAGAGGGAAAGGAGTCAAATCCCCTTTTGGGGTTGGAAAGGAAGCCCCAAACTCTCTGCTTTCTAGCTTCCTTGCATCCACTCCGACACCCATCATCCCCACCTGCCTGCATCTGTGTATATGTCCGTGTATATATATACATATCTATAGACACTCTATATTTATTATCCACGGATCCGCTGCTGGAGCTTCACTTGCTTCGGTATTCCCTCCCTTGCGTCCCAGCCCTCTGCACATGCTCTATGGAAAAGGAGGAGAGGAAGAATAAAGTGTTTTAAATGGGCTGCATTTCTTTGTGGGTTGCAATTCTCCTTTAATTGGCATATATAGACTTTGTTCAAAGTCCCATCTTCCTTCCTTCCCTCCCTTGGGCCCAAGCCCTCTGCCCATGCTCTATAAAAATAAACATGCTCTCCCCAGGTCAGACTCCAAAGGAAAAAGGTGGGAAATCTGGCTCTATGGGCCACCAATGCTCTTTTTGCCGCAGCTACATCTCGTTCTATTGTTGTTTGTGCCAATCTGCTTGCCCAGCATCTCGCCGTTTTGTCGCCTCAGGACTTTAACACATGCCTTATGGGCCCTGAAATAATCCACCGTTAGATGGAAGGAGAAGAGGCCTCCTTGCCTCCCTCTTCCTTAGAAGTCCTTCCAGCAGCCAATGTTTTATATGCCGCCTGCACTGTAAACAATTGTAAATAAAATTTAAAGTGAACCAAATCTAATGGTGTTGCCCTTTTTTAATTTAATAGAGTAATATTTGGGTTGCTGTGAGTTTTCCGGGATGTCTGACCATGTTTCAGAAGCATTCTCTTCTGATATTTCACCCACATCTATGGAAGGCATTCTCAAAGGTTGTTGGATCTCACAACGCCAATAGAGAATAGCCAGACAGCCTGGAAAACACACGCCAAACGCAGTGATAATGGCCATGGAAGCCTTCGACAACACAAAATAATATTTCTTCCAATTAATTTTTTTATTAAGGGTAGAAAGGGAAGATCAAGGATTGAGGGGTCAAAAGAAAAAAGAAGAGGAAAAATATAGAAGAGTATTTTTCCTTGTACATGGAAAGTGGGAAAACAATGGTGTAATTTTATTTATTGTGTCAGGAGCAACCAGACAGTTGTATTACATTTTTAACAAAACAAAACAAACAAACATACAAAACACAAAATTTGCAAGCTTGGTAGTTGATTAAATGTCCTTTGACCAGTATCTGGCCACTTGGAGTGCCTCTGGTGTTGCCGCAAGGAGGTCCTCCATGGTGCATGAGGCAGGGCTCAGGTTGCATTGCAGCAGATGGTCTGTACTTTGCTCTTCTCCGCACTCGCATGTCGTGGATTCCACTTTGTAGCCCCATTTCTTAAGATTGGCTCTGCATCTCGTGGTGCCAGAGCGCAGTCTGTTCAGCGCCTTCCAAGTCACCCAATCTTCTCTGTGCCCAGGCAGGAGTCTCTCATTTGGTATCAGCCACTGATTGAGATTCTGGGTTTGAGCCTGCCACTTTTGGACTCTCGCTTGCTGGGGTATTCCAGCATGGGTATTAACATCAAGCAAAAAGTGGGTGCTAGAAACAATATCATATGAAAGCTGACTGGCACAACCTGGGGATCACAACCAGATACAGTGAAGACATCTGCCCTTGTGCTATGCTACTCTGCTGCTGAATATGCATGCCCAGTGTGGAACACATCTCACCATGCTAAAACAGTGGATGTGGCTCTTAATGAGATATGCTGCATTATCACGGGGTGTCTGCGCCCTACTCCACTGGAGAAATTACACTACTTAGCCGGTATTGCACCACCTGACATCCGCTGGGAAGTAGCAGCCAATAGTGAAAGGACCAAGGCAGCGACATCTCCAGCCCATCCCCTTTTTGGATATCAGCCAGCATGTCAACGACTTAAATCAAGAAATAGTTTTCTAAGATCTACAGAGACACTCGCTGAAACACCTCAGCAAGCGAGAGTCCAAAAGTGGCAGGCTCAAACCCAGAACCTCAACCAATGGCTGGTACCAAATGAGAGACTCCCCCCTGGGCACACAGAAAACTGGGTGACTTGGAAGGCGCTGAACAGACTGCGCTCTGGCGCCACGAGATGTAGAACCAACCTCAAGAAATGGGGCCACAAAGTGGAATCCAAGACATGCGAGTCTGGAGAAGAGCAAACCACTGACCACCTGCTGCAATGCACCCCGAATCCTGCCATATGTACAATGGAGGACCTTCTTGCAGCAACACCAGAAGCACTCCAAGTGGCCAGATACTGGTAAAAGGACATTTAATCAACTACCATGTTGGGGCAACAAAACCAAAATATTTCCCAAAAAGGCAGAAGCCCCCTTTCCAATAGGGAGGGCAAGGATGGACACCACGAAAGTTGAATCCTTTAAAATGCAAAAAACTATTTATTATTGCGTGGCCAAAGCAATAACGACAAACAAGCATACAGGAATGCAATCAAAGGGTTTGTCGCAACCCCCAAGGGGGCTGCAGAGCTTTTATAGTAAATGGAATATACATTTTCATTGGTTCCCAAAGACAAATCATTTCATTGGTCTAAGCTAGCTATGCAGTTGTTCATTAGTTGTTTATGATTTTGATTGACATTATAGCACATGTGGGATCCTAACAATGGCACAACTATAACGTAACTATGGTTCATTGTTCTCTGACCATGACTGTATCTTATCTGTTAGTCTGTTGCAAACATGGCTTCTGTGCGACTGGGAAACTTGAGGGTTCCAACTACCCAAGAGCTAGCTGGTTTTGTCCGGATATGTTGTTACCCTTGAATAGTAACTTTTTCTTTGGAGCACTGATTTCTCAAACAATCAGCATTTTCTGTGAACATAGGCCTACTGCAGAAATAGGCCAATATTTATTTATTTACTGTTCTCAGCCCGGGGGCGACTCACAGTGGTGTACAACATCGAAAGGACAGGGTACAAATTACAAGACACAATCTAAAATCAGTCTAGCAATAACCAAAAACATCGTCATCAAAAAACATCAACAATATCAAGAAGATGCAGGTTCGCAGCTTGGGTGTGACCCTGGACTCATCGCTGAGCCTGGAACCCCAGGTTTCGGCGGTGACCAGGGGAGCATTTGCACAGCTAAAGCTTGTGCGCCAGCTGCGCCCGTACCTTGGGAAGTCTGACTTGGCCACGGTAGTCCACGCTCTGGTTACATCCCGTTTAGACTACTGCAACGCTCTCTATGTGGGGTTGCCTTTGAAGACAGCTCGGAAGCTCCAACTAGTCCAACGCTCGGCAGCCATGATTTTAACAGGAGCGGAGCGCAGGGAGCATACAACCCCCCTGTTGCACCAACTCCACTGGCTACCGATCTGCTACCGGGCTGAATTCAAAGTGCTGGCGTTGGCCTTTAAAGCCCTAAACGGTTCCGGCCCAAGCTACCTATCTGACCACATCTCTGCCTATGAACCCACCAGGACTTTGAGATCTTCCGGGGAGCCCCTGCTCTACCGATCCCGCCTGCTTCTCAAGCTCGGCTGGCGGGGACGAGAGATAGGGCCTTCTCGGTGGTGGCTCCTCGGCTGTGGAACGCCCTTCCTACGGATATTAGACTAGCACCATCTCTAATGGTATTCCGCAAAAAGGTGAAGACCTGGATGTTTGTGCAGGCGTTTGAGTAATTTAGTGCATTCTGGTAATGGAATATAGGAATGGAACAATGGACGACAAACTTGGACTACGCTTGGATGATGAGAAGATTGGGTACGGTTGTTTTTCGTAATAATTGCGCATTGTAATTGCTTATTGGTAATTTATGGATAATGTGTTAAGTCAATTGTTATATGTTGCATGGAACCACTGCTGTTTCTACTGTTTTTACTGTTTGTGAACCGCTGTGAGTCGCCTTCGGGCTTGAGATACAGCGGTATATAAGCAAAGTAAATAATAAATAATAATAATAAAAATATCAGTAATACAAAATACAAAAAGCCATTCGTGTTGTCTCATCGTTAAACCACAATCCAGTATCATTTTCCGTTGTTCCATTCCTGTCGTCATTACCAATTATTGCACTTCTTGTTCGAACGCCTTCTCGAACAGCCAAGTCTTTAGTTTCCTGCGGAATATCATCAAGGAAGGAGCCTGTCTGATGTCCACAGGAAGGGTGTTCCACAGCCGAGGAGCCACCACAGAGAAGGCCCTGTCTCTCGTCCCCGCCAGGCGTGCCTGTGAGGCAGGCGGGACCGAGAGCAGGGCCTCCCCGGACGATCTCAAAGTCCTCGTGGGCTCATAGGCCGAGATGCGGTCAGAAAGGTATCTTGAGCCGGAACCGTTTAGGGCTTTATAGGCCAACGCCAACACCTTGAATTGAGCCCGGTAGCAAATCGGCAGCCAGTGGAGCTGGTACAACAAGGGCGTTGTATGCTCCCTGCGTCCCGCTCCTGTTAGTAACATGGCTGCCGCACGCTGGACCACTTGAAGCTTCCGGGCCGTCTTCAAGGGCAACCCCACATAGAGAGCGTTGCAGTAGTCTAGGCGGGATGTAACCAGAGCGTGGACTACCGTGGCCAAGTCAGACTTCCCAAGGTATGGGCGCAGCTGGCGCACGAGCCTAAGCTGTGCGAATGCGCCCCTGGTCACCGCTGAGACCTGGGGCTCCAGGCTCAACAATGAATCCAGGATCACACCCAAGCTGGCAGTAAATCATGACATATGGGCATTGGGGAAATATCTGAAAATTCTCTTTTTAAAACCACGTCTCCTCCAAGCAAAGTCACAAATTTTGTATTTTGTCTGTTTGTTTGTTTGTTTTGTTCTGTGAGAAATGTAATACAATTGACTGGTTGCCCTGACACGACAAATTAAAAAGCACAGCACAGGAGACAAGCTGTGACAATTGTGACACACAATCATACAATAAACATTTTAACAATGTCTATGACTCTCCCACTGAGACAAAAAGGCAAGCCAAATCCCTTCTGCGCATGTGTAAAAAAAACCCCTGCTGGCCAAAACAAGGTCTTCTTCAGGGCAGCCAATGGGAGAGCGGCCCGTCTTTTGGCGCATGCGTTTTGCTCAGAAGGCGGGAGGAGGAGCCGGAAAGTGCCTTTTCCACCTGTTCTCTTTCGGGTCCTCTCGGAGGCCGCTTCCGGTCCGCTGCCTTTTCTGGCTCGGGCTGGAGCTGAAGTGATGTCGCGGCGGGCTTTGAGGCGTTTGAGGGGGGAGTCGCGGGGCCAGGCGCTGCCAGAGGAAGAGGCCGAAGGAGGGGAAGGAGAAGGAAGGAGAGAGGAAGAGGAGGAGGAGGAGGAGGAAGGAAGAGGGGGCGCCGGGCGGAGGCGGAGGAGGAAAGGGCAGCAGCTCAGCAACCCCTTCGAACTGGTCAGGGCCGCAGGGCTACTGTTTACTACTACTACTGTTGTTTTGTATGTATCAATAGGTTGCATCAATAAGAGTCTAGTGTTCCAGCATCAGCATCATCATAGGCCAGGCCTGGGCCAACTTGAGCCCTCCAGGTATTTTGGACTTCAATTCCCACAATTTCTCAAAGCCTACAGGTTCAGGGCCAGCCTATCTTCGAGATCCTATGAGCCCATGCGATCCTTAAGATCTTTATTATTATTATAACTTTATTTATTTATTTATTTGAAATTGAATCCAGACAAGACAGAGGTACTCCTGGTCAGTCGCAAGGCCGAACAGGGCATAGGGTTACAGCCTGTGTTGGATGGGGCCGCACTCCCCCTGAAGACGCAGGTTCGCAGCTTGGGTGTGACCCTGGACTCATCGCTGAGCCTGGAACCCCAGGTTTCGGTGGTGGCCAGGAGAGCTTATGCACAATTAAAACTCGTGTGCCAGCTGCGCCCGTACCTTGGGAAGTCTGACTTGGCCACGGTAGTCCATGCTCTGGTTACATCCCGTTTAGACTACTGCAACGCTCTCTACGTGGGGTTGCCTTTGAAGACGGCTCGGAAGCTCCAACTAGTCCAACGCTCGGCAGCCATGATTTTAACAGGAGCGGAGCGCAGGGAGCATACAACCCCCCTGTTGCGCCAACTCCACTGGCTACCAATCTGCTACCGGGCTGAATTCAAAGTGCTGGTGTTGGCCTTTAAAGCCCTAAACGTTTCCGGCCCAAGCTACCTATCCAACCGCATCTCGGCCTATGAACCCACCAGGACTTTGAGATCTTCTGGGGAGACCCTGCTCTCGATCCCGCCTGCTTCTCAAGCACAGCTGGCGGGGACGAGAGATAGGGCCTTCTCGGTGGTGGCTCCTCGGCTGTGGAACGCCCTTCCTACAGACATTAGACTAGCACCATCTCTAATCTATTCCGCAAAAAGGTGAAGACCTGGCTGTTTGAGTAGGCGTTCGAATAATTAGTGCAATGATTGGTTAATGAACACTGGAATGGATGACGAATCTGGAACATGTTTTTGATGTCTAGACGACAGTGAATGGGTATTGTAGTAACTGTTTATTAATTGTGTAATGTGTTAGGTTGTTAACTGTTTCTATACTGTAGCACTGAATTTTTGCTGTTTGTATTTGTTGTGAACCGCTGTGAGTCGCCTTCAGGCTGAGAACAGCGGTATATAAGTAAGGTAAATAAATAAATAAATAATACCCCGCTAGCATCTCCCAAGGGATTCGATGCGGCTTACATAGGCCGAAGCCCCAAAAACACAATACAACAATACAATACCCAAAGCAAATTAAAAACAGTTAAGCAGAAAAACAATAACAATACAACAAGACACTATTAAAACTGGGCCGGCTGAAGTAGGGGTACAGGATTAAAAGTGCTGATGTGGCAGGAGGGATGTGGGATTAAATATAAGTGCGGTGTGCAGTGTGCAGTGATCTTGGTTCTGCTAAGGTGCTTCTAGGATTTGGTGCTGGAGGTTCCTAATCTGAAAAGGCACATCGGAACAGCCAGGTTTTCAATTCCTTCCTGAAGACTGCCAATGTAGGGGCTTGTCTGAGATCTTTCGGGAGGGCGTTCCAGAGGCTTCTCTCACTCCCGCCCCTATCTCAGGCGCGGCTGGTGGGGACGAGGGAAAGGGCATTCTCGGTGGTGGCCCCTCGTCTCTGGAGCTCTCTCCCCAGGGAAATTAGGCTGGCACCCTCCCTCGCCACATTCTGTAAGGAATTAAAGACGTGGATGTTTCGTTGTTCATTCGACTGATGACTCCTATGATAAATGACTTATATCATGACTTATTTATTTATTTATCTACGACATTTATATGCCGCCCTTCTCACCCCAAAAGGGACTCAGAGAGGCTTACAAGGTATATATTAGATACAATATATTATATTTCTAGCATAGTACAATATCAGCATTACACATTGCTATGTTGCACCATACCACTAGAATCATAGAATCAAAGAGTTGGAAGAGACCTCATGGGCCATCCAGTCCAACCCCATTCCGCCAAGAAGCAGGAATATTGCATTCAAATCACCCCTGACAGATGGCCATCCAGCCTCTGTTTAAAAGCTTCCAAAGAAGGAGCCTCCACCACACTCAGTGGCAGAGAGTTCCACTGCTGAACAGCTCTCACAGTCAGGAAGTTTCCTCATGTTCAGATGCAATCTCCTTTCTTGTAGTTTGAAGCCATTGTTCTGCATCCTAGCCTCCAGGGAAGCAGAGAACAAGCTTGTTCCCTCCTCCCTGTAGCTTTCTCTCACATATTTATACATGGTTATCATGTCTCCTCTCAGCCTTCTCTTCTTCAGGCTAAACATGCCCAGCTCCTTAAGCCACTCCTCATAGGTCTTGTTCTCCAGACCCTTGATCATTTTAGTCGCCCTCCTCTATATCATAATATTATTAGTAATATTACATGTAACATAAATATACAATTATAATATCATATTATATACAGGGTTAGTCAAAATGCATAGGCCAATAAGCCATGTATATTACTAGCTGTCCCCTGCCACGCATTGCTGTGGCCCAGTCTTTTGATCTGGAAAATAAAGTGATGAGAAAGTGTTGGTTTCTAATCTATGTAATTTCTTTAAGCTTGTGGGTAAACAGTATTTCTTGCTGTTTCTTTGTCAGTGTTGATGTGGAGAGTGTCTGGTTTGCCCACCCTGGAACATGCAACATATCATTGTCCTTCTTTAAGGACAATTATGAACTTAAGAGTCCCTTTCAAATCTATGATATTATATCTCTGTGTGTATGAATTATATCTATCTATCTGTGGCTGGATGGCTATTTGTCAGGAGGGCTTTGATTACATTTTCTTGCCCTGATGAAGGGAGTTGGATTGGATGGCCTTAAGTATTTTCTGTTGGTCACGGGGGTTCAGTGTGGGAAGTTTGCCCGATTCTGTCGTTCGTGGGGTTCAGAATGCTCTTCGATTGTTGGTGAACTGTGAATCCTAGTGACTACAACTCCCAAATGTCCAGGTCTATTTTCCCCAAACTGCATCAGTGTTCAAATTTGGGCGTATTGAGTGCTTGTGCCAAGTTTGGTCCAGATCCATCATTGTTTGAGTCCACAGTGCTCTCTGGATGTAGGTGAACTACAACTCCCAAACTCAAGGTCAATGCCCACCAAACCCTTCCAGTATTTTCTGTTGGTCATGGGAGTTCTGTGTGCCAAGTTTGGTTCAATTCCCTCATTGGTGGAGTTCCAAATGCTCTTTGATTGTAGGTGAACTATAAATCCCAGCAACTACAACTCCCAAATGACAAAATCATAATTTTTTGAGTGATGGTCACTCCTTGTGTTGTGAGACATTTTGTTACCAAATTTGGTGCAATTTCGTTCATTAGTTCTTTTGTTTTTAAAGTACTCATTACACACAAAGCATTTATATATATATATATATATATATATATATATATATATATATATATTTTGTATTGCATTACATTACATTAAAATATTCCATGACCTGATTCTGAATTCCTGTATTAGAGCATTATACATATCCTTAAGTTAAATTACGTTGATCCTGTTAAATTGCTCTGTTTCCATTATATTTCCTATATTATTATACGTTGCTGACCACCTTATCCATAACCAGTTTGCATAGTGGTCCTTGTACCGTCCATTCCCCCCCCCCCCCCCCAAAAAATTAGTCTGCAGTTGCTTTTGATGCTTGTTCTTATTGTTATGCTGTTTTTATACTGTTTTATGCTGTTTTCATTTATTATTGTTTTGCTTTTAATTGTATTTTGCTGTGAGCTTCACCTCATGTAAGCCGCCCTGAGTCCCTCTGGTGAGATGAAGGTGGGGTAGAAAAATAAAGTTGTTGTTGTTGTTGTTGTTGGTCTTCTTCTTTTTCCCTCCTCCTCCTCCTTTCCTTCCCCTTTTCTTTGGCTCTTTCCCCCTTCCCTCCTTCTTTTGCTCCTTTCTTCCTTCCTTCCCTCCCTCCCTCCTCTCTCTTTCCTTCCCACCTTCTTTGGTTCCTTCTTTCCCTCTTGGCCTGTCACAATGAGGACATAGATTTCTAGGTGGGAGGACAAGAGGCAGCTCCTTCCTTGTCTCCTTCCTTGTCTCCTTCCTCTTTCCTTCCCATCTTTTTGGCTCCTTCTTTCACTCCTTCCTTCCTTCCTTTCTTTCACCTTGGATTCCTTCCTTTTCAACAGTCATAGCAAGAGTTTTCTTCAGGCATTTCCACCTTCTTTCACTCCTTCCTTCCTTCCTCTCTCTCTCTTCTCTCTCTCTCTCTACCTCCCTCCTCCCTCCCTCCGTCTCTAGATTTGTACCTCTTCAACAATCATAACAAGAGTTTTCTTCAATTGCCTTCTTCCTTTCTCCCTTTCCTCCTTTCCAATTTCTTTCAGTCCTTCCTCCCGCCCTTCCATTTTCCCTGGATTTGTGCCTGTTCAAAACTCATAGCACCATAGTTGGTTACAGCTGACCTCCAGTTGCAACATTAGTTCTTCAGTGTTTATACCACATTATTTTCACCTTAGCCTTCAGACTATGTTTAGCCCCCTTCTTGTATGGGGTGAAGGTCCCGAATCAGGCTGTTCATTTGTGGATACAGCTGCCAAATTGCTCAACTGCCTCAGGCCTTGAGTTAGAACAACTGAATCAGGCTTGTTTTATGCTGCTCTGGAGACTAGCACTTGGAGCAGTGAGTTCAAATTTCAGGAAAGAAGATTCAACTTCAACATTAGGAAGAACTTCCTGCCTGTAAGAACTGTTCAATTGTGGAACTCACTGCTTCATGATCTGGTGGAAGCTCCTTCTTTGGAGGCTTTTAAACAGTGCCAGGATGGCCATCTGTCAGGGGTGCTTTGATGGTGCTTTTCCTGCATGGCAGGAGACTAGACTAGATGCCCCATGTGACGTCTTCCATTTATATGATTCAACTTCAACATTAGGAAGAACTTCCTGCCTGTAAGAACTGTTCAATGGTGGAACTCACTGCTTCATGATCTGGTGGAAGCTCCTTCTTTGGAGGCTTTTAAACAGTGCCAGGATGGCCATCTGTCAGGGGTGCTTTGATGGTGCTTTTCCTGCATGGCAGGAGACTAGACTAGATGCCCCATGTGACGTCTTCCATTTATATGATTCTATGAATCCATATCCATTGCTCATGTGACAGTCCATAGCTAGGGGCTTCTAGATTTCACAGTCCTGCCCCCATCACCACTCACTGATCACCATGGGATTTTTTTTTGTTTTGGTTTGCCCTCAAAGACGTCTGTATGTAGATTTGTGTTGTGTGTGGAGATTGGTGCACAGCAACGCACACACAATCTTCACAGAGAGAGATTTTGACCCAATGACATGGTCAGACCTCTTTACTTGGAATAACCCTGGGTCTAGTTCTGGGTCAGAGAATTCAAGGAGGATATAGAGAAGATGGAAGGGGTCCAGAGAAGAGCCACAAAAAAGGTCCGAGGTCTGGACACCATGAATGCCACTGAGGAACAGCTTAGGGAAGTGGGGATGTTTAGTGAGAAGAGAAAGTAAGGAAGTGATATGGAAGCCATGTTTAAATATTGGAAAAGAGGTCACATTGAGGAGGGATCCATCTTGTTTTCTGCTTCCCTGGAAAATAGAACACAATGGAGCTATGGATTTGAATTACAGGAAAAAGACATCCCACCTAAATATTAGGAAGAATTTCCTGATGGTGAAAGCTGTTTGGCAGTGGGATGCGCTGCTGCCCTGACATTGGGTGGAGTCACCTTCTCTGGAGGTTTTGAAGCAGAGGCTGGACAGCCATCTGTCAGGAGGGTTTTGATTGTGCCTTCCAACTCTAGTGGAATACAGACTTTCCCAAGAGTCCGGCCTTCCTTCTCTGGAAGTTTTTAAGCAGAGATTGGATGCCCATCTGACAGGAAAGCTTCAGTTGTGCTTTCCTGCCTGGGAGAAAGGTGTTGATATTGGGGACTCTTCCATCTCTATGATTCTTTGAATTTGTGATCTTCTCCATTGGGGTGAAAGTTATGCTACCTTCCAGAAACTAGTTGGGTTCCCAATTTCTAATGCTCCTCACCATTAGTTGTGCTGGCTTAAGGCTGATGGAAGTTGCAACCCAACATATGGATGGTTACACAGTTTTAGCCCTTTTCAGTATGCTTAAAATGGCATGCTTTGTGTTTGAGTAATGGGCTTTGCTTCTAATTTATTTATGCAAGTATAGTCTTTGCTTTCATATCAGCAAAGGGTTGAGAAACCAATCCTATGGGCTGAGCTGGGTTAATTTTGTTTAATTTCCACAGATAACCAATGAAGAAATAGAGGATGATCTCACATCCAAAGAGGAGAAAGATGATTCCAGGCTGAAGGAGGAAGGTGACCAAAAGAACCAAGAGAGTCTGGAAAATGACCGGCAGAAAGGAGGAGCAGAGACCAAACAATTGGACCAAACGGTAAATGCCCTGAGATGTTGTGTTTGATGTAATTCAATATATTTGTTTTAATTGTTTTATTGCTTTTAACTATGTATTTTTAAATATTTTATGTTTATTTCTATTTTAATATTTATTTGTGCTAAGTTTTAATTCACAAGTTGTTATAGCTTTTAGTGCTAGCCACTTTGGGCCTCCTATGGTAGAGAAAAGCAGGATAAAAATATAATAATAATAATAATAATAATAATAATAATAATAATAATGACCTATAATTGTGTGATAGGTCACTCAATATCCCAGGAGTGTCTCTTAAAAACGTAGAGTGCTCCTAGTCTGAGCCCAAAATGAAGTACTAAGATTTCTGACCTTGTAAATGTTGGTTGTTTTGTTGATTTTTAATTCAAATATTTGAATTAAGGTGATTGGAAAGCACTACTCTATTTATTAAGGTGAAATATAAATGTTAGAAATGGATTCACTTGTAGGCTAGACTAGAAATGCTTTACTTTTCAACTCTAGTCCGTTTAGGGAATGAAGTCCCATGAAAACTACTTGTTACTTCAGTTTCGTGCCACAGGGTGGAGGCAGAGCTCTGGAATTATTTCAGTTGTGCTAATTCCTCTTGCAGTGTAACATTTGTTTTAAACCAGGTTGCCTGATCTAAGTAGGCTGCTTATGATATCCGTTTGGCTAGATGCTGCAAACCATATGTCTCACTGTTTACTTCTATTTAATTTTTTAAAAGCCTCTTCCAAATAACAAATCGCGCAAGAAGAAGAAGAAAAGAAAGAACAGGAAAAATGCGTCGGGTGAGACTCTGGTAAGCTGACCCACTCTTGAGCACCATTCAACCTTATGTAGTTTAGCTTTTATAAATAGGAGATCACCTCTATGGAAATACTGTTTATGTTTATACTAGTATGATTTTATGCCTCTCTGAATGTTTAAATTTTATATATGTCATGTTTAATGGTTTTAATTGATTTTAAGTTAATAGTTATATGTAGTAATTAGCTATCATGATTTCTTTGTGTACTGTATGTTGGCATAAATTATTTTTGCCATTAATATGTTGTAAACCGCAATTTGAGTCGACCCAGGGGTGAGAAAGGTGATATATAAATACATCAAATAAATAAATAAATATTGTTTGAACCCAAGAGAAACCTCTATTCACCAGGAAGTTCCTGCAGTGGGATAATAATAATAATAATAATAATAATAATAATATACTTTATTTCTAGGCCGCACCTCTCTCCCAAAAGGGACTCAAGGTGGTTTACAGCACAAAAATAGGCAAACATTAAATGCCTTACAAAGTAACAAACAACATCAGGAATAATACAAAATAATACACAATAATAGCAATAATGGAAAAATTAAATGTTGAGCTGGGGATAAACCAGTCAGACAATAAATTAGGGCATGTGAACATTAAACATATATAATGAAAAACAGTTTGACATGAGTTGCAGATGAAATGGCTAACACAAGCATTTATTAAAATGTATCATAGCCATCATATAGTACAAATGGGTTCGCCAGTGTTCCGATCGAAGAGTATCTTAGTCCTCCTCCTCTCCATATGCTAAAGTGCATAAGTGCGTATTCAAAAGTTTATTATTATTATCAAAAAGGGATATTAATATCAATATTCTATTAATAATATTAATATCATTTTTTCTCAATACAATACAATTTAAAACTTAAAAATATAAAAACATTAAAATAGAATTAAACATGAACAGTATTTTTAAAAAAAGCAATTATAGACTTCTTCATGGAGCTAAAACCACAGCAATTTTGTGCACAGGGCCCTGGGGATGAAGATGATGCAGAAGACATTGAGAGCATCCTGGTGAGGATTGAGACTCCCGATGGGCCTTCATGCCAGAGCCAAAGCAGGGTACCCACAGACAGTCGGCCTCTGTTGTACGTAGAGCACAGGTAAGGTTATTGTTTTCGAAAGCTTAATCACTTCATGAACTGTCAGTCTGAACAAACTGTCAATTTCCTGGTAGCATCAGCTGTGTTTCTATTGGAGAGACGCTTTATTATAAAAGGATTCTCTGAGACCACACAGTAATTTTTCTGGTATCAAAACATTTATTGTTTATACTAACAAAAGTTGCTCTAAGGCACAGCATATATATAGACCTCATACACAGGGTCATATGACACACAGATCTTCTGATCCTCAGGCCTTTTCCCCACAAAACCATGAGCACTTGACCTTTATTGCATGCCAATAAAACTCCCCACATTCCTGCCCATTTGGTCACTACATAGCCCTGTGTCCATTTGTCAATATCCATTTGGGTTCAAATTATGGGAAGGAGATTCCACCTGAACATTAGGAAGAACTCCCTGACCATGAGAGCTGTTCAACAGTGGAACTCAATGCCACAGATTTTGGTGGAGGCTCCTTCTTAGGAGGCTTTTAAATGGAGGTTGGATGGCCATCTGTCGGGTGCTTTGATGATGCTTTTTGTGAATGGCAGCGGCTTGAGCTAGATGGCCAGTGTGATCTTTTCCTATTCTATGATTTGCCAATGTCATGCAGACTACACATGGGATGTCATAACCAAATAACTAATGTGTTGTTGAAGGCTTTCCTGGCTGGAATCACTGAGTTTTCTGGGCTGTTTTGCCTGCATTTATGGCAGACATCCTCGGAAGTTGTGTGTTATGTTGGAAACTATGCAAATAGGGTTTATATATCTGTGGAATGTTCAGGGTCTGTTTGAGTTGGTGTTAATGTTTCAATTGGCCACCTTGATTAGCATTGATTAGCCTTTCAGTTTCAAGATCTGGCTGCTTCCTGCCTGGGGGCATCCTTTGTTGGGAGGTATTAGGTGGCCCTGATTGATTCATGCCTGGAATTCCTCTGTTTTCTGAATGTTGTTCTTTATTTACTGTCCTGATTTTAGAGTTTTTTTTAATATTGAGAGCCATATTTTGTTCAGTTTACTCCCCCAGGCAATAAACAGCTGGACCTTGAAAATGAAAGGCTAATCAATGCTAATCAAGATGGCCAACTGAAATATTCACACCTGCCTCAGTCAGACAAGAGTTCTTTCTCCTACCCTGAGCATTCTACAGATATAAAAATCCCACTTTCCTAGTTTCCAACATACCTCACAACCTCTGAGGATGCCTGCCATAGACGCAGGCGAAACGTCAAGAGGAAATGTTTATGGAATTATTTTTATTTCCTATATTTATAGCCCACCCTTCTCCCCCTGAAGGGGGACTCATAAAAGCATCATATGATGCTAGCATCATAAAAACACCACAGAACAATCAAAATATTAAAAATTTAAACAACAATTAAAACATTTAATTAAGACACAACCATTAAAATCGAAATCCAAAAACCAGTCTGAGTCAATACATTGCCATAAGTTGTGTGATCTTCCACTTGCTGCTCACTGATCAAATGCTTGGTCCCATAACCAGGTCTTGATTTTCCTTCTAAAAGACAAGAGGGAGGTGGCCAATCTGATATCTCTAGAGAGGCGTTCCATAGGCGGGGGGCCACTGCTGAGAAGACCCTGTCTCTCAACCCCATCAACCGCGTTTGCGATAGTGGTGGGATTAAGAGGAGGGCCTCTCCTGAAGATCTTCGTGATGGTTCGTGGCAGGAGATACGTTCGGACAGGTAATCTGGGCCAGAACCATTTAGGGCTTTAAAGGTTAAAACCAGCGCTTTGAATTGTGCTCAGAAGCTGCTCGAGGTAGCCAGTGGAGTTGGCATAACAAAGGAATTGTATGTTCCCTGCACGTCGCTCCGGTGAGCAACCTGGCTGCCGACTGTTGGACTAGTTTAAGCTTCTGGGCAGTCTTCAAAGGCAGCCCCATGTAGAGTGCATTGCAGTAGTCCATTCGGGATGTAACAAGAGTGTGGACCACTGTGGCCAAGTCAAACTTGGAACATGGCCATGTAGCCCGGAAAACTCACAGCAACCCAAATAACTAATGGTTATGACATTAATGGTCTTATCATATTTTGCACTTGTTGGCTAGAGACTCTGGAAACTGTAGTGCAGGAAGTCCCTTTTACCAGTCTCTGTGTTTGGGTGAATTATAAGAACGAATGGCAGAACTGCAGATCAGGAGGAAAGCACAACTCTATCTGAGTTTGGTGGCCTAGTAAATTACTGCACTGTTTGTCCAAGAGGGGGCAGTAGGAGTGTTTTCTGTCTGAACTAGTGGTTCTCAACCTTTTCTTTGCCACGAGCCCCCTTTTAAATTCTTAAATTCCTTTTGGGGTCGCAGACCCACAAGAGTCAAGATTTAAGGCTCTAGACCACATCAAAAAATAATTTCAATTTTCTCATGAGGGTCCTTCAAATTTAGAGAGAAGGGGATATAAATTAATCTGTTAATACCTACACTCGTAATATAATATTTTGGTTGTAATGAGTCCATACTAATTTAAAATAATTATATCAATCTGTTTAAATAAAAATGTAATGTTCGGTAGTGGGATTAACATAACTCAAAAACCACTGGACGAATTGCCGCCAAATTTGGCCTCAAGACACTTACTAACCCAAGGAGTGACCAACACTCAAAAAAATGAGTTTGTCTTTTGGGAGTTGTAGTTGCTGGGATTTATAGTTAACTTACAATCAGAGAGCATTCTGACCTCCACCAAAGATGGAATTGGACCAAATTTGGCACACAGAACTCCCATGACCAACAAAAAACACCAGAAGGGTTTGGTGGGCATTGACATTAAGTTTGGGAGGTGTAGTACACCTACATCCAGAGAGCACTATGGACTCAAACAATGATGGACCTGGACCAGACTTGGCATGAATATTCCATATACCCAACTAGGAACACAGATAGAGCTTGGGGGAAATGGACCTTGACATTTGGGAGTTGTAGTTACTGGGATTTATAGTTCACCAGCAATCAAAGAGCATTCTGAACCCCACAAATGATAGAATTGGGGCAAATTTCCCACACAGAACCCCTATGACCAATAGAAAATACTTAAGGCCATCCAGTCCAACTCCCTTCACCAGGGCAAGAAAACATGATCAAATACTGTTTACCTACAAGCATAAAGACATTACATATATTAGAAACCAACACTTTCTCATTACTTTATTTTCCAGATCACCAGACTGGGCCACAGAAGCGCGTGGCAGGGGACGGCTAGTACTAATTATATTTAATAAATAATAATATTTAATAACTGCTTTGAGTCGCCCGAGGACTGAGAAAAGCGGTATATAAATATTGTAAATAAATAAAATAAATAGTAATAGTATTGAGAGCAGAACAGTAATAATGGCAACAGTAATAGCAATAACTATCACAATAATAATGATCCTACTACTACTCCTACTGGTACATTTCCCACCTAGCTACTCTCATAGCTGACTTCCACCTCTGACTGTTTTTAATCAAGGCAATAGGTTAAAAAAGCCAAGTTTTCCAAAAGAAGCGTGGAAAATGAAGATTTTGTTCCGTTTCCCTTTCTAGCTTGCTTTCACTTGTTTGTTTGTTCAGATTTAACTGCCAAAAAACCATGACATTTCTTCAATCCTTCATGGTCCCCCAGGGTTCCCTGAGACCTGGTTAAGAGCCACTGTTTCAGAGCAAGGGAAAGAGATCATCAGTTTCAAGGCGTATGGCTGCAACATTAGCTCTGCCCTTCCTTGTTGTTTTTGTTCTGTTTGATATGATTTAAGGTAGCATTTGGCTTTCAATCAGCAATAAATCCAAAGTTCTTAGAAGATCACAAGCTAAACATGTGTGGACAATGTGATGTAGCAGCCAAAAAAAGCCAGGGCAATTCCAGGCTGCATCAACAGGAGATTCATGTCCATATTAAGAGAAGTCCTAGTCCAGCTTTGGCCAGACCTCACCAGTAATAATAATCCTGTGCCCAGTTCTGATCAAAGCAATTCTAGATGGAAAACAGTCCATATGAAATGGTTCTAGGAGTCTTCTTAGAGTATTTCTCAACCTGGGGGTTGGGACCCTTGGAGGGGAGTTACCAGAGGCCATCAGAACACACTGTATTTGGGCATATTGAGTATTTGTGCCAAGTTTGATCCAGATCCATCATTGTTTGAATCCAGAATGCTCTCTGGATGTAGATGAACTACAACTACAGAACTCAAGGTCAACGTCCACCAAAACCTTCCAGTATTTTCTGTTGGTCATGGGAGTTCTGTGTGCCAAATTTGGTTCAGTTCCATTGTTGGTGGGATTCAGAATGCTCTTTGATTGTAGGTGAACAATAAATCCTAGCAACTACAACTCCCAAAAGTCAAGGTCTATTTTCCCCAAACTCCACCAGTGTTCACATTTGGGCATATTGAGTATTTGTGCCAAGTTTGCTCTAGATCTATCATTGTTTGAGTCCACAGGGCTCTCTGGATGTAGGTGAACTACAACTCCAAAACTCAAGGTCAATGTCCACCAAAACCTTCCAGTATTTTCTGTTCGCCATGAGAGTTCTGTTTGGTTCAGTTCCATTGTTGGTGGAGTTCAGAATGCTCTTTGATTGTAGGCGAACTATAAATCCCAGCAACTCCAACTCCCAATTGATAAATTCAATCACGCACAAACCTACCAGTATTCAAATTTGGCGTATCGGGTATTTGTGCCAAATTTGGTCCAGTGAATGAAAATACATCCTGCATAGCAAGCATTTACATTACGATTCATAACAGTAGCAAAATTACAATTATGAAGTAGCAATGAAAATATTGTTATGGTTGGGGGTCACCCCAGCATGAGGCATTTGGAAGGTTGGGAACCACTGTCTTAGAGTATTCAAGGTGAACATGAACCAACAGTGTGATACAGTAGCAAAAAAACCCAGTGTGATTCTGGGCTGTATCAAGAGGAGGCTAGTTCTAGTCCTGTTCTGTTTTGCTTTGGTCAGACCTCTTTTCTTGGAATTATACCTGAGTCCAGTTCTGGTCAAAGCCATTCAAGGAGATGGCAAGATGTAAGGAGTCCAGAGAAATATGAACAAAATGTCCAACAGTCTGGAAACTATGAGAAGTGCCCTGGAGACCTAGAGGTGCTTGGTTTGGAGAGGTCTTGGAAAGAAATCACCAGACCCTGAAGAAGATCAAGAGGATGAGTATGTGATCTTGGAGAAGAATGTGAAGTGACATGATGTAACCTGCTTTAAACATCAGAAGGGAATGCCATGTGGAAGATGATTTGAATTGCAAGAAAAGGGATTGCACATAAACATTTGGAAGGACTTCTTTCCTTTAAGAACTGTTCAACAGTAGAATAGATTGCCTTTGAAAATGGAAGATCCTCTAATCTAGTGTTTTTCAACCTAGGGGTCGGGATCCCTGGAGGGGTCACCAAAGACCATCAGAAAACACATATTTCTGATGGTCATAGGAACCCTTCGGCAGAGAAAGCTGAAGATCTCTCTGCCTGTCCTTCTCTTTTTGGTGTTGGTGAACTACAACTCCCAGAATTCAAAAACATCCCCCCAACCCAACCAGTATTCAGTGTTGGCCATGTAGGTGGTGTGCCAAGTTTGATGCAGATTCATTGTGGACTGGGTTCAGAGTGTTCTTTTATTATAGGTTAACTATAAATCCCAGCAACTACATCTCCCAAGTGTCAAGGTCTATTTTCCTCAATGTTCACATTTGGGCATATTAAGTATTCGTGACAAGTTTGGTCCAGATCCATTATTGTTTGAGTCCATGGTGCTATTTGGATGTAGGTGAACTACAACTCCCAAACTCATGGTCAGTGTCCCTTCCAGTATTTTCTGTTGGTCATGGGAATTCTGTCTACCAAGTTGGGTTCAATTCCATCTTTGGTGGGGTTCACAATGCTCTTTGATTGTAGGCGAATTATAAATCCCAGCAACTTTTGGCATATTGGGTATTTTTGCCCACTACCCAAGGAATGCTTTTATCTGGGGACAACTTCATCATAGATTTTATGTGTTCCCTCCATCACAGACATCCCAGTGTTTTTGTGTCTCTCCATTGGTTTGGAATTTGCATGATCCCGCCCACTGCCTCTCCGTTAACCCTTTCCTACTCTTTTCAACTCTGCACAACAAATAGAGCAGAAATGATCAGCAACTAAACATACTGGAGGGGTTTTGGGGGACTGGCTCCACATGATGGAAGTTGTAGTGCACCCAGCATCGAGTCAGAGCATTGTAACCTCCACTAACAATGGACCTGGACCACATTTGGCACGGCCAGATAAAAATACTGGAGAGGTTTGGGGGAAATTCACCATGATTTATAACCGTTGTAGGTACTTGGATTCGTAGTTCACCTGCAATCAAAGAGCACTCTGGACTCCACCAACGATAGCCCTGGACCTCACTTGACATGTAGAACCCACATGACCAAAGAAAAATATAGGAAAGCTTTTTTTTTTGGTGGGGGGGGGGGGGGATTCATCTTGATTTATAAGAATTATAGTTCATCTACATCCAGAGAGCACTGTGAATGCAAACAACAATGGATCTGCAACAAATTTGACATGCATACCCGATATGCCAATATTGAAATCCTGGTGGGTTTTGGGGCAAATTGGCCTTGACATTTGTTAGTTGTAAGTACTGGGATTTCTAGTTTACCTACAATCAAAGAGCACTTAGTACCCCACTGATGATTAACCTGGTCCTAACTCGGCACAGAGAACCCCCATGACCAACTGAACGTACTTGAGGGATTTGACGGGACTGATCCCACCATGATGGGAGTTGTAATTCATCCTGCAGCTGGAGAGCACACTAAACCTCACTGATGATGCATCTAGAGCAAACTTGCCCAACATGATAAACTTTTAAGTATTGATGGAGTTTCAGGGGGTTAACCTGGCATGATGTGAGATGTAATTCACCCACAACCTTATGCATTTACTAATTTTTTTTAAAAAAAAATGGCTTCTAATAGCCCAGGCAACACTGAGTATCCAAGCTAGTCATAAATAAAACAAAAGCAATCCAGAGAGGCAGCCAGTGCTTTTAAGACAAACATCTCAAATCTATTCTTGTTCTCTGATGACCTTCCCCTAAATTTTTCCATCTCGAGATAAGTGGAAATAACCCCCTTATCTCCTAGCATCCCACAATTGGCTACTTGGCCTGCTGGGAAATGCAGTTCAAAACAACCCCTACTTTGATGCACATTTTACTCTGTAAGAGCCTTAGGGCCAGGACCCGGTCCTCTTCTTCCTTGCGGTGCCAACGGCACATTTGAAAATAATTCACTGTTCCTAAATAATAATTATTTTATTATTATTATCTATATATATATAAAAGCTCTGGGCATAATGAGTACCTTAAAAATAAAAGAAGCAATGAACGAAATCATATCAAATTTGGCAACAAAACGTCTCACAACACAAGGAGTGACCATCACTCAAAAAACTATGGTTTTATCATTTGGGAGTTGTAGTTGATGGGATTTATAGTTCACCTACAATCAAAGAGCACTCTGAACTCCATCAATGATGGAATTGAACCAAATTTGGCACACAGAACTCCCATGACCAACAGAAAATACGGGAAGGGTTTGGTGGGCATTGACCTTGAGTTTGGGAGGTGTAGTTCGCTTACATCCAGAGAGCACTGTGGACTCAAACAATGATGGATCTGGACCAAACTTGGCACAAATACTCAATATGCCCAAATGTGAACATTGGTGGAGTTTGGGGAAACTAGACCTTGATATTTGGAAGTTGTAGTTGCTGGGATTTATAGTTCACCTACAATCAAAGTGCATTCCAAATTCCACCAACGACAGAATTGGGGCAAATTCCCCACACAGAACCCTCATGACCAACAGAAAATACTTAAGGCCATCCAGTCCAACTCTCTTCACCAGGGCAAGAAAACGTCATCAAAGCCCTCCTGACAAAGAGCCATCCAGCCATAGATATAGCTAGATGATATAGTATCATAGATTTGAAAGGGACCCCTAAAGAAGGACTATGGTATGTTGCATGTTCCAGGGTGGGCAAACCACACACTCTCCACATCAACAAAGAAACAACACTCCACAAAGCAACAACAAGTGTTTACCTACAAGCATAAAGACATTACATATATTAGAAACCAACACTTTCTCATTTTCTCATATTTTCATACTTTCTCATATTTTCCAGATCATCAGACTGGGCCACAGCAATGCGTGGCAGGGGACAGCTAGTTATTAAATAAATAATAAGATGGGTTTGTATTCTACCTTTTCCAGGAACCTGAACCCAGAAACTGAGCTGAAGAGATATTTTGGAGCCCGAGCAGTTCTTGGCGATCAGAGGTGAGTCCAAGCCTAGAAACGAAGACATGTTTTTGTTGCACTTTGGAAAACATGAGTTGAGATGTTCAAACACTGAAGAATTGTGAAAGCGAGTCATAACTTGGATCCAAGAGAGAGAACTTACAGAAAGCTGGGCTGTCCCCAGGAGCCCAAAGGGAGCCTTCTTCTTACAAAAGCATCAGTGTCTCTTTAGAAAGAGGGCCTGATTTGGGGTTTTGCTTTTTTTAAATGTATGCTTTGTGCTCCTTTGGGCACCCAAGAGGCCTGGATGTGGGTTTGTCTTCATAGGTGATGTGGATGCGGTTGAAAGGAGGAGATTGTGGTGGCAACTTCTCTGAGGACAGGATGCCAGTCAGAGAAGTTCCCAGGGAAAGCGAAAGGCCACACAAAGCCCCAAAAGTGGGAAGGGCATGGAGCAATTGTGCATGATAAAAAGTAAACACTAGCATAGGCTCTTCTTATCAACTTTTATGTGCCAACTCTTAACCTTAATTTATAGAGATCCTAGATGGGTGGATGCTGACTTGCATGAATGTCTCAATTGTAGAATCATAAAATCGTAGAGTTGGAAGTGACCCCCAGGGACCATCCAGTCCAATCCCTTCTGCCAAGCAGGAAAAGCATCATCAAAGCCCTCCCAATAGATGTCCATCCAGCCTCTGCTGAAAAGCCCCCAAAGAAGGCATCTCTGCCAGACTCTGAGGCAGTGAGTTTTACTGATAGTTTTGAGCCCTGATTTCAAATGTTATGTCCTGTGCCCTTGAGGAAAGTGCTTTTGTAGACTACAACTTCCAGAATCCATCACTGAGCAGAAATGGTACCAATCCTGGGCAGAAGATTGTTGGGCAAATGGGCTTATTGACAAAGACCCTCTTCATAAATGTACAGCAGATGAACCATCAAGGTTGTTAAGATCTTCTGTAGGGGCCCTGCTCTCGGTCCCACCACCCTCACAATCGCGCCTGGTGGGGATGAGGGACAGGGCCTTCTCGGTGGTGGCCCCTCGGCTCTGGAACTCTCTCCCATTGGAGATCAGAACTGCCCCTTCCCTCCTGACCTTTAGAAAGTTGGTGAAAACCTGGCTCTGGAATTTGGCATTAGATGAGTGAGTCAATAACTCTTAACCACACAGACGGATGGGGATGAATAGTGATTTTATGCTGACACCTTGGCCTTATATAATTATATGATTGTATTTTAATGTGTTTTATATTAGTGTATTATTGTATGTGATGTTTTAAACTATTGTGTATGAATTCCTTTGTTGTAAACCGGCCTGAGTCCCTCGGAGGTGAGAAGACAGGTATATAAAAGTTCTAAATAAATAATAAATAATTATCAGCAGCAGTGTGACCCAGCACCAGTAGCCACAAGTGATAAAAAGAACAAAAACACACAGGCCAATGTTCTCTCTTCCTTAGGAGTCTTTTCTTTATAGCAAAATAATATGGTTACACTATTTACAAGAACAAGGTTTCTATAACGCAAACAAAGTTCTTTATACTTCCTTCTTTGCTTCCACACTGGGCTTCTTTCTCATGCAGAGAAACAGCTTTGCTCTCATGGAGCCTCTTCTCACACCAAAGTTACACAGGAGCTTCACACAATAGTTTGTTTTTTTTTAACACACAGCAGCCTTTGCACACGATGGCCTTCAACCTGGGGCTTCTCTCACTGAAGCTTCTCACACAAGGTCTCTCACACACTGAGACCTACTAACTTTGAGGTTTATCTCACACAGAGGCCTCTCTCAGACTGAGGCCTTCTAACTCTGACTGAAGTCTCTTCATACTGAGGGCAACTAACACTGAGGTGTACTAAGCTACAGACACACCTCCTTATATTGAACTGCAGCTTTTGCTGAGTCAGTGCATCCATTTAATTTATTTTATTTATTTATTTGGTGCATTTGTTAACCGCCATTCTCAGCCCTTTAGGGCGACTCATGGCGGTGTACAACATACATAAAAAGGCAATTTACAAAAGGCAATTACAGAACAATATATTAACAATACAACAATTATAAAGTTACACTAAATAATCCGCTTCGTCTCATAGTGGAATCATAACCAATCTCATATTCCTTGTTCCATTCCAGTCATCTTTACCACATTGTTATAGCACTTAATTAAATGCCTTCTCGAACAGCCATGTCTTAAGGCTTTTTCGGAAGGACATGAGGGAGGGCGCTTGTCTGATGTCTGCAGGGAGAGTGTTCCACAGCCGGGGGGCCACCACCGAGAAGGCCCTCTCTCTCGTCCCCGCCAGACGTGCCTGTGAGGCAGGCGGGATCGAGAGAAGGGCCTCCCCAGACGATCTCAAGGTCCTCGAGGGCTCATAGGCCAAGATGCGGTTCGAAAGGTATTTTGGGCTGGAGCCATTTAGGGCTTTGTAGGCCAAAACCAGCACCTTAAATTTAACCCTTTCAGTGCTTGACTCACATTTTTGTAATTAACAATACCTAGTTAATTCTTAATATTTCTGACAGAGATCTTGGAAGTTGTAATTTAAAAAGCTTTTCTCATGCAAGGTCAAAGGGGAAATTGTTGCTCTTTCCCCCCCTGTTGCTCTGTCCTTAGGTTGGGTTGGTGTAAGTTTTTTCAGGCTGTATGGCCATGTTCCAGAAGCGTTCTCTCCTGACGTTTCGCCTGCATCTATGGCAGGCATCATCTGAGGTTTTGAGGTCTCTTGGAAACTAGGAAAATGGGGTTTATATATCTGTGGAATGTTCAGGGTGGAAGAAAGAACTCTTGTCTGTTGGGGGTAGGTGTGAATTGAAATTGAATCCAGACAAGACAGAGGTACCACCTTGAGTTGCTTACGGGCTGAGAAAGGCGGTATACAAATACAGTAAACAAACAAACAAACAAATAATGTTTCAATTGGCCACCTTGATTAGCATTTAATGGGCTAGCAGTTTTCAAGGTGTGGCTTCTTATTGTCCTTAGGTTGTAGGGTGGGCAGCTGAGGCCAGGCTGGGATCATTTTTTGCAAGTAGGGATACCCTCTAATGATTGCAAAGACTAGTCCCCGGTGGTGCAGTGGGTTAAACCCCTGTGCCGGCAGGACTGAAGACCGACAGGTTGCAGGTTTAAATCCGGGGAGAGGCGGATGAGCTCCCTCTATCAGCTCCAGCTCCTCATGCGGAGACATGAGAGAAGCCTCCCGCAAGGATGATAAAAACATCAAATCATCTGGGCGTCCCCTGGGCAACATCCTTGCAGACGGCCAATTCTCTCACACCAGAAGCGACTTGCAGTTTCTCAAGTTGCTTCTGACGCGACAAAAAAAATTGCAAAAGAGAGCAAAGGAATCAAAGTGGTCCAGAAATAGAGGTTTTAAGGTATTTTTGGTTATTAAAAATATAAATATACCAGTATATTTCTTCTTGGTGTTCTTGTGTTGACATTTTGTCCCTTAAGCTTCTTGGGGGCTCCGTAATTGAGGGAGTTCCTCTCCCTCCATGTTTTCTGCTAGTGAGGAAGAAAGCCTTTCAGGCTGGAAAAGGTACTGCTGCAGCCATGTGGGGTCAAATGCAAAGGTTCAAGGACCCATGTAGAAGATAAAGCAGAAATGAGTGCAGCCCTTAAAATGGTTATACTCCAAGAAAGTTCTCAGTGTCCTTTGCCCTTCCACCCCTTCTCCTCATTTGTGTGGGCCCCTGTTTTCTCTTTCTCAGGCTGCGGCAAAGGCAGCGCCAGTACATCCGCAGCACGTGGCTGACGGTCCCCAAGAGCACCTGGCCCCGCCACAGCAAGACAGGTGAGTGGTTTTGCCAGGTCCCTCAGGGAACAGGGGCATTCCTGTTGGCTTCAAAGTTTGTGTTACAAGGCAGCCTGAAATTTGATTTCATTAGCAGAGGAATTGGATGAATTAATGTGCTATGTTTTCCATGGATAGCACACAGGGCTTCCTCAAGGTATGGGACTAATACCAAGAGATGGATGGCCGGCTAGTCCCTCTTGAAAAGAACCACTGCTTGAATGGAAAAGAAATGTCTAGAGCAGCATTTTTCAGCCTTGGAGTCGGGACTCCCCGGGGGGGGGGGGGGGGGAGTCACAAGGGGGTTATCAGAGGGGTCGTCAAAGACCATCAGAAAACACAGTATTTTCTGTTTGTCATGAGAGTTCTGTGTGCCAGGTTTGGTTCAATTCCATCATTGGTGGAGCTTAGAATGCTCTTTGATTGTAGGTTGATTATAAATCCCAGCAACTACAACTCCCAAATGACAAAATAAATCCCCAGCCCAGCCTATAATTTGTCAAATTTGTCCAGTTATACCAGAACATATTAAAGAAATTAGTACAACACAGCATAACGAAGTTTGGGAACATTTTGAAACCCAACAGAAGAGATTTTTAACTCCAATGGGAGGAGTTAAAGGATAAGTGCAGTCACAGAAATTGGCTATTTGTGGAGAGAGGTATCAAAGAATTTAACACAATGGAAGAGTAAGGAAATCCCAGAAACAGATCTTGATAAAACAATAAAATGGAAAGTAGAGAAGGAGAAAGGAATCATAGGAAACATATACAAAATAATCATGAGAAAACTATACAATGAATAAAAAAAACTTTGACAGAAATCTGGAAGGAGGAACTAAGTTGCAGTAAGAGAGAAATAGACAATTGGATGAATTCAATTAATAAAATAAAACATATAAAAATAAAGGAAATGCAATGGAAAATCCTGACAAAATGGTATAGAACTCCTGTGCATTTAGCTCACATAACCAGAACAATGTTGGCACAACTGCCAACCGGAACATCCATCCACATTTGGTGGGACTGGGAAAAAATACAAAAGTTCCATAAAATAATTAAGAAGGAAATGGAGGAACTACTAGCGATAAAAATAGATTGGAAAAAGACAGAATTTTTCCTCCAAAAAATCGAAGGGGGATCTAAAGAATGGGAGGGATTAATAAAATACATGTGAGATAATAATAATAATAATAATAATAATCTTTATTTGTACCCCGCTACCATCTCCCCAAGGGACTTGGTGAGCTTACATGAGGCCAAGCCTGCAGTACATCAATAAACAAAGGCGATAACAAATAACTAATACAAAGCAGTTAAAATAAAACTCAAAAACAAAAAAATACACAATAAGCAACAAACAATAACAATAACATACAGCATTTAAAAACCTTTGGCCAAGCCAAATGTAATAATTAAAATTTAAAATGCTGGGCATGAACAAGGTAGGGTAAACTAGGATAGGATTTTCAAAGAAAGATGAGGGCGTGCAGACAATCCTAAATCAATATTAAAGTGCATTTGAGGACATATTGCTAAGAGTTTTCCTTATTCTGGGAAGGCACACTGGAACAACCATGTTTTCAGGCTCCTCATAAAGACTGCCAGTGTTGGGGCATGTCTGATGTCCTTAGGGAGTGAATACCAGAGTTGAGGGGCCACCACCGAGAAGGCCCTCTCCCTTGTCCCCACCAATCACGCCTGCGATGGAGGTGGGAGTGCGAGCAGGGCCTCTCCAGATGATCGAAGAGATCGTGTGAGTTCGTACACAGAAATGCAGTCACGCAGGTAGTCAGGTCCCAAACCATTCGGGGCTTTGTAGGTAAGAACCTGCACCTTGAATTGGGACCGGAAAATGAACGGCAGCCAGTGGAGCTCCTTAAACAGGGGGGTTGAGATGCAATTAAAGCCACAGTCATTTTAGGCTGGAAGGACCAAAAGAAATGGGACACAAAAACATGGTATAAATATTTAGCGGAGTACCTCCTCCAAGGCTACATTAGCGAAAGAAAAAGTTAGTACAGGATGGGCCAAATCAAAAAGTCATGGGAGGCAAAATGGAAAGGCTTAATTTGCAGAAGAAAGGGGAAAGATAAATATAAGAATTAAACAAAATTATCCTCATGATCGAACGATCGTAATAAGTACAGCAAAATTTGTAAACTGTTCCCAGGTAGGGAAGGGAGAGAGAAAGAGGAGCAATGATGCAAACATGTGTTGCTAATGGAAAATGTTTTGAATGTTTGTATAATTTTGTCTAGCACTATCCACAATCATTTTGAAAATGAAAAAAGCAGTGTTATTTATATGATTACATAGACCTGCTATCAGGGGGCCCACCAGTCAGGGTTGGATTTAAACAGTTCTGATGGTAAGAAATCTTCTCCTAGTGCTTTGTTGTTATTTAGGCTTTTAATTATGCTCTTTATTTCCTAGATAGTTGTCGGGGGCCAGTCTGGCATCTTTTCAGAACGGGCTATACTAGGAGTGACATGATTCTTTGGAGGTGACTAAGGGGCAAACAGTTGTTCTCCCAATTAACAGCTGGGATAGGTGCATATAGATATACATGAAAGATATAGGCACCCTGTCAAACACTGGATCCTTGAAGTGGTTAGGGCGATTTAAACATAATTTCCAGAGGGTGTCGTACCTAAAAGCTGATATGCCAAGACACCTAAGAACCGCTTTTACCAGGGCAAGATCTGAACAAATTGAATCCATGGAGACACACGGCAGATTCAATCATATCCCACATGAAGAAAGACTATGTATCTGTGGTGCCCCCGAAGTCAAAAATCTGAACCACACTTTACATCACTGCAATCTATATGAAAAAGAAAGGAAACAATACTCATGGCCTTTTATTTGTAATAAAACAAGTTGGGATACAGCGGCCAAAACTTTGTTTTTGTTGGCTGGTTATAACCCCATTTTGACAACAAAAGTTGCCCTTTATTTGTTTAAAGCTGCTAAAAGGAGATCGGAGTACTTAGATCAGATTGGGGTGCAGTGTAGGGGAGACGAGGATAGTTGATGCATATATCTATGGCTACCTGCATATTTGTATTTTATTTTAAGAGGACTAGATGTATGTTGCATGTTGTATGTTGTGTCTGCACTGCCTATTTTTGATAAGGCCAACTGGCTAATCAATTAAAATTGTTGTTGTTGTTGAAAATGTTAAAGGCAAAAAAAAAAAAGCAAAATAGCATGACAAGCAGATAATGGTAGCCAGCGTTTTCTGGTTCCAACAAAACTCTCTCTCTCTCTCTCTCTCTCTCTCTCTCTCTGCTTGTTGCTCAGGTGTCTCTATGGCACTGCTGGAGACCAAGCGGGGGATCCAACACTTTGCCTTTGAGCACAGCAGAGAGTACCAGCAAGTCCAGTTCAAGTTCTTGGATGCCGTGGAGTCCATGGACCCCAATAACCTTGTCGTAAGTTCTTGACTTGGCCAGTTACCACAAACGACATATGCAGCTACATTCTCCTAGTTAGCGCCTGGTTTTTATGCTTGATGCAGAAGGTCAGGTTGATGATCTAGCTACTGCACGGCGAGGCGGTGGCAATCTCATCTGGCTCTGCATGCAGATCTATGTGATCCTGAGCCATCTATCAACCCTTGAAAGGCCCCCCGGGTTAAACTTTCTGTGCTTTGTGGCCAGCAGGACCATCTGACTATGCCTTCAAAGCTCTGGAAGTTCCCAGAGTTCTCATCCCAAGATCATTTTGTCACGTCTGGACATGGGGGCCTCACCTGATGCTTCTGCTTCTCACTGCAAAGCACAGAACGGCCCTGCGGGACAGCTTCAGGCACTGTTCGCTCTGTCAGAGGAGAGCGAGCTTTGGCTTTTTGTTGAGAGAGGAAGGGAATACCAATGTCTACAATGGAGGTGTCAAACTTGAGACCCTCCAGCTGTTTGGACCTCCAACTCCCAGAAGCCCCTATTGCCAGCTTGTCCAGTGCCCAGGAATTCTGGGAGCTGGAGTTGAAAACTTATGGAGGGCTGCAAGTTTGGCATCACTGACCTACAGTGTATGCAAAAGAAGGGGAAGTAATGGTTGCTTACTCGTAACCATGTTTCTTTGAGTGGTGATCTGTGAAATCTATATAAATAAAAATGTTATGTTTGTTTGTGGGATTAACATAACTCAAAAAACCACTAGACAAATTGACACAAAATTTGGACACAATGCACCTATCAGGTCAACAAGTGACCATCACTCATAAAAACACTGAAAACACAACAGAAGGGACTTAAAAACCAAAAATATACATGACAACGCATGCACAAAACCATACACACACACACACACACACACATATATCCACATATATACAAATATATATACACACACAACACATATACACAGACTGGGCCACAGCAATGTGTGGCAGCGGATGGCTAGTAATAAATAATAAATAAGAGTTACACAAGAGAAAGATTCCTTAGCTGCTGGAAGAGTGGCGGACAAAAAGAACTGAGACGATTTCTCGGACACCACAAAGGAGAAACACACATATGCGGGTGTCCTATAGGTTAATGTAGGAGGACTGACAAGCAGGAAAGCATTACAAAATGTTCCCTTGAGACAGAAACACAGCCTTCCCCGCATGGCCTTTTCTATCAACAGCATCACCACAGCTTTGGTATGGTTCCCTTTCTAAATGGTTGAAAACATCTTTCCAAAGTTTAGTTATTGTCAAGGGAGAGCCAGCATAATTTGCCCTTTGGGCTACAACTCTGGAGACCAGGGTACAAATCCCCACTTAGAAAACCACTGGGTGACCTTGAGTAAGTCACACTCTCAGCCCCAGAACGGATCAGTTTGCTTTAGGATTGCCACAGGTCAGAAATGACTAGAAGGTCCACAATAACAGCAACAACATTGTGTTAAATCCATCCTATTTGGGCTTAGAAGTCCTTTTCTAAAGAGGCCCATCCCATTTGATCTTGCAGATCCTGAACATTCATGAATGAAGCCTCCGCCCATGTTTTTGTGCATTTGTTTTATTCAAAAGCTCTTTATGTTAGAGTCATGACAATATCCCAAGGCAATGAGTCGGATGGCCTTAACGCCCATTGTGTTTATTCTTTCTGAAACTTGAGTTTCAGGATTCGGGTGGAATGTTTGTTGGAAACAACACATGCTGAGTTCCCAAGCAACCTGTTCTGAGATCAGCCTAAGGTCTAGAAACTCTGGATTTAAATCAGCGGTGCACAACTTGTTGCCCTCCAGGTGTTTGGGATTCCCAACTCCCAGAAGCCCCTATTGCCAGCATGCCCAATGGTCAGGAGTTCTCGGAGCTGAAGTCCAAAGCACATGGAGGGCCATTGGTTGTGTACAACTGATTGAAACCCTTGCTCAGCCCTAGAAATTTAAGGAGTGACCTTGGGCAACTCACACTTTCCTTTCTCAGCCTCAGTGGAAGGCAGTGGCAACCTCTCAGTGATCAAATATTGCTAAGAAAGATCTAGGAAAGCATTTCTCAACCTGGGAGTTGGGACCCCTGGGGGGGGGGGTTGTGAGGAGGTTTCAGAGGGGTTGCCAAAGACCATCAGAAAACACAGTATTTCCAATGGTTTTAGGAACCCCTTTGGCGGAGAAGGCTGAAGATCACTCAGCTTGTCCTTCTTTTCCTTATTGGGAACAGAGGGTGAATCCTCCCACCAAAAGCCCTCCTCTGCTGCGATTGGCTGGCCTCTCAGCCAAGGGGAGGGCTATTTGTGAGAATCCAAGCGGGGAGGGGAGAGCAGGTGTGTTCGGCGCATGGTAGCGTGGTGCACAGGCGTGGGAGAGTGTGCGAGGCTGGAGGGAGGCGTGCACAGCGAGTCTCTTCAAGGCATGGGGGCATGGGAGTATTTTCTGGTGGTCATGAGGGTTCTGTGTGGGAAGTTTGGCTCAATACTATTGTTGGTGGGGTTCAGAATACTCTGATTGAAGGTGAACTGTAAATCCCAGCAACTACAACTCCCAAATGTCAAGGTCTATTTTCCCCAAACTCCACCAGTGTTCACATTTGGGCATATTGAGTATTTGTGCCAAGTTTGGTCCAGATCCATCATAGTTTGAGTCCACAGTGCTTTCTGGATAAAAGTGAACTACAACTCCAAAACTCAAGGTCAATGCCCACCAAACCCTTCCAGTTGATCACAGGAGTTCTGTGTGCCAAGTTTGATTCAATTCCATTGTTCGAGGAGTTCAGAATGCTCTTTGATTGTAGGTGAACTATAAATCCCAGCATCTACAACTCCCAAGATGACAAAATCAATCCCCGCAACCCCACCAGTATTCAAATTTGGGCGTATCAGGTATTTGTGCCAAATTTGGTTCAGTGAATGAAAATACATCCTGCATATCTGATATTTACATTACGATTCATAACAGTAGCAAAATTAGTTATGAAGTAGCAACGAAAATAATTTTATAGTTGGGGGTCACCATAACATGAGAAACTGTATTAAGGGTCCCAGCATTAGGAAAGTTGAGAAATACTGATCTAGGAGAAAGTTGTGATAAAATAGAGTTGACTTGAAAGCCCCAAATAAGAATGCTTTAAACCAGCATTCACCCTGAGGTCATAAAGTATTTGTGGACTTTGGTCGTGCAAAATTGATGGGGCCCTTCTGAAGCTTTAGCAGAAGCCATCTTTTAGTGTCTATCTAGCAATTGTGGCTATTGGGAGAAAAGCCAATTTGAATGGATAGGATTGGCATAAAGCCTAGGGGGAAAACCTTGGTAGAATGGTTCCAAGTAATGTCCTGGCTTTGGAAAGGGGTGACGCTGCTACTGGAGGCTGCTGTAGGCCAAAAGAACTAGCTTCTGCGAGCTCCCGTCTAGGAAAAGACCCTCTAGTTTTGAGGATGGGCTTTGTGGGTTGGAGAGAAGCATCATATATCTTTTAAAATATCAAAATTTACAGAATTTGCTGTAGCTATTTATAAGCACTTCCCTGCTTTGAAAGAGGAGATTCTTAATTTTCCTTGGCAATTAGCAGAACAGACGCCGCTTTGAGGCCTTGATGGAAGCGTATCCGAACGGGTTAAGCTGAGCACCAACTTTGATGGTACACAAAAGAGCAGGCGAATGGCAGAAAATGTTCTTGGCCTAATATTAGCATAATTGGGGCATTGAAGTTTTGGAAAGACCCCCGTCCTCCCCTTCTCTCCCTTCCGATTAGGCTCTTTGAAGATAGAGCAGCCTTTGTCCCAGAGAGCTTCGTTCTTGGCCTGCTGCTTACTCTCTGGAAACACACAGCTCACAAAGGCTATTTTTGGTTTCTCCCCCCAAAAAACAGAAATCAGATTAAGAGAAAGCAGTTGTTTAGATGAGACACGACAACACAGTAATGACTGCTGGATGATTCCCCAAGTCCTGGTCAAATGTTTATGGAGTTTGTCCTTTGGCTGCTCTTTGGAGGAAGCCAGGGACCCAGAGTTAGAGAGGAATCGTATTCCTCTCACCCTGAAAACGTGATTCTAAATTTTGAAAACAGTTGTTTGTGTTAGGGAAACTAGTCTAAACTATACAGGAGAGCATTCAAAAACAAACAGGACACTTAAAGTTGAGCATAAGCTCACTAGCGAGCAAAGCATGAAGTGGCGTGTGATGTGACTGTAAAGCATTCAGAGCTTAGGAGACAAACATGCAATCTTTAAAAAATCACAAAAGGTTTGTTTACAGCTATAAGAATAATTACTACTGTCTGAACGGATTTCCCTTTACGAACAACTGCAGAAACTAAGATCTTCTGGGGAGGCCCTGCTCTCAGTCCCACCACCATTTTCACATGGATGAGAAACAGGGCCTTCTCAGTGATTGCCCCCCGGTTATGGAATTCCCTTCCTGGCAATATTAGATCAGCCCCTTCCCTCCTATCCTTCAGAAGGATGGTGAAGACCTGGCTGTGGGACCAAGCTTTGGGGCAGTGCAGTGAGGCAAAATGATGTCCTGAGATGGTTTTGAAGCAATTTTTAATGTGAATATAAGGTATTTTAATGTTTGTACTGTATATACTCGTATAAGCCTAGTTTTTCAGCCCCTTTTTTAGGCTGAAAAAGCTCTCCTCGGCTTATACTTGAGCCAAGGTTATTTATTATTTTACTCTGTCATTAGTATTATTTTTATTATATTTATGTTATTACTCTATTATTATTTTTATTACATTTACATTATTTTACTCTATTATTTTTATTACATTTATTATTTTACTCTATTTATTACATTTATTATTTTACTCTATTATTGTTATTAAATTTATTATTTTGCTCTCTTTATTATTATTGGAAGGATACGTAAGCACATTTACACTGAAGGAGTCTAGAATAATGGTTTCATCAGAGCTGGACAGTCTTACATTACAGTTTTATGTAAATATTGAAAAACATTTAACCTACTGGTACCTCAATTAATGTAATTTTATTGGTATCTAGTTTTATTTTGAAATTGACCAGTAGCTGCTGCATTTCCCACTCTCAGCTTATATTCGAGTCAATACATTTTCATTTAAGACTGCACAACTCTGATTAAACCATTTTTCTAACCTTCTTCAATGTAAACGTGCTTACGTATCCTTCCAATAATAATAGAGTAAAATAATGGAAATGTAATAGTAACAGTAATAATAGAGTAAAATAATAAATGCAATAGTAATAATAATAACAGTAACAGAGTAAAATAATGTAATAAAAATAACAATAATGACAGAGTAAAATAATAAATAACCTTGACTGGAGTATAAGCCAAGGGGGACGTTTTCAGCCTTAAAAAAGGCTGAAATGCTTGAGTATATACAGTATGTTATGATTTTACAAATTAAGCACTAAGATATCATGTTTTACAACAAATCAACAGAAAAAGCAATTCAATACATGGTAATAATAATAATATAATAAAACATTATGTATATCCCGCTACCATCTCCCCAAGGGACTCGGTGCGGCTTACATGAGGTCGAGCCCACAATACATCAGCAAAAAACAACAACAGCAGGAATACAGAACAATAAAATAAAACTCATAAACAAAAAATAGGCAGTAAACATTGACAATAACACAATCACATTTAAAAACCAATGGCTGGGCCAAATGTAATAATTAAAGTTAAAAAATAATGCTGGACAAGACCAGGTATAATATAACTAGGATAGAATTTTGGAAAAGAATGGGGCGTACAGACAGTTCTAGATCACTAATAAGGTGCAATTAGGAACATATTGCTGTGAGTTTCCTTATTCTGGGAAGGCACACTGGAACAACCACGTTTTCAAGCTCCTGCTAAAAATTGCCAAAGTTGGGGCGTGCCTGATATCCTTGGGGAGTGAGTTCCAGAGTCGGGGGGCCACCACCGAGAAGGCCCTCTCCCTCATCTCCACCAATCGCGTAACATTATGTAGTAATTACTGTATTTAAAAATTTAGCACCAAAACATCGCAATGTATTGAAACAGCTGTGGATCCGGACGGGAGGCAGACTGCATTGAATAATACAGAACGTTGGATGAGCAAAGGTTGGATAAGCAAGACTCTACTGTAGATACATTCCCAACTGTCATTCAGGAGACATGGGGGAAGGGAAACCTTCAGACTATTCTAAGCTAATTAAACTGTTCCTCATTGAGGACTTGAGCAGTGTGGAGTTGAATCCCAACAGTTTGGACTATTCAGATATCATTAGACTGCAGCCCTTGATGGGAAATTTGGGAATTCGGAGTCCAATGATACCTGGAAAGCTTCTTGGTTCCTATCTGTTCCCTTGAAGTCTTTCTCTGACTCTCGATCAGCTCATTCAAAAGGGGCTTGGTCTTGTTACCCATTTCAGAAAGCCCAGCTGCTTGAAATAACCATTATGAAAAACGGCAGAAAGCAGCCATGTTGCCTATAAAACACATACCTAAAAAATCCTTATCATAGAGCGCTGTCTTTGAGCCAACGTAAACATTTATCAACATGTATATCAGCTTTGAAGATCTGGAGAAGATATTTGCAAGAGGCTAGTTGGTGGACATGGAAAAATGGATCTTAAAAGTCATTAAATGCTCATTTGATCCAAATGGAAAAATCTGCAGACTTGCAAAGATAACATGATGGATATCGTGTTTGAACCAGCCTTGGCCTTAGGCTTCTTGAGAGCGTTTCATAAGTGACTATTCCACGCTCAAAGATGATTTGTGTCTGGTGAACAATGGCTTTCTTTTATAGCCTGAGTGTTATGTAGCTTGTTGATAGGTGTCCTGATTTTTTTGGACGAAACATTCTTTTTCTGGCTCAACTATGCAGGAATGTACAGAAATAGCCCTGTGATAGATTTCCCTGAAACTGGTGGTGATAAAGGGAGCACAAGAGAGAGATACACAAGTGATCAGCAGACGATCCGTCAGCAGGATCCCAGATACAGGGCAACATATAGAAAGTAGACTCCAGGCCTGCTATGCTGGAAATCATTCTTCCCATTTGAGTCCATTTAATGAAGGCATCCCACCATTGCTATATAAACACCCAGGATGCTCAGGACAATTTTACACAAATCTGTTTCTGTCAGATACCAACTCTGTTTCAAGTTATAATGTTAGTAAGTTCTGTGCTACAGAGCTTAAAATTCACCAGGTGATGGCTTCTACCACAAGTTAGCATTCTAACTTATCAGAGAATTGTAACTATAAGGTATTTATTTTCGTGTCAGGGCAACCAATCAATTGTATTACATTTCTAACAGAACAAAACAAACAAACAGACAAAACATAAAATTTGCAAGTTTGGTAGTTGATTAAATGTCCTTTGACCAGTAGCTGGCCACTTGAAGTGCTTCTGGTGTTGACGCAAGAAGGCCCTCCATTGTGCATGTGGCAGGGCTCAGGGTGCATTGCAGCAGGTGGTCAGTGGTTTGCTCTTCTCCACACTCGCATGTCTTGGATTCCACTTTGTGGCCCCATTTCTTGAGGTTGGTTCTGCATCTCGTGATGCCAGAGCGCAGTCTGTTCAGCGTCTCCCAAGTCGCCCAGTCTTCTGTGTGCCCAGGGGGGAGTCTCTCATTTGGTATCAGACATTGGTTGAGGTTCTGGATTTGAGCCTGCCACTTTTGGACTCTCGCTTGCTGAGGTATTCCAGCGAGTATCTCTGTAGATCTTAGAAAACTATTTCTAGATTTAAGTTGTTGACGTGCTGGCTGATACCCAAACAGGGGATGAGCTGGAGATGTTTCTGCATTGGTCCTTTCACTATTGGCTGCTACTTCCCGGCGGATGTCAGGTGGTGCAATACCGGCTAAGCAGTGTAATTTCTCCAGTGGTGTAGGGCGCAGACACCCTGTGATAATGCGGCATGTCTCATTAACATCTACTGTTTTAGTGTAGTGAGATGTGTTCCACACTGGGCATGCGTACTCAGCAGCAGAGTAGCATAGCGCAAGGGCAGATGTCTTCACTGTGTCTGGTTGTGATCCCCAGGTTGTGCCAGTCAGCTTTCGTATGATATTGTTTCTCGCACCCACTTTTTGCTTGATGTTCAGGCAGTGCTTCTTGTAGGTCAGAGCACGGTCCAGAGTGACCCTCAGGTATTTCGGTGCACTGCAATGCTCCAGTGGGATTCCTTCCCAGGTGATCCTCAGAGCTCGGGATGCTATAAGGTAAAGGTAAAGGTTTTCTCCTGACATTAAGTCCAGTTGTGTTCGACTCTGAGGTGTGGTGCTCATCTCCATTTCTAAGCTAAAGAGCCGGCGTTGGCCATAGACACCTCCAAAGTCATGTGGCTGGCATGAGTGCATGGAGCGCCGTTACCTTCCTGTCAGAGCGGTACCTATTGATCTACTCACATTTGCATGTTTTTGAACTGCTAGGTTGACAGAAGCTGGGGCTGACAGCGGAAGCTCACGCCGCTCCCTGGATTCAAATCTGCGACCTTTTGGTCAGCAAGTTCAGCAGCTCAGTGGTTTAATCCATTGTGCCAATGGGGACTCCAGTTGTAATTATAGATATATTTAATGCCCCGCCCCCTTGTTTCCTAGACCTGTGACTGACTGCACCCCTTCCTCATATTCCCTGAATGCTCCTACCTGTTGGGTAAGTGGGTGTATTAACAAAAGATCCTCCTCATAAATGCACAGCAGAGTAGCTTATTAGCAGCAGTGTGACCCAGCACCAGTAGCCCAAAGTGATGAAAAGAACAAAAAAAAACACAAACCAGTGTTATCTCTTCCTTAGGAGGCTTTTCTTTGTAGTAAAATAATATGGTTACACTATTTACAAGAACAAGGTTTCCACAACACAAATAAAGTTCTTTATGCTTCCTTCTTTGCTTCCACGCTGGGCTTCTTTTCTCATGCAGATAAACAACTTCACTCTCGCAGAGTCTCTTCTCACATCAAAGTTACACAGGAGCTTCACACAGTAGCATTTTACACACAGCAGCCTTCACACATAATAGCCTTCAACTTGGGGCGTTTCTCACCAAAGCTTCTCACACACCAGACCCACCTCACACTGAGGCCTTTCTCCCACTGAGGCCTTTCTCCCACTGAGGGCTCTCTCAGACTGGTGCCTCTTTCACACACACTGAGGCCTGCTCATACTGAGGCCTACTAACACACTGATGCCCTTCTCCCACGGAGACCTCTCACAGACTAAGCTAGAGGAAAACTTGTTTATATTGAACTGCAGCTTTTTCTCAGTCACTGCATTCATTAAATCGTTTCAGTGCCTGACTCACATTTTTGTAATTAATAATACCTAGTTAATTTTTAATATTTCTGGCACTACCATCCCTCCAGAATCTCTTTCTTTTTTTCTCTTTAGTTGAAATAGCATCATGTTTTGGCTTTACATTTTAGATTTCAGCATTGTGCTTTTATCAGACTCTGCTCCACTTCCCTTATGCTGGTCTGTAACCATAATAAAGAAAGTGAGAGGTCAAAGGTCTGGAAACCATGAATCCCTATGAGAAGTGGCTGAGGAAGCTGGGGATGTTTAGCTTGGAGAAGAGAAGGTTCAGAGACTGCACGAGAGCCATGTTTAAATATTTAAATGAAGGTCATATTGAGAAGGGATCAAGCTTGTTTCCTGGTGCTTTTGGAGATTAGGACACGGCAGAGCCACGGATTCAAATAGCAGGAAAATCAGGCTATCAAATGCTAATCAAGGTGGTCAGTTGAAACATTCACACCTAGCTCCAGCAGACAAGAGTCCTTTGTCCCACCCTAGTCTTTCCACAAATATATGGATGCTTGCCATAGATGCAGGCGAAACGTCAGGAGAGAATTCCTCTAGAACATGGCCATATAGCCCAAAAAAACCTACAACAAACCAGCAGGAAAAGAGATTCCACCTTAACATTAGGAAGAACTCCTGGTGGTAAGGGTTTGGTGGAGGAATAAACCATCTTAGCAGTTGGATGGAGTCTCCTTCTCTGGAGATTTTTAAACAAGACTGTCTGAGCATCTTCCAGGAGTACTTCAGTTTGTCATTCATCTATGGCAGAATTGGGATTGGATTTAGATGATCCAACTGTAAAGCTTGGAGTCTGGTGGCATCTTCTTCTCTGGAGGTTGTTGCACACCAAGGCTGTGATTAGCACCTTTGAACCTACAAACACACCAATTCTCTTTAATAAGCCAACAGTTTATTGAAGATTAATACAGTAGATGTCAAAAGGTAAAAGGCAATCAAAAAGGAAATAGGAGGCTGTCCAAAAAAAAAACAACAACAACCCATAAGCAAAGTAAACTTAACCAGCAAAGTCCACATCAGGAGAACAGGATAGTTCTGAAGTCCAATTAATCAAGTCCACAGGAAATAGGCCTTAAATCCAAAAGGTTGTAAGAACAACTTCCCTTGAAGAGTCAGGAGCACACTTGAACAACACCAAATGCAGTAGCTTGAAATCAGGATGGAAGGTTTACAAGAATCTCAGCATGAACATGAATCTGGAGCAAGATATTCCATGAGTCTTAGCATGAAACAAAGTCATGGAGCAGGCATGGAAACTGAACATTGGACTCAATGAAGAGCATGCATACACAGGCCCTATATTTCTTCAGAACGCCATAGCAAAAGCATTCCAATTCCCTTGGGAAACCTCTCTCAAACCCCTTCTTTCTCTTAAGCTTGCTGAATGACTCCTCCCTAAGCTCAAGCCTCCTTCCTTGAGAACCGCCTTCACCGAGCTGCGATTTCTAGTGATGCCAACCGCAGTGTTAGATGGTCGCTACCAAAATGTTCCCTGGGAAAACAGACTATGTATTTGTAGTCAATGTCAGGTAGAAGACATTGTGCATTACCTGTTAGTCTGCCCATTGTATAGTGACCCAAGGGAAAGACACCTGAAACCCTTGTTGACACAAGATGAAGGGAACTCTATTGCAGAAACAGTGCGGTTTCTACTGGGCGATACAAATGACTATGTAACCTACAAAGTAGCCCTTTTTGCTCGCTCTGTAAAAAAGATCAGAAAGACAGAGTTAGATAAAATTGCTATCAACTGCCAAGGAGATTCTAAGGGTTAACTGGATCCTCTCCTAAAATGTATTTTAACTATTATTAACTTCCATTGTTTTTGTTGTGGGAGCAAATTATGGTTCTGTTTAGCATTTTTAGTGCCTGTACTCTGAGGGTACTATTGTGTGCGTGTGGTGCTTTTTGTCAGGGCCTTGGGCTCGAACAATAAACTATTTCGATGCAGTCCAGGTGGCAATCATGATAGATTTGCCCTCTGCGACCACCTCCTGTTTGCTCATTAGCATATTCCTTTCCCTCTCACTATCTAACCTTGACTGTTCGGCCTCAGCCTGTTTCACATCAGACTGTCTCAAGACATCTTTGCCTTGGGAACCAGCAATCCCAGAATCCTCCTCAGTTTCACTCTGGCTAACTGCATTTTCTAGGCCATCATCTGCATTCACAAGCCCCTGAGAATCAACAGAAACCTGATCATTAAAGTCAAACATGGGAACCTCTGAAGGGTCCTGATCCTGATCATTCTCCTGTGACACAGAGACAACCACAGGCTGAACCCCCCTACACAGGTTTTTAAACAGAGGTCATCTGGCAGAAGGGTTTGGATGGTGTCTTCCCAGAAGACATAATGGGGTTAGACTGGGTGGCTCTTGGGGTCTCTTCCAACTCTATGATCCTGTTCTTGGGGTATTAGTGTAGCTCCGTAGCCTCTCACGGTTGCCCAAGCACCCTCTCACCATTGCCCCTTGCTCTCTCCATCCTCTTTCCCCTCCTCAAACTCACCAAGGTCTGTCCTGATCCATTCACCAGCTTTGTTTTCTTTGCCGACAGCTTTTGCTCCAGATGAACCCTTCGCACGTGGACTCCCTTCTGCAGCTCAGCGACGTGTGCCGGATGCAGGAAGACCAAGAGATGGCCAGGGACCTCATTGGTAAGATGGAGGCCCACTTGCAACTAAACCCCCCCACCGACCCACCCAAAGAAAATATGGCTCCTTACATCATGGATCCCTGAAGGATTTGGGAGTAAAGGAGGCCTCCTAATTCTGGTTGTGGTTTTCATAGCCGGAATCACTGGGCTGTTGTGAGTTTTCCAGGCTGTATGACCATGTTCCAGAAGCATTCTCTCCTGATGTTTTGCCTGCATCTATCACAGGCATCCTCAGGTTGCGAAGTCAGTTGGGAACTAAGAAAGTGGGTTTATGTAACATCATTTTTAACTTTTCGATAAGGTTATGGTGCAGTTATTTCCAATAGGTTATGGATTTTCCAATACAGCCAGAAGTCCGCATGATCTCCACCTGATACAAATGGGGCTGTGTTGCCGATGGAAAGAAATGTCTTAAGCAATGAGTCATGTTTCTGCAGAAGTGCGGTTGCCTTTTGCCTCTGGGGCTCTGGAAGAGAAAGAAAGGCCTCCCTTCTCCACTGGCCAGGCCAAACCCAAATCTAGGCAGTCTTAATAGCCTCATTGGGTATCCATCATTTGGTTTGGGCTGTTGATTGTTTTCTCATCTTGCCTTGGGATGTGCATTATGTGTTGTGTAAAGAGAATGTGTGGCCTCGGGTTAGTTTAGGCAGAAAGTGTTATGTATAAAGATGCTAAATGGAGCCAAGCTCAGCGAGGCTTCCTTCCATCACCTTCTTTTCCAGAGAGGGCCCTCTACACCTTGGAGTGCGCCTTCCACCCGGTCTTCAGCCTCACCAGTGGGACCTGCCGCCTGGACTATCGGAGACCGGAGAACAGGTATTAACCCACCACCGCTCTTCAAAGGAAGGTGGCCAGTGGAATACCTGGCGTGTTCACTGCTGAGCTGAATGTAGAAATAATAATAACACTTTATTTATATTCCGCCCTTCTCCCCATGGGGATTCAGAGCTGGTTACAGCATATAAACAGACACAGGCAAACATTCAGTGCCTTGTTGCAATGAAATACAATGAGACACAAATACACAGACAAAGGCAAAGGCTTCCTCTTTCATTTTTGGCTCTGGAGGCAGTGCTCAGCTCTGGGAGAAGCCGAGGAGCCTGTGTTGACTGTAGACACCTCCTGTTTGGGTGGCCAGCATGACTGGAGCATCTTTTAGCCTTTTCCCGCTGAAGCAGTACCTATTGATCTATTCACATTTGCATGTTTTCGAACTTCTAGGTTGGCAGGAGCTAGGGCTAACAGCGGGAGCTCACCCCGTCCCATGGATCCAAAATGCCAACCTTCAGGTCGGCAGTTCAGCAGCACAAGGTCTAACCCATTGCGCTACCTGCGGCCCCAATCCATGTCCATCTTTTGGACTACAGACCCCACAATCCCCCAACCAACAACACTGTTTGTGTTTAATAAAGAGTTTGGTACGGTTGCTTTTTGGAACGCTGACTTCAATAATCTCTCAGCCATTCCTAATGGGGAAGAGCTCTGGATTTGTACTGGACTTCACTGCCACCAACATAATCTTAGTTGGATTGCTGTGAGTTTTCCAGGCTGTATAGCCATGTTCCAGAAGCATTTTCTCCTGACATTTCACCCACATCTATGGCAGGCATCCTCAGAGCTTGTGAGGTTTGTTGGAACCACATATATATAAACCCTGCTTGCCTTGTTTCCAACAGACCTCACAACCTCTGAGGATGCCTGCCATAGATGTGGGCAGAACGTTGGGAGAAAATGCTTCTAGAACATAGCCAGACAGCCCGGAAAACTGAAATCAACCTAGTGATTCCAGCCATGAAAGCTTTCAACAATACATAATAGTCTGTTGTGGAACCATGTCTTTATAGAGTCCTATAATCCTAGAGTTGGAAGGGACCCCCAAGGGCTCTACCAGACTCCTAGTCCAACTTCTCTATCAGCAGGAAGACACCATCCAAGCCCTCCCAACAGATGCCCATCCAACCTCTGCTTCAAAAACTACAGAGAAGGAAGGAGGCTCTACCAGACTCCTAGGCAACCCATATTTCACTAGAATTGGAAGGGACCCCCATGGGCCATCTAGTCCAACCCCCTTCTGCCAGCAGGAAGACACAATCAAAGCCCTCCCGACAGATGGCCACCCAGCCTCCATTTCTCTTTGTGTCAAGCGTTTTCCTTTTCTTCCAGAGCTTTCTACCTGGCCCTCTTCAAGCACATGGTTTTCCTTGAGAGGAGAGGCTGCCCTCGCACTGCCCTGGAGTTCTGCAAACTTATCCTGAGGTAAAACAACACATTCTGAGGATGTTGGCCTCTCTTTTGAGGGTAAATGCAGGGCAGGGGCACCTAGCTGTCCCCTGTCTCCATAGCCAGGGAGATGTGTCTTGCACAGTAAGGTGAAATGGTGTCTTAGTTTTGTTTTATTGCAAGGGGTGATCTGTTTCTGTGCCTGTGATCTTTTGATTGAGTCCGCGCAGAGGAATGTGCATCTGCTGCTGGCTGGTCTTGAGGCAACTCAAAAGGTGCCATGTGCTTCCTTTAACATGTTGGTTTTGTAATTGGACTTGTTCCTTTCCATTTCTCTCCCCTTCCTAAAGTCTTGATCCAGAGAACGACCCCCTGTGTATGCTGCTGGTCATCGATCTGCTGTCCCTCCGAGCGAGAGAGTATGCCTTTCTGACCCGCCTGTTCTGTGAATGGGAGGTAAGGAGGCAGGTGGAGGGTTAAAGGTCTCTTGGGGCAGTGGTCCTGCTGATGCCAAGCCTGCGTGGGCGAGGGCTGCACTTCCAGAGGGTCCGACCCAGCTCCCTCCTCCTTCCCCCTCCCTGAAAGAAGCAAAAAGTGGGGTGTGAATCCTACTCAAAACAAGGACTGCTTCTGTGCCTCATTAAGGCCCCTCCTTTTGCCCCGAAGTGAACATTTCTGGTTCGGACAAGAGCAGAATTGTGCCTTGAAACCTCTGAGGGGTGCGTTTGCATATGCCTTTCTGTTTAAAAAATGCACACACTCTAGGACATCTGCTTTGAGCAATTTACTCCCTTTATTTTATTATAGGATCAGAGGGAATAGAGACCCCAAGGACCATCCAGTCCAACCCCCAAGAGATGGATGAATGGATAGATATCTAGAGAGAGAGAAAGAGAGGGAGAGAGATTATCCTAGAGTTGAAAGAGACCCCAAAGGCCATCCAGTTCAAGCCCCTAAGAGATGGATGGATTGATGGATGAACGGACGGACAGATAGATAGATATAATCCTAGAGTTGGAAGAGACCCCAAAGGCCATCCAGTTCAAGCTCCTAAGAGATGGATAGATTGATGGATTGATGGATGGACGGACGGACAGATAGATATAATCTTAGAGTTGGAAGAGACCCCAAAGGCCATACAGTTCAAGCTCCTAATAGATGGATGGATTGATGGACGGACGGATGGACAGACAGACAGATAGATATAATCCTAGAGTTGAAAGAGACCCCAAAGGCCATCCAGTCCAATCCCCTAAGAGATGGCTGGATGTACGGAGAGACAGATAAAGAGATAGATAGATAGACAGACAAACAGAATCCTATAGTTGCAAGAGACCCCAAGGACCATCCAGTCCAGCCCCCTGAGAGATGGATGGATGGACAGATAGATAGAATCCTAGAGTTGGAAGAGACCCGAAAGACCATCCCGTCCAACCCTCTAAGAGATGGCTGGATGTACAGACAGACAAAGAGAGAGAGAGACAGATAGACAGACAGACAGAATCCTAGAGTTGGAAGAGACAGAGAGATAGAATCCTAGAGTTGCAATAGACCCCTAGGACCATCCAGTCCAGCCCCCTGAGAGATGGATGGATGGACAGATAGATAGATAAACACAATCCTAGAGTTGGAAGAGATCCAAAAGGCCACCTAGTCTAACCCCCTAAGAGATGGCTGGATGGACAAACAGACAGATAAAGAGATAGATAGAATCCTAGAGTTGGAAGAGACAGACAAATGGAAAGATAGATAGATAGATAGATAGATAGATAGATAGATAGATAGATAGATTCCTAGAGTTTGAAAAGACCCCAAGGAATATCCAGTCCAACCTCCTAAAATATGGATGACTGGATGGACAGACAGACAGACAGACAGATAGAATGAATCCTAGAGTTGGAAGAGACCCCAAAGGCCATCCAGTCCAACCCCCTAAGACATGGATGGCTGGCTGGATGGGTGGATGGATGGATGAATGGAGAAACAGACAGATAGAATGCTAGAGTTGGAAGGGACTCCAAAGGCCAATCCCCTTTTGCCATGAAGCAAGACAACACCCAAGCCCTCTTGCCAGATGGCCATTCAGCCTCTGCTTAAATTTCTCCACAGAAGGAGACTTCAACAAACTCCAAAGCGATATATTCCACTGTCAAACAACAGAGACCAAAAAAAAAAGTGGAATCTCTTTTCCTGCAATTCAAATCCATGGCTCCATGTTGGTCCAGTCTCAGGAGCAGCACAAAACAACCTCCCCCTCCTCAATAGGACCTCCTTTTTAGTATTTAAACAGCCTTCTCTTCTCCAAACTAAACATCTTCAGCTCCTCAGAGGGATCCATAGATCCCCGACCCTTAACCATTTGGGTTGCCCTTCTCCGGACACATTCTACCTTGTTGGCAGCCTTCTTGAAAAGTAAGGAGCGTTTTTTTTCTCCTCTTTTCTCCTCTTTTTTCCTCTTTTCCTCCCATCTCTCCTCTCAGGGCCATCGCAACCTCTCCCAGCTCCCCAATTTTGCCTTTTCCGTGCCTCTGGCGCATTTCCTTCTGAGTCAGCAGGAGGATCTCCCTGACGTGGAGCTGAGCCAGGCCCAGGAAAGTGCAGCCAGCCTCATCCAACAGGCTCTGATCATGTTCCCGAGCGGTGAGTGCGGCATCATGAAAAGTTCAAAACTGTACAGGTGTTTTTCTCTGAGTCAGGCTTAAGACGTTTAAGCAGCCCTCCTGCAGCCAAAAGCCAGGTTCCTGAGTGAACTGACACATCTTCCCAAGGAGGATTACTCTGAAATCAAATGAGTTCCCTGGAAAAATTACTAAAGATCTTTCTTGTGTGCTGAGAGCTACTGGGAGTCGTGATCCAAAAAACAAAAGACTGCGAAGTTACTTATAAAAAGTAACTTTTGATAAAATTATAAAAAATGGTAATGTTACTTGAATGTTTAGAAGAGATGCTGATGTCTGGACAACACCGCTGCCTTGAGTTCGCAGTGCCTCCAATCTCGAAATCCAGACCTGACGCTTTTCCCCTTCCTTTCCCAGTTCTAACGCCTTTGCTGGATCGCTGCAGCGTTCAACCGGATGCCATGGTGGCCTCCCACCCATTCTTCGGACTGGATGCCCAGTTAAGGTCAGGAGTGTGGGGCAGGAAGAACCCTTTGGGGTGAAAGAGCCCTGTGTTAAATTGGGGACCTAGGGAGTCATACGAATAATATGGCAATGGTTTTGCAATCCTTTCCATTTATTTATTTATTTATTTATTTGCGACATTTATATGCCGCCCTTCTCACCCCGAAGGGGACTCAGAGTGGCTTACAAGATATATATACATACAATATATGAAATTATTAGCATAGTACAATATCAGTATTATTTATTACTATATTGTACTACACCATTATATATAATATTTATCTATCTATCTATCTATGTATATAATAAAAGTCAAAGTTTGTATGCGGAGGACAAAGGTGTGGCGGTGTGGCGGTGTATGTGCCAGCATTCTGATTGGCCAGCCTGAAAGTTCCAAGATTCTGATTGGCTGCCGCTGTGGTGCTATTTGGATATGGTCTCTGATTGGCCAGCTTTACAGGAGCCCCTGGTGGAGAAAAGGGTTCGTGACAGAAACGGAGACATGAGAGAAAGAGATTTGCATATGGTCTCTGATTGGCCAGCCTCAATTCCAAGATTCCAAGATGACAAAAAGAGGAAAGGAAAAGGCCAGGAGCTGGGTCAGAAAATTACCAATACAGACCAAACTTGGCACACAAAGCCCCCATGACCCACTCGACATCCTACTGCAGTTTGGAGGAGGATGAACCATGGATGATGGGACTTGCAGTACCATCACTCACATTCTGAGACCGCTGTTAATCTCATCCAATGACTGATCAGGACCAAATTTGGCACATAGACCTCTCATGACCCACTTTACGTCCTGGTGTGGTTTGGCTGGGCATGGACCATGGATTATGGGACTTGCAGTACCTTTGCTCAATTCCTGAGACCACTGCAACACTCATCCAATTACCAAAAAAGACCAAACTTGGCACACTGAGTCTCCATGACGCACTCTACATCCTGGTGCTGCTTGGAGGAGGATGGAACATGGATGATGGGACTTACAGTACCTTCACTCACATTCTGAGACCTCTGTGAACCTCATCCAATGACTGATCAAGACCAAACTTGGCACACAGACCTCTCATGACCTACTTTACGTCCTGGTGTCATTTGGAAAAAATTAGAGACGGATGATGGGACTTGCAGTAACTTCACTCACTTTCTGAGACCACTGAGACCCTCGCCAATGACTGATCAAGACCAAATTTGGCACACGGAGCCCCAATGACCCACTCTACATCCTGGTGCACTTCCGAGGAGGACCATGGATGATGGGACTTCAAGTACCTCCACTCCCATCCCAAGACTGCTACAACCCTCATCTAATGACCAATCGAGACCAAACTTGGCACACAAAGCCCCAATGACCCACCCTACATCCCGGTGCTGTTTGGAGGAGGATGGACCACAGATGATGGGACTCGCAGTACCTTCACTAACTTCCTGAGACCACTGAAGCCATATAAATAACTGATAAAGACCAACCTTGATACACAATTCCTTTCTCAAATAACCCGGGCAGCGCCGGGTCCCCAAGCTAGTAATATTATACAATATTATATTTATACTTGTGGGATTAACATAACTCAAAAACCACTGGATGAATTGACACCAAATTTGGACACTACACCCTTAACAGACCAGTGAGTGACCATCACTCATAACCCCCCCGAAAAGAGCAGAAAGGACTTAAAAACCCCCAAAATGACAATACAGGTGCAGATTACTAACCATGGAGCCCTTGCTCTGCAGAGATCAGGAATGCACTTTTCTCACGTGCTGCCTTCGAGCTCAACTCTTTTCCAGCCTATGTCTAGAGGGGAGGAATGAAGGAGGGAAAGGGGGAAGGAAGGAAAGAGATTAGGAGGGAAGGAAAGAGGGAATGAAGAAAAAAAAGCAGAGAAGGAAGGAAAGAAAGAAAGAGGTAGAGAAGGAGGGAAGTCAACCCTTTAAACAATGTTTTTATATTGTGAAATGCTATTTTAAATTGTAAGTCGCTCGGAGCACCTTGGTGGCGAGTGACTAATTAAGAAATAAAGTGAAGTGAAGAAGAATTAGGGAGGGAAAGAAAAAGGGGAGTATGGAGGAAAGAGGTAGAGTAGGAAGGAGAGAAGGAAAGAAGGAGAGAAAGGGAGGGAAGGAAGGAAGGAAGAAAGAGAGAAGGAAGGATGGAACCAAAAAGCAAAGGAAAGAAAGAAGGAAGGAAGGAAGGAAGGAAAGAAAGAGGTAGAGAAGGAAGAAAGGAAAGAAAAAGGGAAAGAAAAAGGGGAAAGGAAGGAGACAAAGAAAAAGGAGAGAAAGAGGGAGGGAAGGTTAGCCACAGCAACACATGGCGGGTACAGCTAGTCTATATAAGTAAAAATGTAATGTTCGTTTGTGGGAGTAACATAACTCAAAAACCACTGTGGAGGTTTCATTGAGAAAAGGTCTGGCGTTGCTTGCATGTTATTGTAAGCTGCCTTGAGTCCTCATGGGGAGAAAGGCAGTGTAGAAATAAATATTATGATAACAACAACAACCATTGCTTTTACTAACTCGGGTGGGCTTGGTTCCTGTAATTTATAGATATGTAATCTAATCTCTGAAGTACCTCAGGTGATACATTATGACTAGGAGTGAAAATTTCAATTTCCCTCACTTACTGTTTTTCCTATATGTTTGTGTTATTCCATGTCTGTATTTCCAAATGGAAATGCAAGTGGCCTCCATGCCTCTTCTCACCTGTGCAAACCCCAAATGGAAAAGCACAGGTCAAGCACTCAAAGAGACGTGTCTCATTAGGCTCCTTGGTTCTCCCATTGCTTTAGTTCTCTCTTCCCTGAAACGGAAGACTCAGCAAATGCCTCTATTATTATTTATTTATTTATTTATTTATTTATTTAGGGCTTTTATAACCCGTCCTTTCTCAACCTCCGCAGAGGGACTCGGGACGGCTAACAAAGTGGCTCCCCATGGCGTCCACATCAAAACATAAATATACAATTAACAGCAATGTAATAATAACAATATAAAACAGTGTAAACAATATAAAACCGTATAAACAATATAAAAACAGACAACAAATAGTCTGTGGTTACCAATTTCAATAATTATCCAAGGGCAGTCCATCAGTTCTAAATAAGTCAACACATCAGTAGGTCAGCCTAATCTCCAAAGGCCTGAGCCCATAGCCAGGATTTTACTTGTTTCCGGAAGGTCAAGAGGGATGCAGCAGATCTAATTTCACTCGGGAGGGAGTTCTACAGCCGAGGGGTCACCACAGAAAAGGCCCTGTCCCTTGTCCCCGCCAGACGCGATTGTGACAATGGGACAATGAGCAGGGTCTCCTCAGATGATCTTAGGGCCCTAGCTGGATCGTAGTGGGAGATACGTTCGGACAAGTAAACTGGGCCAGAACTGTTAACTGGGCTAGAACTCTAAGCTGCCAGGTGCAAATCTTGGCTTTCCCTCCGCAGCTCTCCTCCTGCGCTGAACCAACTGGTCTCCCTCTACCTGGGGAGAACTCATTCCCTCTGGAAAGACCCTTCCGTCATGTCCTGGCTGGAGACCAATGTCCATGAGGTGCTGAGGAGGGTGGACTCCAAGGACCCGGCGCTGGACGAGGCGGAGCAGAAGTGAGTGACCAAGACCACCTGTGCAAGCACAGGCCAACTTCAGTCCTCCCTCCAGGTGTTTTGGACTTCAACTCTCACAATTCCTAACAGCCGTAGGCTGATAGGAATTGTGGGAGTTGAAATCCAAAACACCTGGAGGGCTGAAGTTGGCCCATGCCTAGTATATACATATAGCAGGATATCGAACCTACAATCATTCCTGGTTTTATTGCAAGTCCGTAGAAAATAATACTTCACGTTGACTCTCATGGATGGAGGTCCTCTGCTAGGCTTTCATTGGCCAAAGAGACATTTGAACCCAGGTCTCCTAGTTCTGTGTTTAATTCTCAGTGTTTATTATGCTGTCGGTTTCAAACCATACATTATATTTTTAGCATTGTTAGCTGCTTTGTGTCTCCTCTGAGACAGGAAAGCAGGGTAATAATAATAACAACCTTAGTCTGTGAGAAGCTTCGGTGAGAGTGCCCCAGGTTGTGAAGCCTCATGTGTGAAGCTCCAGTGTATAAAGGCTGTTGTGTGTAAAAAGCTACCGTGTGAATTTCCATTATAAGTTCGTTGTGAGAGGAGGCTCTGTGAGAGCAAAGCTGTTTATCTGCATGAGGAAGAAGCCCAACATGGAAGCAATGAAGGAAGTACAAAGGACTTTGTGTTGTGGAAACCCTGTTTAATAAATAATGCAACTACTGTATTTTCTGGCTCATAAGATGACTGGGCATATAAGATGACCCCCAACTTTTCCAGTTCTTTTAGTAGTCCCAGAATAGGGACTGCAGTTGTGGGCAAGATATTTCCTTATATTTCCTTATAGAGAGTTTGGGATGTATTTTCTCTATAAGACTACCCCTCTTCCAACACAACAGATAATGGGGATGTGTCTGTGGCCGTTTTTGAGCTCCCCCCACCATATGCGGCGACTGCAGATTCTTCAGTCTGGTTCGGAAGTTTCAGCATCTGCCCTATAAGACGACACCCGACTTTTGAGAAGATTTTACTGGGTTAAAAAAAGTAGTCTTATATGCCAGAAAATACAGTATATTATTTTGCTACAAGGAAAATCCTCCTGTGGAAGAGATGATGATGATGATGATGATGATGATCATCATCATCATCATCATCATCATCATCATCATTTATAACCTGCCACCATCTCCCCAAAGGGGATTCGGGGCGGCTAACATGAGGCCAAGCCCAAAATAATACAACATAATAAACACACAATAACAAAATACATCATAACAAAATATGAAATAACAAATAAAATCAACAATATAAAACAGCATAATGAAACCAGACACAGAGGCGGGCCAAATGTATGAGGTAAAATGTTAAAAAGTTAAAACCCTGGGCGAGATAGAGATGAGAGTGCATTTGTAAGGGAGGAGCCGTGGGATTTAGCCATTTTAGGGGCGGGAAGGTGCTTTATTCTGTGGGCAGCTATAGGCTAAAACAACCAGATGGGTTGAGTGGTCATTCTCGGAAAGCACATCAGAAGAGCCAGGTTTTTAGATCTTTCTTAAAAGCAGCTAGGGTGGGGGCTTGCCTGATCTCCCTAGGCAGGGAATTCCAAAAGTGAGGGGCCACAGCGGAAAAGTCCGTCTCCCTCGTTCCTATAAGACGAGTCTGTAATAGAGGAAGGGGCGAGAGAAGGGCCTCTTCAGAGGATCAAAGAGATTGTGCAGGTTTGTGGTAGGAGATGCGGTCACAAAGGTAGGTGGGTCCCAAACCATTCAGGGCTTTGTAGATAATAACCTGCACCTTGAATTAGGACCGGAAGATGTACGGCAGCTATCAGTCTGTGTGTTTTTGTTCTTTTGATCACTTTCAGCTACTGGTGCTGGCTCACGTTTCTGCTAATAAGTTACTCTGCTGTGCATTTATGAGGAGGGTCTTTTGTTAAGAAGCCCACTCTCCCCACAAATCTCCCTAATACCATATATGTTTGTTTTGTGTGTATTGGGAGAGGGGAATATGGAGTACCATTTCCAATGGTACACCCTGTGCTCAAAAGGTGGTGGGAAATAACCCTTCCCTGCACTTTCTAGCCTTTCTCCAGAGTGGTCACTACCTGCCTCCCTTTTACTTTCTCAGGCGAAAAGTGAGGTACCAGAACGCTCCCAGGAACGTCTTTCGCCATGTGATCCTCTCGGAGATCCGGGAAGCGACGGCCGCATTGCCTCCGGTGAGGGCTGCAGGAGAAGCAAGTTGCGTTGGTGGTCATGGGACTGCGGTCCTTGCCATTCCAGCCAGGTCTTGCTGGTCCCTTGGGTAAAATGGAATGAGTGGCATAGAACCCCTGAGTAACTTGGAAAAATTGGTCTTTTATTTCACTCCAAGCATGGCTGGGTGAGTTGAAAAGCCAGAGTAGAAGGGGGTTGTCTCCACAGCGGCAAAGGCTGTCTCCATCCATCCTTCCTTCCATATATGGGACATGAGATGCAGAACTACAGCTATATAATACAGAGACCTGACCTCTGACCCTGGACTTTGCATTTTTGTCCCTTCCCAGGAAGTGACCTCTCAGCCCATCATGGGCTTTGATCCTCTCCCGCCTCTGGACTCCATTGTTTCCTACACAAGGCCAGAACGGTAAGGACACTACTCTCTGCTTTTCCCATCCGTTCTGAGGGTTTCTCTTGCTGGGTTTAGTCTTTGTCAGTTGCCAACATGTCATCCTACAAAGACCTCAAGCACTTGTGGCCAATCCCTTTTTCTGGGGACCAGGGATAAATGATGACAAAAGGCAGGCAATACAATTCTAGATCCTTTTGTGACCCAATATCCTTCCTTTTTTCCTTTCTTTCTTTCCTTCTTTCTTCCTGTTCTCCTTTCTAGGCCGTCTCACCCTGCCAATGAAAGCACTTTATCGCTCTTCTTTCGCTCCCTGTTGCCAAACTACAACTTGCAGGTAGGTCCTATGAGGGGAACAGCCCTGTCTACAACTGGGGCAGATTTCAGACATCAGGGCTCCATGTTCCTTTCTTTTCTCCCCTTGGGATATATCCCTGGATAAGTAAAAAACTTACTTTTAGTGTTGCAGTTAATACAACTCTCTTTTTTTTAGAGAAAAAGTGGGAAAATAATAATAACAACAACAACAACTTTATTCTTGTATCCCGCCGCCATTTCCCCAAAGAGACTCAGGCGGCTTATGCACAGCACAAGTGCCTAAAAACAAAACATGAAATAAAGCACAATATAAAATGCAATTCAACAAAACATACAGTCATATAAAGCAACTTAAAACTCAAATAACAGCGCTCATCAATTGAATGGTCCTTATTTATTATTTATTTTTTATTTAGCGGTTTTGTATACCGGTCTTCTCACCTCTGTTCGAGGGACTCAGGCCGGTTTCCAACATCAATATTACAGACAGTCATTAAAACATCATATTCTAAATCACACTAAAACATTAAAATAGCAAAATACAATCATATAATTACAGTGGTCAGTTGTCATCAAAAATCATTATTCGTCGTCATCCATCCATATATCACAGGATCATGGCTCATTCGTCGAATGCCAATCCCCAAAGCCAAGCTGTTTCCTGAACGTTAAGATAGAAGGGGCAGTTCTGATCTCCAGTGGAAGGGAGTTTCAGAGTCGAGGGGCCACCACCGAGAAGGCCCTGTCTCTCATCCCCGCCAGCCGCACCTGTGAGGCCAGTGGGATCGAGAGCAGGGCCCCTCCAGACGATCTTAGCAATCTTGATGGTTCATAGGGGAGGATACGTTCGGACAGGTAAATTGGCCCAGAGTAGTTTAGGGCTTTATAGGTTAAGACCAGCACTTTGAATTGTGCTCGGAAGCTGATTGGCAGCCAGTCAGACATTTTTGTCCTGTCCACAACCTTAGACATTTTTATCCTGTCCACAACCAACACATTACAGAAAGAACCATGTCATTATTTTCTTTTAGATACTAGCCCTTTCAATATTATTTTCCTAAGACTAGGGCCCTTCCCACAAAGCTGAATAAAATCCCACATTTTCTGCTTTGCACTAGGATATATGGCAGTGTGGACTCAGATAACCCAGTTCAAAGCGGATATTGTGGGATTTTAATAAAAGAGTAAAATAATAAATGTAATAATAGCAATAATAAATAGAGTAAAATAATGTAAATGTAATAATAATAATAAAGAGTAAAATAATAAATATAATAAAGATAATAATAACAGAGTAAAACGTTGACTCGAGTATAAGCCGGGGGGGGGGGGGTGTTCAACCTAAAAAAGGGGTTAAAAAACTCAACTTATACTCAAGTATATATATACATATATATATATACACATTGCACACTGTATTTCAGGGAGAAGTTGGGGCCGGTGGGGAGGAAGGCCCCGTTGCTGGACAGAACCTGAACCAAGGCGTGAACAGACTGATGGCTGCCATGCGGGATATGCTGGCCAACATCCAGTTCCAGGAGCCGCCGCGGGACGAGAACCCCGAGGGTGACGGGGGCGAATGGGACTGAGCCTTTTCCTCCCTCTTTCTCATGTGTTTTTCCTTTCCGTACAATAAAAAGAGCCGCAAGAGTAGGGGCCTCTCGGTGCCTTTCCCACATATGTATATACACACGCTCAGCGTATTGGGGAAAAGGGGAATGGGTCCCTTCTTAACCGAACGTCATCTTGGAATGTTTGAATACATTTACCTTATTGGACTACAGGGATCAGGAAATTGGATTCTATATTCTTGTAGGGTTTTTTCGGGCTATAGGACCATGTTCTAGAGGCATTTCTCCTGACGTTTCACCTGCATCTATGGCAAGCATCCTCAGAGGTAGTGAGGGTTCTATGTTTTTATTCTTTCCAAAAGTTAAAAAAAAGTATTTTTCCCCCCCCAGGGATGTTAAGAGTAAATGGGGGGCAAGGGTTTTTTTCTGGCTAGAAGCGCAAATGTACTCATATTTCAAAACCAGCTCTCAAAGTTTCTTTTTTTGTTTATTCCTTCAGTAGTTTCCAACTCTTCATGGTCTGAAAAATATTACAAACATATATACTAAACTATTAGAATGGGCTACAGAAATGGAAATAATTAAGGAAAACATGATTAAATGGGCCTCCAACATAGGTAGATCTATAAAATACAAAGAATGGTCTAGAAAAAAAATGAAATACACATATGCTACAGAACTTAAAGAAAATTGCTATAAGATGTTCTACTGGTGGTATATGACACTGGAGAAATTGGGATTAATGTATAAGAATATCCCAAACAAATGCTGGAAATGTGAGGCTGAAATTGGAACGTTCTACCATTTGTGGTGGACCTGCCCTAGAGCTAGAAGTTTTTGGATTTCAATTCAAGAAGTACCCATATATTCTAGCATATAAGACGATCCCCAACTTTTCCAGTTAAAATATAGAGTTTGGGATATACTCGCCATATAAGACTACCCCTCTTCCAACACACACCAAATAAAATTTTTAAAAGCATCAGATTTGATTTCAATATGGGAATTTTCCTATTACTGTACCTCCTTCTCTGCCTCTCAGATCTCGCACATGCGCACCTGCACCGCTTCACTGCAGTCTTCAGGAACGAGATCTGAGAGGCAGAGGAGGAGGTACGGTAATAGGATACAAGGGCGGGCCAGACAGGTAAAAGAGGTGTGTTTTTCTGGGCCCAGGGCCACTCTATCTCTTTTTTCCATGCCTGCAACTTGCTCCGCCCCTCACTTATACCTTCCCGGTGAGGCACCCCTTCACCTCACCATCGGGACTGCATTAAGCCCACGAATCCTGATGAATTGATTTTCTTCTACCGTACTTGTACAGCGTTGCCCTTAATGCTTTCATACAGTTGCTGCGTACGGCAGGGACGCGGCCACTGCCATTTTTGAGCTCCCCCCCCCCCCCCCACAATATGCAGCAACTACAGATTCTCCAGTCCGGATTGGAAGTTTCAGCACCCGCTCTATAAGACTACTCCCGCATATAAGACGACTCCCGCATATAAGACGACTCCCATGCATAAGGATACTCCAGCGTATGAGACAACTCCCGCGTTTAAGATGACCCCAGACTTTTGAGAAGATTTTGGTGGGTTAAAAAGTAGTCTTATACGCCAGAATATATGGTACTTCAAAAAATTCTCAACGCTAAAATACAGATGAAGCCGGAATATTTTCTGTTAGGAATTACTGATGAGGTCATACAGTTAGACACTAATGAAGACATTCTTTTCACATATCTGATGACAGCAGCTCAAATAGTCTATGCCAGAAAATGGAAATTGAAGGAAATGACTCCAGTAGAAGAATGGCTAAATAAAGTCTGGGAAATAAAGGACATGGACAAATTGACTTTTTATTTGAAAACCAGTTAGGAGAACTGATTGGAAACAGTTTGAAGACTATATGAAGAATACATGAGAAACTGGTCAACAATTATTTACCAGTGAAGATAAAACAGGAGAAGAAGATAGCAACTAGAAATGCAAGCCGATAAAGGAAAAATGAAACTCATTTAGATGATGACACGGAGAAGAAGATTGGGAAGCCAAGATTCCCTTTCCCCCCCTTGTTTTTCTTTCTCCCTCTTCTCTACCCTTCCTCCCCCCCCTTTCTCTCTCTCTTTTTTCTCATTTCTTCCCTTTTTCCTCCCCAGTCCCAACCCAACACTTTCCTGTAGTATTTTATGTATTCTTATTTGGAAAAATCTTAATAAAATCATTTTTTTAAAAAAGGGATACCATCTACAGTGAAGAGTAGAAATATCACACTGGCAACAAAGGTCCTCATAGTTTAAGCAATGGTATTCCCCGTAGTAACCTATGGATGTGAGAGCTGGACCATAAGGAAGGCTGAGCAAAGGAAGAGAGACGCTTTTGAACTGTGGTGTTGGAGGAAAATCCTGAGAGTGCCTTGGACCACGGGAAGATCCAACCAGTCCATACTCCAGGAAATAAAGCCCAACTGCTCAGTGGAGGGAAGGATATGAGAGGCAAAGATGAAGCCCTTTTGCCACATCATGAGAAGATAGGAAAGCTTAGAGAAGACAATGATGCTGAGGAAAATGGAAGGAAAAAGGAAGAGGGGCCGACCAAGGGCAAGGTGGATGGATGGCATTCTTGAAGTGACTGCGAGCCCTTCCACACAACCCTATATCCCAGAATATCAAGGCAGAAATTCCCACATTACCTGAGTGTGCACTCGGATAACCCAGTTCAAAGCAGATAATGTGGGATTTTCTGTATTGTCAAAACTTTAAAATCACAACAGCACAACAACAGAGAGGAAACGAACAAGGTCATCTCATCACCTCTCAACAAAAGTTTGCTCCAGGCACTGTCAGGCCATTATATGCTAATCAAGGTGGTCAGTTGAAACATTCACACTCCAGCAAACAAGGGTCCTTTGTCCCACCCTGGTCATTCCACAGATATATAAATCCTTTTTCCTAGTTCCAATAGACCTCACTACCTCTGAGGATGCTTGCCATAGATGCAGGCAAAACGTCAGGAGAAAATGCCTCTAGACCATGGCCATATTGGCCGAAAAAACCTACAACAACCCTGGGATTTTCTGCTTTGATATTCTGGGATATAGGGCTGTATGGAAGGGCCCTGGCTTGACCTTGAAGGAACTGTGGGTGGCCATGGCCAACAATGAGTTCTGGTCTGTATTAGTCCATGAGGTCTCAAACAGTCAGAAACAACTGAACAACTAAACAACAACAATATATATACATACTGGGGTATGTAGCTGAAAGCAGTTGGCAGAAGATGCCAAAGTGGTCCTTTGCCATCCAGCCCTTTCTTTTGCCTTTTACCTGCTTTGAAAGTGACCATCAAGAACAAGGTCAAGGAAATGCCCATTTTATTAATGTCGTGAGTTGGATTCAAAGAAACGGGGAATCATGAAGACAGTTCTGCTCCAGTTCTGCTCTATTTGGGGCTTGAAGCCCAAAGAACACGTTGGCCATGTGATGGTTCCCTCCTTCCATTTTCATAACAAACCTGCAAAGGTTTCTTAGAATTGGAACTATCCTCTTCTTTCATTAGGAGAGTTAAACAAGGGCAAGGCTTCCAGGGATTTTCTCTCAAGGGAAAACCAGTTCAGGGAAAGTCACTTTATCTCAGAAAGAAATCTCGTTTTGGAGGTTTTTTTAAATATCATGCTTATTATTTATACCCTGCGTTTTTCTCTCCACAAAAGAGACTCCAGGCAGCTTGCATCAAAAACATTTTGGTCCAATTTAAAATCCCGAAAATATATACAAACATTAAAATAGTATAAAACATCAATGGTATTGGGTTGTTGTAGGTTTTTTGGGCAATATGGCCAAGTTCTAGAACAGTGTTTCTCAACCTTCCTAATGCTGCGACCCCTTAGTGCAGTTCCTCGTGTTCTGGTGAACCCCAACCATAACATTATTTTCATTGCTGCATCATAACTGTAATTTTGCTAATGTTATGAATTTTAATGTAAATATCTGATATACAGGATATATTTTCATTCACTGGACCAAATTTGGCACAAATACCTGATACGCCCAAATTTGAATACTGGTGGGGTTGTGAGGGATTGATTTTGTAATTTGGGAGTTGTAGTTGTCGCAGATGAATTTATAGTTCATCTGCAATCAAAGAGCATTCTAAACTCAACCAACGATGGAATCAAACCAAACTTGGTACACAGAACTCCCATGACCAACAGAAAATATGGGAAGGGTTTGGTGGGCATTGACCTTGAGTTTTGGAGTTGTAGTTCACATACACACAGAGAGTACTGTGGACTCAAACAATGGAGGATCTGGACCAAGCTTGCCACAGATACTCAATATGCCCTATTGTGAACACTGGTGCAGTTTGGGAAAAACAGACTTTGACATTTGGGAGTTGTAGTTGCTGGGATTTATAGTTCACCTATAATCAAAGAGCATTCTGAACCCCACCAACAATAGAATTGGACCCAACTTTCCACACAGAACCCCCATGACCAACAGAAAATACTATGTTTTCTGGTGGTCTTTGGAGACCTCTCTGACACCCCTCACGACCCCCCCCCCAGGGGTCCCGACCCCTAGGTTGAGAAATGCTGTTCTAGAAGCATGATGTTTCGCCTGCATCTATGGCAAGCATCCTGAGAGGTTGTGATGCCATGAAAGCCTTCGACAGTACATCAATGGTATTGATTGAAAATGAGCAATTGAAATACTTTAAAAAATGTGTTCAAAGCTAAACACAGCACTGCCTAACTTGAACTTAAACGTCTCAGGTCCATCATTTGGGTTTCCTCCAGGCTTGATTCGCCCTAAGGTCCTTTAATTTGTTTCTAGTGGTCCATTGAATCCCCAAAACGCCTCTACCATAATGTTTCAAATGACCCCAATCCTGCTGACTTCCATACAGAAATAGCTGGAAAGGTGGATTTCTATTGCCTTTATAATGGTCTGAGTTACTATATGTTACTGAGTTACTATATGAAATGCAAAGATACAGAATGAGGGGTCATGCCTGTCTTGATAGCAATCCAGTGGAAAAAGATTTTTGAGTCCTTGTGGCAAGCAAGCTGAGCATGACCCAATAATGTCATGCAGCAGCTAAAAATCCAGTGGGATTTTGGCCTGCATCCACAGGAGTCTAGTGTCTAGATCCAGGGAAGTCATTTTGTTGTTTATTTGACTTCGTGACCTCCTGGACCAGCCCACGCCAGAGCTCCCTGTCGGCCGTTGCCACAGCCAATCTGAATCATGATCAAGTAGCAACAGTAAGAATTGACCACAGAACAACAGACTGGTTTCAAGATTGGGAAAGGTGTACGGCAGGGTTGTATACTTTCACCCAACCTATTCAATTTGTATGTAGAACACACCATGCAACGTGCAGGGCTTGATGAATGCAAGGTTGGAGTTAAAGTTGCTGGAAGAAACATTAACAAACTTAGATATGCAGATGATACCATTTTGATGGCTGAAAGCAAGGAGGAGCTGAGGAGCCTTACTTACTTAGTTACTTAGGTGATCCCTTGTTGTCTGAGTAGGATAATCCTCCAGGGTGGGTCCGTAGCTGACTATGGAACCCTATTCTTAATCTGCATCGTCTCCTGCAGTGAGGGCATTGGTTTCCAGGTGGAAAGCGGTCTTGGTCGGGGTTGGCTTGACGCGCCTTCCTCTTGGCACATTTCTCTCTTTCGCCCTCCATTTGTGCCTCTTCAAATTCTTCAGCACTGCTAGTCACTGCTGACCTCTAGCTGGAGCACTCACAGGCCAGGGCTTCCCAGTTCTGTGTCTATGCCAGAGTTTTTAAGGTTGGCTTTGAGCCCATCTTTAAATCTCTTTTCCTGCCCGCCAACATTCCGTTTTCCAGTCTTGAGTTTGGAATAGAGCAACTGCTTTGGTCGAGCATCCGGACAACGTGGTCGGTCCAGCGGAGTTGATGGCGGAGGACCATCTCTTCAATGCTGGTGGTCTTTGCTTCTTCCAGCACGCTGACATTTGTCCGCTTGTCTTCCCAAGAGATTTGCAGGATTTTCCGGAGGCAGCGCTGATGGAATCGTTCCGGAAGTTGCGTGTGACAACTGTAGACAGTCCACGTCTCGCAGACATATAGCAGGGTTGGGAGGACAATAGCTTTATAAACAAGCACCTTGGTCTCCCTACAGATGAGGAGCCTTATCAGCAAGATGAAAGAGTAAAGCACAAAAGCTGGATTGCAGTGAAACATTGAAAAAAACAAGATTATGGCAACCAGGCTGATTGATAACCGGCAAATAGAGGGAGAAAACGTGGAGGCAGCGACAGACTTCATATTTGCAGCCAGGGAAGTCATGTACCCCTGTATTCTATTCTGTGTTGGTCAGACCACAGTTGGAATCACACTGTGTCCCATTCTGGGCATCACAATTGAAGGGAAATGTTGACTCTTAAGCTGGAACATGTCCAGACAAAGAGGGCAACACAAATTACCAAGGGCAGTGTTTCTCAACCTTCCTAATGCCGTGACTCCTTAATGCAATTCCTCATGTTGTGTTGACCCCCAACCATAACATTAATTTCATTGCTACTTCATTACTGTCATTTTGCTACTGTTATGAATCGTAATGTAAATATCTGATATGCAGGATGTATTTTCAGTCACTGGACCAAATTTGGCACAAATACCTGATACGCCCAAATTTGAAAACTGGTGGGGTTAGGGGTGATTGATTTTGTCATTTGGTAATGCTGGAGTTGCTGGGATTTATAGTTCACCTACAATCAAAGAGCCTTCTGAACTTCACCAATGATGGAATTGAATCAAACATGGCACACAGAATTCCCATGACCAAGAGAAAATACTGGGAAGGTCTGGTGGACTTTGACCTTGAGTTCCAGAGAACACTGTGGACTCGAGCAATTATGGATCTGGATCAAACTTGGCACAAATACTCAATATGCCTAAATGTGAACACTGGTAGAGTTTGGAGAAAATAGACCTTGTCATTTGGGAATTGTAGTTGTTGGAATTTATAGTTCCCCCACAATGAAATAGCATTCTGAACCCCACCGATAGAATTGGACCAAAGTTTCCACACAGAACCCCCATGGCCAACTGAAAATACTATGTTTTCTGATGGTTTTTGGTGACCCCTCTGACACCCCCTCGCGACCCCCACAGGGGTCCCGACACCCAGGTTAAAAAACACTGATCAAGGGTCCGAAGAACAAGCCCTTTGAGGAATAGTTGAAAGAGCTGGGCATGTTTAGCTTGCAGAAGAGAAGGCTGAGAGGAGACATCGTGCGTTCCATGGATCAAGATGTGAAGGGAATTCATAAGGAGGAAGGAGCAAGCTTGTTTTCTGCTGCCCTGGAAACTAGGACGTGGAACAATGGCTTCAAACTACAAGATAGGAGATTCCACCTGAACATGAGGAAGAACTTCCTGACTGTAGGGAGGACTTCAGTTGTGGAACTCTCTCTCTCTCTGTGCCTTGGAGTGTGGTGAAGGCTCCTTCTTTGAAGGCTTTTAAACAGGCTAGATGGCCATCTGTCGGGGGTGCTTTGAATATGAATTTCCTGCATCTTGGCAGAATGGGGTAGGACTGGATGGCCCACAAGGTCTCTTCCAATTCTAGGATTCTATGTTGTATATATTGTAGAGTGGATTGTGTCTTTCCTGATAGTTGGGGGTTGGGCTGGATGGCCTTTGGGTGTCCCAACCTTGACTGAATAGGATGGGGATATTTTAACTGAGTTAGATGGACATCTCTCAAGAGTGCTTTAGTTGGATACCCCTACCTGGCAGAATGGAGTTGGGCTGGATGGCCTTTGGGTGCCCCTTCCAACTGTGATTCTCTTGTATGGATGTCCAAATGTGGCAAGCGCAAAGACACTCGTCCCTTTGAACAGTCGAAGAGCAACAATTCTCCCAAGAGTCAACTAGTAACGTTATCTTTGAAATCCATTTGGCTTTAGGTTGGTTGAGGAGGCCAAGGGAGCCTATAAAGGTGGTAAGGAACACCCCCCCCCCCCCCCACACACACACACACACAAATGTCAATTGTGCATTATCTGAGTCCTCCTTACTTGTGTTCTGCAATTTGCAAACCCAAATTCTATAGCTGTCAGGACTGATGGCTTTCCCAATTCCCCCTGCCAACAGATCCCAGTTTGAGCAAATAGGTCCCAGTTTGAACCAACTGGAATAGATCAGAAGGGGCCGGCCTGGGGGACGCTGCCTGTCCCTCTAAGAATCGAGGCCAGATCTGGCGCATCGGCTGCTCTGTTCACACTTTGAAGTCCCCCTCCCCTCCCCTTGTGTTGGGCTCTCAAAGGCCTCATTGATAGAAATGAAAACATGTCTTGTTCCAGGCAAAGCAACAGCAAAGAGCCCAGGGGGGCCAATGTGATCCCACTCAGCATCTCATGCATGCTCATGCGTGGCCAGCTGTGTGATCCAGGGCATCCCCGTGTTTGTTTGTTTGTTTGGGTCAATCTGTTGCTCCATCAGAATCCATTGGGATAGAGCCAAAAGATACTTTAATTTGGCAAATTAAAACAATATGTCATATAGAGAATAGCAGGATCTTAAGAGTTGAGAGGGACCATAAAGGTCATCCATGCAAACATTTGAAAAATGCCTATTTAAAGGCCTCCAAAGATGGAGAGCCACGTAGAAAACGTTAGCCTCGTGTATAGATGGGATCTCTTTTATTGCTATTTGAATCCACTGGTTGTCATTCTAGTCTTTGGCTTTGAGGTTGTTTCCATGTCTGTTCCGTCAACTACTTCAAGGTGGCTCTTAAGGAGTTGGAATGGGAACTGCCAACTCCTTAATGTTTGGATGTTTGGATCCCTGCTGGACCATGAACCACACAATGGCAGATCTTGCTGGAGCATGTAAGAAATCAGTGTGTGTGTGTGTGTGTGTCAACTGGGTATGAGCAATCCATGGTTCTAATGTACTCACAAAACTAGAGGGCGCTGTTGCTTTACTTCTAAAATGTTGCTAAAGTTCTGGTGGTGAAAATTTCAGAACTTTAACAAAACTTTCAAAATTTCATTATAAATAGCAGTTCTTGATTGGTTCTGTCATGAAAATCACCAATAAATAAAAATGTAATGTTCATTTGTGGGATTAACATAACTCAAAAACCAGTGGGCGAATGGACACCAAATTTGGACAGCGTACACCTAACAACCCAATGTCTTTCACTCAAAAATTTTTGATTTTGTCATTGGGAGTTGTAGTTCTTGGGATTTATAGTTCACCTACAATCAAAGAGCATTCTGAACTCCACCAATATGGAATTGAACCAAAGGTGATACACAGGACTCCTGACCAACAGAAAACACTAGAAGGGTTTGGTGGGCATTGACCTTGAATTTGGGAGTTGTAGTTCACCTACAGAGACCACTGTGGACTCAAACAATGATGGATCTGGACCAAACTTGGCACAAATATTCCATATGCCCAAATATGAGCACAGATGGAGTTTGGGGGAAATAGACGCTGACATTTGGGAGTTGTAGTTACTGGGATTTATAGTTCACCTACAATCAAAGAGCATTCTGAACCCCACCAACGACAGAATTGGGGCAAATTTCCCACACAGAACCTCCATGTCCAACAGAAAATACTTAAGGCCACCCAGTCCAAATCTCTTCACCAGGGCAAAAGAAAATCTAATCAAAACACTCCTGACAAAGAGCCATCCAGCCATAGATATAGATAGATAGATATGATTCACACACAGAGAGATATAATATCATAGATTTGAAAGGGACCCCAAAATAAAGGGCAATGATATGTTGCATATTCCAGAGTATGCAAACCAGACAATCTCCACATCAACACTGACAAAGAAACAGCAAGAAAAACTGTTTACCCACAAGCATAAAGAAATTATATAGATTAGAAACCATTATTTTATTTTCCAGATCACCAGACTGGGCCACAGCAACGCATAGCAGGGGACAGCTAGTCTATATAAATAAAAATGTAATGTCGTTTGTGGGATTAACATAACTCAAAAACCACTGGATGAATAGACACCAAATTTGGAAACAAGACACCTGTCAGGCCGAGTGACCATCACTCATAAAAACACTGAAAAACACAGCAGAAGAGACTTAAAAAGGAAAAAAAAAACAAGGAATGCATTACAACACATGTGCAAAACCACATATATACACAAACACACACATACACACACATAAACACACACACAAAATGCATATATACAGACTGGGCCACAGCAATGTGTGGCAGGGGATGGCTAGTAACAAAATAATAATGAAATTTTGAAAGTTTTGTTAGAGTTCTGAAATTTTCACCACCAGAACTTTAGCAAGACTTTAGAAGCAAAGTGCCAGCACCCTCTCGTTTTGTGAGTATTATAGAACCATTTAGAACATGGATTGCCCATGCCCAGTGTCAACTGTAAAATAAGATGCATGAAGCTGATTGGCTGGGCTTCACCCGGGGAGATGGCTGAGCCTGGGACTTTTGAATACTGTTACATTTTTCAGGCTTGAGCTGTGCAGGTATTTGCAGAGAAGCAGAGAAAAGAGAGAGACAGAATTTGGAGTGTGCTCTTGCTTCATGAGCTGCTGGAGTTGATCCACATAGACAAAGCAAGACCATTTTAAATCTCTCATAAAAGGACATTATGTGAGTCAATGGAAATGATCACATGATTGTAAATAAGTTGTTCTGAATTACGAAGAGTAAACTACTTGTTCGTTATTAATCGTCCACATGGCGTATTTTCTTTAGCAAGGAAGTGAGTGGATTGGTCAAACGTGAACTACGTGATTTTCATTTTGTCACAGATCTTACTAAGAAGTTCCTATGATAGGCTCATCATAAGTTGAAATGACATGAAGGCAAGGAACAGATCGTGTCACCACTCAGCCTTCTCTCCAAGCTGAGAGAGATCCTATCTCAGATTGGGATTTACGTGCTGCTTTAAAGTCTTAGAGGATTGGTTACTGGGAGGACAACCTGTGTCCATCTGAAATCCTTCCATTGCTTGGAACTGTGTCCAGTTCTGGGCAAAGCCATTGAAGAAAGAGGCGGACAAGTCGGAAGGTGTCTGCAGAAATGGTCAAAAGTCTTGAAAGCCATGGCTTCCGAGCCTCAGGAAGTTGGGAGTGTTTGGTTTAGAGAAGAGAATTCAAATGGCCAGAAAAGACATTCCTCCTAAACATTAGGGAGAACTTAACGATAGTCAGAGCTGTTTAACAGTGAAATATGCTTCTGCCGGGAAGTCCGGTGGGTTCTCCTTCTCTGGATGGCTATCTATCAGGAGGGGTTTAATGGTGTCAGGGGATTGGACTGGATGGCCCTTGTGGTCTCTTATATTAGGACCTGGGGGTCAGGACCCCTGTGGGGGGTTGTGAGGGAGTCTTAGAAGGGTCACCAAAGACCATCAGGAAATACAGTATTTTCTGTTGGTCATGGGGGTTCTGTGTGAGAAGTTTGGCCTAATTATATAGTTGATAGGGTTCAGAGTGCTTGTAGGTAAACTATAAATCCCAGCAACTACAACTCCCAAATGTCAAGGTCTATTTCCCTGAAAATCCACAAGTGTTCACATTTGGGCATTTTGAGTATCCATGCCAAGTTTGGCCCATTGATTGAGTCCACAGCGCTCTCTGATGTAGGTGAACTACAACTCTAAAACTCAAGGTCAATGCCCACCAAACCCTTCCAGTATTTTTCTGTTGGTCGTGGGAGTTCAATGTGCCAAGTTTGGTTCAGTTCCATTGTTGTTGGAGTTCAAAATGCTTTTTTGATTGTAGGTGAACTATAAATCCCAGCAACTACAACTCCCAAATGACAAAATTAAGCTCCCCAATCCCACCAGTATTCAAATTTGGGTGTGTCAGGTATTGTGCCAAAATTGGTCCAGTGAATGAAAATCCATCCTGCATATCAGATATTTACATTGCAATTCATAACAGGAGCAAAATGACAGTTCTGTAGTAGCAACAAAAATAATGTTATGGTTGGGGGTCACTACAACATGAGGAACTGTATTCAGGGGTCACGGCATTAGGAAGGTTGAGAAACACTGTATTAGGATCAAAGTTGGACTTCTCTGGAGCAGAGCCAGAATGGAGTAGTGCTCTGAGCCATTCTGAAGTCGATGTCCAGATGCTCCACATCTAAGACCCAACTGAGGCAGTGTGTAATGGCCGCCACATCCGCTCGCATGGCCCTGGCATGTTGGGCATCACACTACCAGGACATTAACTCAGGAGACGACTTTCGGGAATGTTGCATAACGTCTTGGGTCTCTGTCATGCGGATCTGTTGAGGGTGGAGCCTGGCCGGATATTTCCTTAAAAGTAGGGGAGAGAAAGGCTCCTTTCTTTGCTGCAAACTCCTGCTAATCAATTACTTTGGGGGCCGAGAACAGATAAAGCCACTCTGTCTTCCGACGTGAAGCCAAGGAGGAGCTGGGAGCAGCACTTTGCTACAAAGAGAGGCTCTGAGACGGACGCCAGCCCTTCAGGCTTCAAGACCCAAAAGAGTGGGGAAGAAAGGAGGAGAGACGAAGAAGAGAGACAGAGGGGAAGACCATCCAACTCAACAAAGACCCAGAAGACAGAACTCCCAAGTTCTCACTGGGAGAAAACAGAAGGTCAGGCTTGGCCGATTCGGCCCATCTAAACTCTTGGATCTGCGGCAAAGGGTCTCTTCATTTCATCTGAAGACGAACAGACCTTGAAGAGGACACCTCCAACAGATCCTTCAAAAGACAGAAGTGCACTCGCCCTTCTTTTTGAAGAAGGAGTGGAGGGGAAACAAAGACTTGTTCCAACTTCTGTGGAGAGCTTCCAGCGTATTGTCCAGAAGATGGACACTATCTTCAATGCCACGCTGGCTAGCAACCTGTCTGTCAATGGGACTGAGGGAGGCAACTGCTCCTCCGAGATGCCATTGGTGATCCCCCATGAGGTCTACCTCATCCTGGGTGCCATCAGCTTTGTGGAGAACCTGCTGGTGGTGGCCGCCATCGCAAAGAACCATAACTTGCACTCCCCGATGTACTACTTCATCTGCTGCCTAGCCATGTCGGACATGTTGGTGAGCATCAGCAATGTGGTGGAGACCTTCTTCATTCTGCTCAACGACCATGGCCTGCTGCAGCTGGGACAGTCCACCATGCATCATATGGACAGCATCATGGACATGCTGATCTGCAGTTCCCTCCTCTCCTCGCTGTCCTTCCTCAGTGTCATCGCCATCGACCGCTACATCACCATCTTCTACGCCTTGCGCTACCACAACATCATGACCTTCCAGAGAGCGCAGGCCCTCATACTGACCATTTGGGCGATCTGCTTCGTGGTCAGTATAGTCTTCATCCTCAATGACAGCTCAGAAGTCATTATCTGCCTGGTGGTTTTCTTCGTTGCTGTAGTCAGCCTCATCCTGGCGCTCTACTCCCACATGTTCATCCTGGCCCGCCATCATGCACGGCACATCTCCAGCATTCCCCAGAAGAAGAGCTCCCCGCAGCTGTCCAGCATGAAAGGGGCCATCACTCTCACCATCCTCTTAGGGGTCTTCCTGATCTGCTGGGGACCCTTCTTCCTCCACCTGACCCTCATCGTCATCTGCCCTATCCGGTGTGCCTGCTACTTCAACTACTTCAGCCTCTACCTCATCCTCATCATCTGCAACTCAGTGGTGGACCCTGTCATCTACGCCTTCCGTAGCCAGGAGCTGAAGAAGACTTTGAAGGACATGCTGTTCTTAATATGGTAGAAGGAGGGAGAGGAGAAAGGCGAGGAAGAAAAGAAGGAAGGGAGAGGAGAAAGGAAAAGAAGGGAATGAATGAAAGAAGGAAGGAAGGAAGGTAAGGAAAGGAGAGGGAGGGTGAGTGGGAGGGAAAGAGGGAGACTGAGGAGAAAGGGAAGAAAAGTAAGGAAGGGAGAGGAGAAGGGAGAGGGAGGGAAGGAGGGAGGGTGAGAAGAGGAGAAAGGTGAGAAAGAAAAGAAGGCAGGAAGGAAGAGGAGAAAGGAAAGGAAGGGAAGGAAGGAAGGATGCATGGAAGGATGTATGGAAGGATGCATGGAAGGATGCATGGAAGGATGCATGGAAAGAAAGGAAAGGAAAGTGTGGGAGGGAGGGTGAGGAGAGAAGGAGAGAAAGGGGAGGAAGAGAAGAAGGAAGGAAGAGGAGAAAGGAAAGGATGGATGGATGAGATTAAAGGAAAGGGAGGGAGAGGAAGGAGGGTGGAAAGAAGGAGAAGGGAAGGACGGGAAAGAGAAAGAAAGCAAAGGAAGGTATAATGAAAGTATAATGAAAGAGAGAAACAGAGAGTGAGAGAAAGGAAAGGAAGGAAGAATTAAATATTGGAAAGGAGATCCCATTGAGGAGGATTAGGCCAGCTTGTTCTGTGCTGCTCCAGAGACTAGGACACAATGGAGCCGTGGATTCAAGTGGCACCTAAACATTGATGGCTCTCTATGAAAGCTGGACCTTCTGCCCTCCCTTAGAGGAACCCGAGGCACACAAACTGTCTAGCGAGTGGAAGTTCAGGTGAGGATATAGAGAGACAGGTGGACAAAGATGGTGGAGAAACCTCAAGCTTCCTGGCTAGTATTCTTTTCCTCCTGCAATGCCGTGCTCCAGGGCTCCTTGGCACAAAACAACTCCTGATAGCATTTTTGGCTCCACCTAAAAACCGATCCCAACCTTTCCCTGAGTTCCCCTTTGCTTCTCTTTGCCATTGGGAAAGCAGGGAAGGTGGAATGAAGCTAAGACTCCTGCTCCCTCCAAGACCTTCTCCTTCTCAGTCCCCAAACTTCTAGGAAACTTCAAGATTGAGCTTTGCATCTCATTGTTTCCCATGTGCTGATCTTCCAAGTGTTTGGACTTCCGTTCCCAAAATCCCCAATCATTGGCTAACACAGCAGTGGCTTCTGGGAGCTGAAGTCCAAAACGCCTGGAGGGAAAGCCGAAGTTGGCCCATGCCTGGTGTAGATGCACCCAAAGAGATCCAGCCAGAAAACAGACTAAAACCCATGCTCCTTCGTGCCTCCTTGCCTTTTGTGTTCCTCTGAATTTGGATTTATGTCGCATCCAGAACTCTATTTTTCAATACTGTTTTTGGAGAAGGAGATATTTTTCCTGGGATTGCGTACTGGGTCGCACCACGTATGGTATACACAGAAGAGACATTTTGTCATTGCAAGCTTTCAACCAATTGGACAAAAGGACAATGGTGGTCATCTGAATCTAATTTCCAATCCTTCCTTATTGACAAAGAGTTCTTCAAAGGGAAAACAAGTTGTTGTGGCTATCATTATTTTGGCTCTATGGGTTGCTTAAGAAGGAAATGGAGCAAGGACTGATGATGCGACCCAGTTGCCTTGAATTTGAGTGTGTAAATATGATGATGATGATGATGATGATAATGCATATGTATGTATCAAAGGATCTTCTGTATAGTAATAATAATAAAGCTGAATTTTGTGGAAAGTGTATATGAATGTGAGCTCTGTGTAGTTTGTGTAGTCTTAACTGCTCCGAGTCGCCTCTGGGTTGAGAGGGGCAATATAGTAAATAAATATAGTAAGTAAATAAATAATAAATTCCACTCTTCAGAAAGTGTTAGGAATCTGAGCTGTTAGGCTCCAAAATAATCCGCACTTGGGGTGATTAATAGAATCAAAGAGTTGGAAGAGACCTCATGGGCCATCCAGTCCAACCCCCTGCCAAGAAGCAGGGATATTGCATTCAAATCACCCCTGACAGATGGCCATCCAGCCTCTGTTTAAAAGCTTCCAAGAAGAAGCCTCCACCACACTACGGGGTAGAGAGTTCCACTGCTGAACGGCTCTCACAGTCAGGAAGTTCTTCCTCATGTTCAGATGGAATCTCCTTTCTTGTAGTTTGAAGCCATTGTTCCGTGTCCTAGTCTCCAGGGAAGCAGAAAACAAGCTTGCTCCCTCCTCCCTGTGGCTTCCTCTCACATATTTATACATGGCTATCATATCTCCTCTCAGCCTTCTCTTCTTCAGGCTAAACATGCCCAGCTCCTTAAGACACTCCTCATAGGGCTTGTTCTCAAGACCCTTGATCATTTTAGTCGCCCTCCTCTGGACACATTCCAGCTTGTCAATATCTCTCTTGAATTGTGGTGCCCAGAATTGGACACAATATTCCAGGTGTGGTCTAACCAAAGCAGAATAGAGCATGGGTAGCATGACTTCCCTAGATCTAGATACTATGCTCCTATTGATGCAGGCCAAAATCCCATTGGCTTTTTTTGCTGCCACATCACATTGTTGGCTCATTTTAACTTGTTGTCCACGAGGACTCCCAAAATCTTTTTCACACGTACTGCTCTCGAGCCAGGCATTGTCCCCCATTCTGTATCTTTGCATTTTGTTTTTCCTGCCTAAGTGGAGTATCTTGCATTTGTCCCCGTTGAACTTCATTTTGTTAGTTTTGGCCAATCATCTCTCTAATCTGTCAAGATCGTTTTGAATCCTGCTCCTGTCCTTTAGAGTATTGGCTATCCCTCCCAATTTGGTGTCGTCTGCAAACGTAATGATCCTTCCTTCTAGCCCTTCATCTAAGTCATTAATAAAGATGTTGAACAGGACCGGGCCCAGGACGGAGCCCTGCTGGTAGCACTTCACTTGTCACTTCTTTCCAGGATGAAGAGGAAGCCTTGGGGAAAATCACCCTCTGGGTTCGTCCGCTTAACCAATTACAGATCCACCTCACCGTAGTTTTGCCTTGCCCACATTGGACTAGTTTCCTTGCCAGAAGATCATGGGGGACCTTGTCGAAGGCCTTACTGAAATCCAGGTATGCCACATCCACAGCATTCCCTGCATCTACCCAGCTTATAACTCTATTGAGAAAAGAGATCAGATTAGTCTGGCATGACTTGTTTTTGATAAATCCATGTTGACTATTAGCGATGACCACATTTGTTTCTAAGTGCTTGCAAACCACTTCCTTGACAATCTTTTCCAGAATCTTTCCTCCATAAATATAGCAGAGTGCTAGAAAGCAAACTTGATAATCAGCAGAAAATTACATGTAGTGAGTCAGGATTAGCTTCCATTCAACGGGATGGTACAAGATTGCACAGACAAAACTTTAGGTTCAAGCAAAAAGAAATCCATTCTAGATAGAAAAGGGTCTTGGAGCTCACTAGCTTACTAAGTCTCATCTTCTAAGGAAGGTAAAAGGATAACAAGTCAAAAGTATCCAAGCAGCTACATTTTTCCTGGAGAAAGGCAAAATGCGTCCTCCCTGGAAGGGAGACAAAGGCAGAGAGAGTGCAATGGAGAATGATCGCATGACCAAAACCCAGGGCAATTAAAATAAATTGGAAGTTACCTCGTACATCACAGAGGTAAGAAGTTACTCTTCTTACCTCCTCCCTCACAGAGATTCAATTGCTACAGCTTCAAAGGGGGAGGAGATCATGGCAAGCAAGAAGAGTAAAGACAAAAGGGCCCTTCTGGGATAAACATGCATAGGGATGTGTGGGGAGGAATCCCTCTGTTGCAACCCAGAGCAGGAAACTGGACCCTCAGACAACCATCCACCACACTTGACTTCAGGAAAACAATCCTTTTTTATTGATGAAAGATGAATACAAAATAGAGGAAAAATGCAAAGGTAAAAAGTCACAGTAAAAATCAGCAACACGAAATGTCCATAAACAAGATCATAAAACCCACAGCAAAACTGCTGAATCCTGGAACCTGTTAGCAATCCACTAACCGTACTTGGAACAACTAGAAAACCTCCGAGGAACAAGGCCACTTGAATCAGGAGACCTGCAAAAGCTTGCACATGAATCTGGAACAATGCCTGGTCTGAAGCTGCATTCAGGCCAGGCATACTTAAGGCCGAGAAATCTATTGCGAGATACGCCTGACGTTTTTGTTTGCATTTCTCTCAATCTGGTTGACCTACGTAAACTTTGTGCTTCTCCCCGGCTCTGCCAAATCTGCCCCCGCCTATCCTTATTAGGCAGACCAGGTGTCAGATTCTCTGGAGAACTAAGGCTGGGAGGAAAAGGGAGTGAAACTTCTCCGCTTGGCTTGGAATGCATGTTCTCATGGGAATTTTGACTTTCACTTTCCAAGGCTGTAGGATTTTCACTACTCGAACCATCATCATCTAAATTGGCCTCAGAATTCACATTGACATCTACATTGGCATCAGGGAATACAATCAGAGAATCAGGTTCAGGTTCACACACAGGCTGAACCCCAACACCCTCACTCTAATCCTATTTCTATTCTAGGTACTCATTGAGGACTGGAGACTTGATGACACACGAGACTTGTGCAGTCCAGGGATGAAAACCAACAGAAGGAGAGTGGATGTGTCTTCACTTGCCTTTTCATTCTAAATCCTTCCATCCATCCATCCTCTCCTTCCTTTTTTCCTTCTTTTCATCCATCCATCCATCCTCCCCTTCCTCAATCTCATGCACATAATTTCTAATTTATTTATTTATTTAATTTAGTTCTGCCCCATCTTTCTCTGGACATAAGGACCCAGCCCATGGCTATGCTTCCAGATCAGGCATGGGCAAACTTGGGCCCTCCAGGTGTTTTGGACTTCAATTCCCACAATTCCTAGCAGCCTACTACAGCTCCCAGAAGCCCCCAGCCTGCATTCGCAGGCTGGGGGCTTCTGGGAGCTGTAATAGGCTGCTAGGAATTGTGGGAATTGAAGTCCAAAACACCTGGAGGGCACAAGTTTGCCCATGCCTGATCTAGATATATTTGTATTTAGGGCTGGATTTTTTTGATGCATGCATTCCATCTTTTATCCAGTATTTATTGCCTCCCTTCTGCTCATTATTCCCATCCATTGTTGAGAACTGTCTTTTCTGGATCTGTGATATCATTCCAGTCGTGTATGTATGCATTGTGCACATATACCTGAAACCTTTCATTTTCCTTGATTCGTGTTTGGGCAATGCTGCGTTTGGTGGTCCCTCTGTAGACTTGTCCACAGCTGCATGGTATACGGTAGACTCCTGCAGAGGTGAGAGGATCCCTCTTGTCCTTTGCAGAACGTAGCATTTGTTGGATTTTCTTGGTGGGTTTGTAGATTGTTTGTATGTTGTGTTTCCTCATCAGCTTCCCTATGCGGTCAGTGGTTCCCTTGATGTATAGCAGGAACACTTTTCCTCTGGGTGGATCTTCATCTTTACTCTCGTGGCTTGTTCTTGGTCTTGCAGCTCTTCTGATGTCTGAATACATAGGGACCACCAAACGCAGCGATGCCCAAACACGAATCAAGGAACATGAAAGGCAGTGCAGACTACTTCAACCAGAGAAGTCAGCCATAGCAGAGCACCTGATGAACCAGCCTGGACACAGCATATTATTTGGGAACACAGAAATGCTGGACCACACCAACAACCACCATGTCAGACTACACAGAGAAGCCATTGAAATCCACAAGCATGTGGACAATTTCAACAGAAAGGAAGAGACCATGAAAATGAACAAAATCTGGCTACCAGTATTAAAAAAACTCTAAAATTACAACAGCAAAACAGCAGAGAGGAAACAACCAGGCACATCTTAACACCTCTCAACAAAAGATTTTCCCAGGCTCAGCCAGGCTTTCAAATGCTAATGAAGGTGGTCAGTTGAACCATTCACACCTAGCTCCAGCAGGGAAGAGCTCTTTGCCCCACCCCAGCCATTCCACAGATATATAAACCCATTTTTCCTACTTCCAACAGACCTCACACCTCTGAGGATGCTTGCCATAGATGCAGGCGAAACGTCAGGAGAAATGCCTCTAGAACATGGCCCTATAGCCCGAAAAAACCCACAAGAATCTAGTGATTCCAGCCATGAAAGCCTTCGACAATACAATAGTACTATTTTTTGAGAATTCTCATTGGCTCTGAAGGCCCAGCGCCACCTGCTGGAAAGGGAAGGACCATTGCCTTGGTGATTTCCAAGGTCCTGCATTCAACTCCTGATATCTCCAAATAAGAATAGGCTCATCTTAGGACAGTGTTTCTCAACCTTCCTAATGCCACAACCCCTTAATACAGTTCTTCATGTTGTGGGGACCCCCAACCATTTTTTTCCATTGCTACTTCATAACTGTAATTTTGCTACTGTTAGGAATCGTAATATAAATACCTGATATGCAGGATGTATTTTCATTCACTGGACTAAAATTGGCACACATACACCATACACCCACATTTCAATACTAGTGGGGTTGGGGGAGCATTGATTTTGTCATTTGGGAGTTGTCACCTGCTCTCTGATTGCAGGTGAACTATAAATCCCAGCAACTACAACTCCCAAATGTCAAGGTCTATTTTTGCCAAACACCACCAGTGATCAAGTGAAAGGCAATCCTCAAACTCTTGATGATCTTTGCTTGAGCCGCTCCCCCTTTGCGGGATTTCTAGGCTCCTTCCATCTCATTCCTTGCCAAAAAGAAAAGGCAAGGTTTTGGCCAGACAGGCTCCCAAGAGGCATGACTGCGCAGCCACATTCGGGAAGCCAGCATGAGATCAGAGTGTTTTTCCATTCCTGATGAGCCCAATCCTTCTGGCTTCTCAGAATGAGAGAAAAGGACCCATTGCTAAGGAAAAGGCTCTCTTTCTTTGTATGTATGAGGCATGGGCCAACTTCGGCCCTCCAGGTGTATTGGACTCCAACTCCCACAATTCCTAACAGCCGGTAGGCTGTTAGGAATTGTGGGAGTTGAAGTCCAATACACCTTGAGGGCCGAAGTTGGCCCATGTCTGGATTCGAACCCAGGTCTCAAAGATCTGCAATCAGTCCTGGTTTGTTTGCATACTGCAAGTTGCTTCTGGTGTGAGAGAATCGGCCATCTATGAAGACATTGCTCAAAGGACTTCCGGGACATTGATGCACATCAAAATACTCGGGAGTCACTCTGACTTACAAGAAGCACTGCTTGACTATCAAGCAAAAAGTGGGCGCTAGAAATAACACCATACGAAAGGTGACTGGCACAACCTGGGGATCACAACCAGACACAGTGAAGGCATCTGCCCTTGCGCTTTGCTACTCTGCTGCTGATTACGCATACTTACTTACTTACTTAGGTGATCCCTCGTAGTCCGAGGAAGATGGTTCTCCAAGTGTAGTGTCCCAGCAGTGAGTCCGTAGGTGACTGTAGAGCTCTTTTCTTGATCTGCATCTTCTCCCACAGTGAGGGCATTTGTTATCAGGTGGAAGGTGGTCCCGGTTGGGGTTGGGGTTGGGGCTGGCTTGACGCGCCTTCCTCTTGGCTATTTGATCCTATATGCATTGTTAGCTGCTCTGAGTATCCTCTAAAAGAGGAAAGCACGGCAACAACAACAACAACAGAACAGAACATTTGTATTTTGGTCAATGGCCTGCATTAAGAGAGCCAGTTGAACATGAGTGAAACGTACATTTGGGCATTAAGATACAACTTTTGAAATATAAGTTTAAAAAACAGTGCAAAGTACAATAATTAAAACGCAATTAAAAGCTTGCATATTTAAATAACAATGTTAGCAATGATAAAAGCGAAGGTAAAATAATAAAACCTTTTGAGACTGCACCAACAAGCTATTGCTGATGAACAAATGCTTGCCACAGGACGACAACAAGAACAACAACAACAGCCCAGCATTCAACCCTGGCTTCAATTTGGTTTCAATGTAGGGCTTCCTTGGCCAAGTGGCGATTTGAACCCAGGTCTCCTAGTTCCATGTTTAATCCTGTCTTAGAGTGAAGGTTTTAAGTTGTATTTTTACACATTGTTAGCTGATTTGGGATGGTGATTATAACAATGATAATATAATAACAACAGACCGGCACTAAACCCTGGCTTCAAGTTGACTCCAATGCATGGAGACACTCTGCAAGAGCCAAATAAGGATTCGAACCCAGGCTTCCTAGATAAAAGTAAAGGTTTTCCCCTGACATTAAGTCCAGTCATTGGTGCTCATCTCCATTTCTAAGCCAAAGAGTCGGCATTGTCCGTAGACACCTCCTAAATCATGTGGCCACTCGCATGACTGCACGGAGCGCCGTTACATTCCTGCCGGAGCGGTACCTATCGATGTACTCATATTTGCATGTTTTCAAACTGCTAGGTTGGCAGAAGCTGGGGCTAACAGCAGGAGCTCACCCCACTCTTTGGATTTGAACTGCCAACCTTTTGGTCAGCAAGTTCAGCAACTCAGCAGTTTAATCCACTGTGCCATCGGGAACTCCCAGGCCTCCTAGTTCCATGTTATTTTAGTGTTGGCAAGTTTTACATCGTACATTGCATTTTTAGGATTGTTAGCTGTTTTGGGTCTCATTTAAGAGAGGAAAAAATGATGATGATGATTATGATGATGATGATGATGATGATGATGATGACGACAACAATGCTCCAACACTAAACCCCGGCTTCAGGTTGACTCCAATGGAGGGTGAGCCTTTCCAAGAGCCAGGCTTCTTCTTTGAGGGGATCTGCCATGCCTTTCCCAGGAGAAGGGCTTCCATGGATTTGAATGCAGTGCTCAAGCCAATGGACCACTGTCTTTATTATTTCGGAGAGGGATAGAAGAACGGGATTGAAGCCCTGTGATGCCAAACAGCCTTGCAAAATATTATGATCTCGCTTTCTAGGGAGGAGGGGATGGATCCAGGCATTGGCCCCGTTCTGCCATTCATGCAAGTGGAGGAAAAAGGAGGGAGGGAGGGAAAGAAAGGGATGGGTGTTGCCTTTTGTTCTGGAAGGGAACCGAATACAGCTTCTGCCTTTTCCTTGAAGCAGAAAACTCCCCAGAGATATCAGTTTGAACCCTAGAGATCAGGGCTTAAGTCGGGCTCTCTCAGCTTCGGAGGGAAGCCAAGGCAAAGCTTTGGTTGTTTATATGTTCAGTTGCTTCCAACTCTTCATGACCTCATGGACCAACTCAGACCAGAGCTCCCTGTAGCCATGGCCACCCCCACTTCCATCCATCCACCTTGCCCTTGGTCAGCCCCTCTTCCTTTTTCATAGACTCATAGAATCCTTGAGTTGGAAAAGACCTGGTGGGTCATCCAGCCCAACCCCATTCTCCTGGTGGGTCATCCAGCCCAACCCCATTCTGCCAAGAAGAGGAAAATCACATTCAAAGTACCCCTGAAAGATAGCCATCCAGCCTTTGCTTAAAAGCCCCCAAAGAAGGAGCCTCCACCACACTCCAGGGCAGAGAGTTCCACTGCTGAACAATAGGCATGGTTAGGTTCGGTTGGAATCTTCAGAATAAATTCGTAAAGATTTGCTTTTTGGAGCGATTTTGAAGTTTTAAGAAAACCAGAAGTCCCTTTGCCCTTCCGAAGCTTTTTCTGCCATTTTTGTTATAAAGCAGTAAATTTATTTATTTATTATTTATTTACAGTATTTGTATACCACTTTTCTCACCCCGAGGGGGACTCAAAGCGGTAAGTGAGTCGGAAATGATTCAGCTTTTTCCCGCTTCTGGTCTCAAGCCTAGGAAGCGTTTTAAACCAGACTGGATGGATTTCCTCCCTTTGCTCCCCGTCCCTGCTTCTGGAGTAAAACAACTACTTTCAAAGTAAAGACCACCCAATGAAACAGGAAATAACATTTTCAAACCATTAAGGAAGGATTCGGAAGTCTCAGAAGTTTCAAAACGTTTTGAACATTTTTTTCTGTGAAAATCGAAATTGACTTCCGAATTGAACCACCAGCGCCCCCTACATCCGAAACAGGTTTTGAACATTTTTTTTTATCAAACAAGCCTACTGAAGAGCTCTCACAGTCCGAAAATTCTTCCTCATGATCAGTTGGAATCTCCTTTCCTGTAGTTTGAAGGCATTGTAACATATCCCAGTCTCCAGGGCAGAAGAAAACAAGCTTGCACTCTCCGCCCTATGACTTCCCCTCACATATTTATCCATTGCCCTCATCGTCACCTCTCACCTTCTCTTCTGCAGGCTAAACATGCCCAGCTCTTTAAGCCGCTCCTCATAGGGCTTGTTCTCCAGACCCTTGATCATTTGCGTTGCCCTCTTTCTCTGGACACATTCCAGCTTAGAGTCAACATCTCCCTTCAATTGTGGTGCCCAGAATGGGACACAGTGTGATTCCAGGTGTGGTATGACCAACAACAAAATAGAAAAGAGGGGTACATGACTCCCCTGGATCTAGACACTACACTCCTATGAATGCAGGCCAAAATCCCATTTTCTTTTCCTTCCATTTCCCCCAGCATTGTTATCTTCTCTAAGCTTTCCTGTCTTCTCATGATGTGGCCAAAGTACATAAACTTTGCCTCTCATATCCTTCCCTCCGGTGAGCAGCCGGGCTTTATTTCCTAGAGGATGGACTGGTTGGATCTTCTCGCAGTCCAAGGCACTCTCAGGATTTTCCTCCAACACCACAGTTCAAAAGCGTCTCTCTTCCTTCGCTCAGCCTTCCTTATGGTCCAGCTCTCACATCCATAGGTCACTATGGGGAATACCATTGCTTTAACTATGCAGACTTTCATTGCCAGTGTGATGTCTCTACTCTCCATTCTTTTATCGAGATTGGTCATTGCTCTCCTCCCAAGAAGGAAACATCTTCTGATTTCCTGGCCGCAGTCTGCATCTGCAGTCATCTTCCTGCCTAGAAATACAAACCCTGTCACTGCCTCCATGTTTTCTCCCTCTATTTGCCAGTTACCAATCAGTCTGGTTGCTGTCATCTTGGGGGTTTTTTTGTGTTTCACTGCAACCCAGCTTTTGCACTTTCTCCTTTCACCTTTCACTTGTCCTCCTTCCAGAAGGAATTGAAGATTTGAATGTTTGGACAAGCCTTTGAGAATGTCTAGCCCCAATGGTCTGCAATTAATGATAGAGCACTGCACTTTCGTCCCATGCCCTAGTCCACGAGCTACAACCTGCACTATCCTATTCCCCCATTCCTGGTTATGGTTGGCCATGTTTTGCAACTGTTCTCACCATAGGTTATAAGGCGCTGTTTTGAGTTTAAATCATTGTTTAATCTTACAAGTGGTTTTTTTCTTTTACTGTATTGTGTGTTTATTTTATGCGTTGTTCCAGGCATATTGTTCCACATGTAAGCCACCCCAAGTCCCTTCAGGGAGATGGAGGTGGGATATAATGGTGCTCCATACAGTCATGACAGCCACATGACCTTGGAGGTGTCTACGGACAACGCCAGCTCTTCAGCTGAGAAATGGAGATGAGCACCAACCCCCAGATTCGGACACGACTAGACTTAATGTCCGGGGGAAACCTTTACCTTTTACTTATTGGTTAGAAGGCTCCTCAGCTCCTCTTCACTTTCAGCCCTCAAAGTGGTATCATCTGCATATCTCAGGTTGTTAATGTTTCATTCAGCAATTTTAAGTCCAGCCTTGAATTCGACAAACCCCGCAGGTTGCATGATGTGTTCTGCATACAAGTTGAATAGGTAGGGTGACAATAGACATCCCTGTCATACTCCTTTCCCAATCTTGAACCAGTCTGTTGTTCTGTGGTCTGTTCTTCCTCTTGCTACTTGGTAATTATACAGATTCCTCAGTTGACAGCCAAGGTTCCTATGTTTTGTGTATATTGTTTTAAATGCTTTGATGTTTTATATTTTACTGTTATGTTGTTTATTTGATTGCAATTTGTATTGTTATATTGTAATTTTTGTTCGGGCTTGGCCCCATGTAAGCTGCTTCGAGTCCCCTTTGGGAGATAGTGGCGGGGTACAAATAAAGTTTATTATTATTATTATTATTATTATTATTAAACAAGATCACTATGCTGGTTGTTGTATTGGTCACATGTAGGACACTTCCCAAGAGTCTTGGACTGTGTGATGTGTCAGTGAATAATGTAGGGTGGCCTTTTGCAGCTGGCAGATGGTAATTTTGTCAGCACCAACTGTGTTTAAGTGCAAGCCAAGGTCTTTAGGCACTGCACCCAATGTACCAAGCACCACTGGGACCACCTTGACTGGCTTGTACCAGAATCTTTGCAGTTCAAGCTTTAAATCCTCATATCGTGTCAGCTTTCCCAGTTGCTCCAATCCTGCTGTTGCCTGGGATTGCAATATCAATGATCCATACTTGGTTTTTTAAATATTAATATTATTTCATTATATTATTATTATCATATTTTGAAAGAATCCACATTAATCATTATGTGACCTCTCTTTCTTTTTCTTTTCACTTTCATGGTAAACAGACCAGGAGTGTTGTCCTTGGCTATTGATTCCTATAAAGGGGAGGTGGGCTCTCCTGTCAATCAGGGGAAGCCTCGCCCCTTCCTGCCCCTCCCAAAGCCCCCTCTCCCCCCTCCCCCCAATGCCAAGGGTCAGTTTCTTCTTTCTCCAACCCTTTTGTCCCTGCCATCAGGACAAAAGGAAGGAAGGACAGGAAGAAGATCTGGGGACCCCTCCCACTTCCCCCTCCCCAAAAAGGAAAAAAAGGGGAGGGGGAGATCCTAATGCTGGGAACAAAGGAGAGGCGGAAAGGAGGAAGGGAGGGGTCTCTCTGTATGTCATACCTCCCCCCCCCCCTTTTTCCCTTTCACTCTGCCTTTCTGTAGCTGGGGAAAGGACCAGCCTTTTGTTCCATGGGGCTTCAGACTTGCTTTGAATTATTATCCCATTATTACATTTATATACATATACATATACATATACATACACATACATATATATATTGTTTTATGCTTTTTATGTTACTGTATTGTAATGCACTTCTGGCCTCATGTAAGCTGCCCCAAGTCCCCTTTAGGGAGATGGTGGTGGGATATAAATAAAGTTTATTATTATTATTATTATTATTATTATTATTATATGCACACATACACGTGTGTGTATGTATCCATATAGGCAGTATGGATATATATATATCCATATAGGCAGTCCCCAAGTTATGAGCAAGATGAGTTCTGTAGCTTTGTTCTTAAGTCGAATCTGTTCGTAAGTCGGGACAAGCCCCCTTTAAAGTGCAACAGTGAGCCCATGCCTGCCTTAAAAGGATGCTCTTCTGTGGCTACAGCTGCTGCAGTGGTCCTGATGCTGCAGGGATGCTGCAGTCTTTTTCTTCTCTCCTCCTCCCTGCAGCAGCGGCGGCCCCTGATTGGCTAAGGCGCGCCGGTGACGTCACCGCCTGGACCGCCGGCCGCTCATAAAACCCGCCGCCGACGCCCAGACGCCTCTGCCGCCGACGCTGCCGCTTCCGAAGCTTTTCCGCCCGAGGGAAAAAGAGAAAAAACACCCACTCACCCACGCACACACCCCGCGAAGACATCATGAGGGAGATCGTCCACATCCAGGCGGGCCAGTGCGGCAACCAGATAGGAGCCAAGGTAGCCAAACAGACTTCCCTTAAAAGAGAGAGCAAGGGTTGCATGTTTTGTTTACTTCTTTGCAGAGGGGTGCTTTTGTTTTTTTGTTGGAAACTATATTTATATATTATATATCTGTGGAATGACGTTCAGGGTGGGAGAAAGAACTCTTGTCTGCTTGAGGCCGGTGTGAATGTTGCAATTAATCACCTTGATTGGCATTGAATAGCTTTGCAGCTTCAAAGTCTGGCTGCTTCCTGCCTGCAGGGAATCCTTTGTTGGGGGGGGGGGGGGGAGGGTGATCAGCTGGACCTGATTGTTGCCTGTCAGGAATTCTGCTGTTTTCAGAGTGTACCTCTTTGTTTACTGTTCTGAATTTAGAATTGTTTTTTTTTAAATAATAATAATAATAATAATAATAATACTGGTAGCCACTGATTATGTTCATTTTTATTTTATTTTATATTTATTTGTTGTAATGCACTCCTTTATTTTATTTTTTATTTGTTGTAATGCACTTCTGGGCTTGTCCTCATGTAAAGTGCCCCAAGTCCCCTTTGTGTAGATGGTGGCAGGTTATAAATTATTATTTTTATTATTATTATTATTATTATTATTATTATTATTATTATGGTTTCCCCTTTTCTGTTGAAATTGTCCACATGCTTATAATATTGCAATGGCTTCCTTGTGTCGTCTGACATGGTACTTGTTAACAATTGTCAGGCAGCTAACAAAGGATTCCCCCAAGCAGGAAGCAGCCAGGCTTCAAAGCTGCAAGGCTTTTCAGTGCTAATTTAGCTTACCAATTGCAACATTAACACTTGCCTTCTGCAGGCAAGAGTTGGGTTGCTGTAGGTTTTCAGGGCCAGTTAATCATCTCCCAACAAAGGATTCCCCTATGCAGGAAGCAGCCAGGCTTTGAAGCTGCAAGGGCATTCAGTGCTAATCAAGCTTGCCAATTGCAACATTCATCCTTGCCTCCAGCTGACAAGAGTTAGGTTGCTGTGAGTTTTTCAGGGCCAGTTAATCACCTCCTAACAAGGATTCTCCCATACAGGAAGCAGCCAGGCTTCAAAGCTGCAAGGCCATTCAGTGCTCATCCAGCTTGCCAATTGCAACATTCACCCTTGCCTCTAGCAGACAAGAGTTGGGTTGCTGTGAGTTTTTCAGGGCTAGTTAATCACCTCCTAAAAAAAAGATTCCCCCAGGCAGGAAACAGCCAGGCTTTGAAGCTGCAAGGCTCTTCAGTGCTAATCAAGCTTGCCAATTGCAACACTCACACTTGCCTCTAGCAAACAAAGAGTTGGGTTGCTGTGAGTTTTCCGTGCTGTATGGCCATGTTCCAGTAGCATTTTACCCACATCTATGGCAGGCATTCTCAGAGGTTGTGAGGTTTGTTGGAACCACAGATATGTAAACCCCACATGCCTTGTTTCCGCAGACATCAGGGGTGCCTTGTCTCACAAAAGGGACATGATTGCTGAACCAATCTTTGTGTTGTCGAAGGCTTTCATGGCCGGAATCACTGGGTTGCTGTGAGCTTTCTGGGCTGTCTGGCCATGTTTCAGAAGCATTATCTCCTGACGTTTTGCCTGCATCTATGGCAGGCATCCTCGGAGGTTGTGAGATCTGTTGGAAACTAGGAAAGTGGGGTTTATGTATCTGTGGAATGTCCAGGGTGGGAGAAAGAACTCTTTGTCTGTGGGAGGCAGGTGTGAATGTTGCGAGCAGTATTTTAAAAACTCTAAAATCAAAACAGTAAATAAAGAACAACACTTAAAAAAACAGGGGAATTCCAGACAAGAAATAAGGACCAGCTAATCACCTTCCAACAAAGGATTACCCCAGGCAGACAGGCTTTGAAGCTGCAAGGCCATTCAGTGCAATTCAGCTGCAACATTCACACTTGTCTCCAATAGACAAGAGTTCTTTCTCCCACCCGGGACATTATTCCACAGATATATAAACCCCACTTGCCTAGTTTCCAACAGACCATCCAACCTCTCAGGATGCCTGCTATAGATGTGGATGTGGGTGGAACGTCAGAAGAGAATGCTTCTGGAACATGATCAGACAGCCTGAAAAACTCACAGCAACTCAATTATTTCAGCCGGCTTTGCCTAGGCAGCAAATTGGGGGAGTTGGTGGCTTTGGAGGTCATCTAGACTGCCCCAAAGAGCCCTGGGCATCTTGGGATGGGAGAGGAATGGAAGGGGAACTATCTCCTCTGGAGACAAAGAAGGGGAGGGGCCCCGTTCCCTCTTTCTGGCTCCTTCTCCCCTCTTCAGACCCACTCCCCCCACTCTCGTGCCACACCCAGGAAGGGACTGCCCCTCCCAGCATCCAGAACAAAGGGGCCCCTCCTTCCCTCTGGCTCTGACCTTCCCTCCGCCAGCCCTGACCTTGGCTAAGCACTCCCTCCTTCCCTCCTTCCCTCCCTTGGCCTTTTTTTTGGGCTTTATTAGCATTCAATCTGCCCCAATTGTGTTTCCTCCAAGGAAACCCTGGAAGGGGGTCTTTCTTCCCCTCTCTGGGAGTCACAGCAAGCTCATTGTTGGGGTGCGGCCTGGCTGCTTTGTCTGTCTGGCATCCTTGTCTCCCCATTTTGCACCTAGGGAGGCACAAAGCCATTGGTGTTAGTGGAAGGAAGGAGAAGGAGGAGGAGGAGGTGGTAGATGGACCAAAGGAAGGACAGATGGAGGGAAGGAAGGAAGGTTTGGAAGGAAAGTGAGGAAAGGAAGAAGATGGATAGAAGGAGAGGAAGGAGATAGAGGCAGCAGGCAAGGAAGGGAGGAAGGAAACAGAAGAGAGGAAGGAGAGGACGGAGGGAAGGGGAAAGAAGGAAAAGGAAGGAAGGTTTGGGAGGAAAGGAAGGAGAAAATGGATAGGAGAGGGAGATAAAGGCAGCAGGCAAGGAAGGGAGAAAGGAAAAGAAGAGGAAGGAAGGAGAGGAGAGGAAGGAGAGGATGGATGGATGGAGGATGGATGGAAGGGAAAAGAAGGAAAGAAAAGAAAAGAAAAGGGAGGAAAGGAAGGCGAAGATGGAAAGGTGGAGAGAAAGGAGAGAAAGGCGGCAGGCAAGGAAGGAAGAAAGGAAGACAAGAAGAAGGAAACAGAGGAGAGGAAGGAGAATATAGATAGGATGTGAGGAAGGAAATAAAGGCAGCAGGCAAAGAAGGGAGAAAGGAAGAGGAGAGGAAGGATAGGATGGATGGATAGAAGGAAAGAGAAGGAGATAAAAGGAAGATTTGGAAGGAAAGGGAGGAGAAGATGAACAGAAAGAGTGGAAGGAGATAAAGGCAGGCAAGGAGGACAGAAAGGAAGAGAAGAGGAAGGAGAGGAAGGAATGGATGGAAGGAAGGAAAAAGAAGAAAAGGAAAGTTTAGAAGGAAAGGGAGGAGTGGAAGAAGAAGGAGAGGATAGACGGATAGAAGGAAAAGAAGGAGATAAAGGCAGGCAAGAAGGAAGGAAGGAACAAGGGGGGAAGGAAACTGAGGAGAGGATGGATGGAGTGAAGTAAAGGAATGAGGAAGGAATGAGAGGAAAGAAACAGTGGAGAAAAAGGAATGGAGGAGAGAAAGAGTGGATGAATGGAAAGTGAGGAAAGAAGGAGTGAAGGGAATAATTGAAGGAGAGGAAGGAGATAAAGGCAGGGAAGGAAGGAGGAAAGGGGGGAGAGGAAGAAGAGAATGGATGGAAGGAAGGGAAGGAAGGAACAGTGGAGGAAAAGGAATGGAGGAGAGAAAGGGTGAATGAATAGAAAGCGAGGAAAGAAGAAGGAATGAAGGTAAAAATTGAAAGAGAAGAAGGAGAGGAAGGAGATAAAGGCAGAGAAGGAAGAAAGGGGGAAAGGGAGGAGAGGACGAAGAGAATGGAAGGAAGGAAAGGAAGAAAAAGAAAAGTGGGGAGAGAAAGGGTGGATAGATGGAAGGAGTGGAAAGAAGAAAGAGTGAAGGGAAGAATTGAAGGAGAGGAAGGGGATAAAAGTAGAGAGGGAAGGAGGAAAGGGAGGAGAGGAAGAAGAGAATGGATAGAAGGAAGGAAAGGAAGGAAACAGTGGAGAAAAAGGAAAGTGGGGAGTGAAAGGGTGGATAGATGGAAGAAGTGGAAAGAAGAAGGAGTGAAGGGAAGAATTGAAGGAGAGGAAGGAGATAAGGGCAGGGGAGGGAGGGAGGGGGGAGAGGAAGAAGAGAATGGGTTGAAGGAAAGGAAGGAAACAGTGGAGAAAAAAGGAAAGTGGGGAGAGAAATGGTGGATAGATGGAAGGAGTGGAAAGAAGGAGTGAAGGGAAGGAAGAAGAGGAAGGAAAGGGAGGAGGTAGAGGAAAGAGAGGGAAGGAGAGATGGAGGAAGGAGGAGAGATGTGTCTTCTACCTGGACAGAGAAGTTTTGGGGAAGAAGAGGACAAGACAGAACATCCGAGCCCCTTTCCTCTTTCCATCTCAATTGAGATAAAAGGGAAAGATCAATATAATATTGGGCAAAGCCTCTGCCTTCCTCTCTGGCCTGTATCCTCCAAACAAATGCGGGCTGGTGGGTTTGGAGGCCGGAACATCCCCACTGAGATCTGGGCAACTGAGCGCTTTGGCTGCCCAGTGCCAAACTTGGAGGTCATTGCAAAAAGCAGCAATATTGTGCAATGGATGGAAATACAATTGGAAAAAAGCAAGGGGCTTCCTTCCTCTGGCAAACAATGAGCACGCAAGGTGTGGTTGGAGTGGGACACAACGTATGGCTCAGTGGGTGTGTTTGGAAACCCCTTTGGAAAAACAAATAGGGTTTTTTCTCTGCCTGTGTCTCGCAGGCACAAAAGAGAGTCTCCCTAATCTGCCCAGTTTCGTGGCTCGTCTTTGCCCTTTCCTGAACCTGGACATCTGTGCTTGCTTTGCATTCAAAATCAGGCTGGAAAGGCTGCATGAGGGTAATTACTGGCACTTAAGACCCCCTCCGTAGGCTCGGAATCGAATTAGCCTCCAGGAGCACAGCTGAGCCCCCCATTCCCTGCCTCTTGGGCCCCAAAGGGAGGGCCTGCCCATTGTGTATAAGGAGAGAGATGTATAGGGAGCACCTGCCACTCATCCCGAGCCCGATAATGAGGCTTGGGAGGCGGCCAGGCCCCCTCTTGCCTTCCTTTCTCTTTGATTTGAGGCTCCTTGCCGCTTTGCATCATTTGCCGGCTTCTCTCTCTTTCAAGGCATGCGCACAGGCTCCGTTGCCACACCTCTGCAGCAAGAAAAGGGCCAAGGGCTCCAAAGAAGCATTTCTTTCTCCGCAATTGCAAATCTGGCCTTGCACGATTGGAAAGGATCCATTTCGGCCTTTGACAGCTCCGTCGGCTTCAATGCCAAGCCCGGCTGGAACTTGAGCAACTGAGGCAAAGAAATAGGGCAACGCCTCCACAGGCCTCTTGTCTTTTTCCTCTTGATTGTGATGCACCAGGAGGAGCTGGCACTTAATATATGTGCATGCTAATTGTGTGCCCGTGAATAATTCATTGCAAAAACCATAGGTCCTGAGATTGGCACATTGGACTGATGCAGGATAGAGCTCTGTCTTTGTGTCTCAATCCAAAGCAGGATATAAATAATTATTATAATTAACATTATCGTTGGGAAGCCTCACTTTAATGCTCAACATATGCACATGTAATTATGTGCATCCAACCAATGTGAAACAGAGCTCTGTCTTTGCATCTCAATCTAAAGCAAGATATGTTATTATTATTATTGATATTATTATCAAGAAGCCTTGCTTTAATACTCAATATATTCACATGCTAATTGTGTGTGTTTAAATAATTAATTGCCAAAGCCATAGGTCCTGAACACATTCGACTGGTGCAAGAATTCCGACTTTGCATCTCAGTCGAGAAATAAACGCAAGTAACAACAACAATAACAACAAGAAAAGTCATTGGGAAGCTTGCTTGACATTCCTTACTAGTTGAGGAGAGATTTATGGCAGTGGGGGTCGGGACCCCTGGGGGAGTCGCGAGGAGGTTTCAGAGGGGTCGCCAAAGACCATCAGAAAACACAGTATTTTCTGTTGGTCATGGGGGATTTTGTGTGGGAAGTTTGGCTCAATTCGTTGGTGGGGTTCTTTGATTGTAGGTGAACTACAACTCCAAAATTCAAGGTCAATGCCCACCAAACCCTTCCAGTATTTTCTGTTGGTTATGAGAGTTCTGTGTGCCAAGTTTGGTTCAATTCCATCATTGGTGGAGTTCAGAATGTTCTTTGATTGTAGGTGAACTATAAATCCCAGCAACTACAACTCCCAAATGTCAAGGTCTATTTCCCCCAAACTCCACCAGTGTTCACATTTGGCCATTTTGAGTATTTGTGTCAAGTTTGGTCCAGATCTCTGAGTCCACAGTGCTCTCTGAATACAGGTGAACTACAACTCCAAAACTCAAGGTTAATGCCCACCAAACCCTTTCAGTATTTTCTGTTGTTCATAGGACTTCTGTATGCCAATATTGGTTCCATTGTTGGTGGAGTTCAGAATGCTCTTTGTTTGTAGATGAACTTTAAATCCCAGCAACTACAACTCCCAAATGTTAAGATCTATTTTCTCCAAACTCCACCAGTGTTTGCATTTGGGCATGTGGAGTATTTGTGCCAAGTTTGGTTCAATTCCATTGTTGGGTTATGGTTGGGGGTCACCACAACATGAGGAACTGTATTAAGGGGTTGCGGCATTAAGAAGGCTGAGAAACATTGCTCATAATAATAACGGTGCTCCATGCGGTCATGCTGGCCACATGACCTTGGAGGTGTCTATGGACAACGCTGGCTCTTCGGCTTAGAAATGGAGATGAGCACCACACCCCAGAGTCAGACATGATTGGACTTAATGTCAGGGGACAACCTTTACAACCTTTACATAATAATAATAATTCCTCCAGGCTGGTAGTTCTGCTAATCTGTAGCAAAGAAAAACAAAGTCAGTTGCAAAAACAGCCAGGAAACTTGTGATGCCTCTGATGTTCTTTGGTGAAACGCTGTAAAAAGAACTGCAATTTCCAAAGGCTAAATTGGTTGACCTTTAAGGTTTTTAAGAGCCGCTTTTTGAGACCATTAGCTGCTCTCTGATATCCCCAGGGTCCCTTATCCCCACTTGGGATTTAGAGGGGGAAAGGGAGTGTTGACTTGGGGGAAAGGGCCCCTTTGAGGCAGAACTGCGGTCCCCGGGACAAAGGGCTTTACTTTATCTCTGCCTTGAGATCTGCACTTTCCTTCATCATGCGGTGTCCTATGAATCCCTCCCAGAACTGGGCCAAGGTTAATTGCGGGGAGGACAAGAGAGAAAGAGAAGCATTTCTCCCCTCACTTCCATCATGGCTTTGCTCGAGGCAACATTTGCCCAGATTATTATTAGATATTTATCCTCTTGGTTGTTGTAGGTTTTTTCGGGCTATATGACCATGTTCTGGAGGCATTCTCTCCTGACATTTTGCCTGCATCCTCTGAGGATGCTTGCCATACATGCAGGCAAAACATGCAGGAGAGAATGCCTCTAGAACATGGCCATATAGCCCGAAAAACCTACATGATTCCAGCCATGAAAGCCTTCGACAATTTATCCTCTTGTTTTATGGCCAAAGTATATGGGGTTCTCCAGATGCATTGCTGCACCAGAATACAGCTGAGATTTTGGACCCAGGGCCACTTTTGAGTGCATCCGCATTGTAAAATTAATGCAGTTTGGTACCACTCAATACTATAGAATCCTAGAAGTTGGGCATCGAATCGTTGCCTCTGTAAACAGCCCTGCATTGCCTGAGGGCTGAGAAGGACGGTATATAAATATAGTAAATAAATAAATTGTAGTTTTACTAAGGGTGCATCTACATATTGTCGAAGGCTTTCATGGCCAGAACCACTGGGTTGTTGTAGGTTTTTTCAGGCTATATGGCCATGTTCTAGAGGCATTTTCTCCTGACGTTTCGCCTGCATCTATGGCAAGCATCCTCTATGGCAAGGGACCAATTCCTATAAATCTGGCTCTTTGGCAGAGAAGAACCAAGACCTTGTAAAACTGCCACATAGGAAAACTCAGTCCAAGCCTTCCCAACAGATGGCCATCTAATCTCTGCTTAAAAACCTCCAAAGAAGGAAGGAGACACCAAGGGATTCTCAAGCAGCATATGAACAGCTCTTACTGTCAGGAAGTTCTTCCTAATGTGGAGGTAGAATCCCTTTTCCTGCAATTTGAATCCATGGCTTCATTGTGCCCTAGTCTCTGGAGCAGCAGAAAACAAGCTTGGCCTCTTCTCCTCAATGGGACATACTTTCTGATATGTAAACATGGCCTCTCATGCTCCCTTCCCGGCCCCTGAGCTGCACACGATTCTCTTGCTGCATTGCACACTGGATACCCATGGCTCCTGAATCGTGCGCCAGAGAGCCGTCATGCAAGGTCATGTTCGCCATTTACTCAGAAGATGACTCTGCACAAATCCCTTTGAGCATCTACACTGGAGAATGAATGCAAAACAACTCCCATGATTCGAGGTCTGCTATTTGCAAGCCAGAGAAGTTTCTCTTCAGGTAAACAAGACATCTTGGTTTCAGGACCATGGCCAGGGAAGCACATTCAACTCTCAAGAAGGCAAGCCAAGGGAAAGGCTCCTCCTCTTTCTTTGCACAATCCATGCAAAATCCGTGCTATGTGGCCCTTGGAAACGGCAGCTAGTAAATGCATCTCAAATTTAACTGATCTACAGAGCCTTCCCAAAGAACTCTTGCATTACAAGTTATCAACTTCATCATATCAATCTCTCTCTCTCTCTTTATATATATATATATATATATATATATATATATATATATATATATATCAATATGGCCACCACTCTGGGGAGACACTATAATAATATAAAAAATATATATTAACAGCTCCAAGAGCTAGATACGACTGTAAAATCAAACTGCATTAATTCCACAGTGTAGATCAGGCATGGGCAAACTTTGGCCCTCCAGGTGTTTTGGACTTCAGCTCCCCCAATTCCTAACAACTGGTAGGCTGTTAGGAATGGTGGGAGTTGGAGTCCAAAACACAATTGAGGGCCGAAGTGCCCATGCCTGGTGTAGATGCATCGACAGTTTGGCTTGGGTCTTGCAAATTCAGGACAGTTTGTCCACCTGCGTTCCTCTTTTCTTGCCAAGGCAAACCTGCCACAGAGTTTCCTTTCCATCACACACATGAACATACATTGCATTGATTTATTCTGTCTAATCATTTTCTTTCTATTTGTTTTCCTCTCTCTTTAGTTCTGGGAGGTGATCAGTGACGAACACGGCATAGACCCCAGCGGGAACTATGTGGGCGATTCCGACCTGCAGCTGGAAAGGATCAGCGTCTATTACAATGAGGCCTCTTGTAAGTCCTCCTGGTTGCCTTCCCAAAGGTTGGGATATTAGCCACATTATGGAGACTACCAGCCCTTGGGTCAAGGTCAATTTCTGCAATGGAACCCCTTGGGCTCTTTATGGGATCTTATTGAGCTTAAACTATATTGCCTTCTTTGTCTCTCCAGCACACAAATACGTTCCCCGTGCCATCTTGGTGGACCTGGAACCAGGCACTATGGACAGCGTCCGCTCCGGGGCTTTTGGACATCTCTTCAGACCAGACAACTTTATTTTTGGTATGGCCCCTTGAGCTTTTCCATAGAGCTCCTAAGCTGGCACCTGGTTCTTCCCAAAGCCAATGGTAGACCTTATGATGCACAGGATTTTAACTGCTCCATTTTGAAGGGATTTGGATCTTGGAGTAACTGGAGATATGGGAAACATCTGGATTGGAGGGAGGCCTATAAGGAGAGAGGAGGGAGAATGCTTTAAAGGGAGCATATTAAGATTAATTTTATCATATGTGCCTTCAAGTCATTTCTCACTTAATGGTGACACTCTGTGTGTAGTTCCACCACCCTCTCCATTTGGGATGTCAACTGGGACACCCATCCATAAGCTGGTCCACCACTATCTTCACCTGGGATGGTCAACTGGACAAGTCCATCCAGGAGTTGGCCTGCCACTTTCTGTCCTTGGGTTGGGAAGCTCCATATGTTAGTTCACCCATCCCTTCTCCATCTGGGTTACACAAGTCCATACATGAATTAGCCCGCCACCACTTTCTCCAGCTGTTTTGGGCAAGTGCACAAATGAGTGGGACCAAAACCTTATTAGGTCAACTGGGCAAGTCAATTCATGAGCCCTTCTCCACTTGGGCAAGTGCATAAATGAATGGGCCCACAACTGCGCTTGGTCAGCTGGGCAAGTCCATTCATGAATTGGCCTACCATCTTCTCCATCCGGTTTGGGCAAGTCCCTGTATGAGCTGGCCCATCACCTTCTCCACATGGGTTGGTCAACTGCAAGTCCATGCATGGGTTGGTACATCACTGTCTTCCCCTGGGATGGTCAACGGGGTAAGTCCATTGATGACTTGGCCCTCTACCCTCTCCAACTGAGTTGTGCAAGTGGGCAAGTCCATCAATGAGCTGCCTCACCACCTTCTCTATGGCAAATCCATGGCCTCCAAGGTTGATCATTGACTGAGCCCAAGCGTTCCCATGTCTCTTCCTCTGCAGGGCAAAGCGGGGCTGGCAACAACTGGGCCAAGGGCCACTACACGGAGGGGGCTGAGCTGGTGGACTCTGTCCTGGATGTGGTGCGAAAGGAGTGTGAGAACTGCGACTGCCTGCAGGGTTTCCAGCTGACCCACTCACTGGGGGGTGGCACGGGGTCTGGCATGGGCACCCTCCTGATCAGCAAGGTCCGTGAGGAATACCCTGACCGGATCATGAACACTTTCAGCGTGGTGCCTTCACCCAAGGTCTCCGACACAGTGGTGGAGCCCTACAACGCCACCCTCTCCATCCACCAGCTGGTGGAGAACACAGACGAGACCTACTGCATCGACAATGAAGCCCTCTATGACATCTGCTTCCGGACCCTCAAGCTGGCGACCCCAACCTATGGCGACCTCAACCACCTGGTCTCAGCCACCATGAGTGGCGTCACCACCTCCTTGCGCTTCCCTGGGCAGCTCAATGCTGACCTACGCAAGCTGGCTGTCAACATGGTGCCCTTCCCGCGTCTCCACTTCTTCATGCCAGGCTTCGCGCCACTGACTGCTCGAGGCAGCCAGCAGTACCGCGCTCTGACCGTCCCAGAGCTGACCCAGCAGATGTTCGATGCCAAGAACATGATGGCGGCTTGCGACCCTCGCCATGGACGCTACCTGACAGTGGCTACCGTCTTCCGCGGCCGCATGTCCATGAAGGAGGTGGACGAGCAGATGCTGGCCATCCAGAGCAAGAACAGCAGCTACTTCGTGGAGTGGATCCCCAACAACGTAAAGGTGGCTGTCTGCGACATTCCGCCTCGGGGGCTCAAGATGTCTTCCACCTTCATCGGCAACAGCACCGCCATCCAGGAGCTTTTCAAGCGCATCTCAGAGCAGTTCACAGCCATGTTCAGGCGCAAGGCCTTCCTCCATTGGTACACCGGCGAAGGCATGGATGAGATGGAGTTCACCGAAGCCGAGAGCAACATGAATGACCTGGTCTCCGAATACCAGCAGTACCAGGATGCCACGGCCGAGGAAGAAGGCGAGATGTACGAAGACGACGAGGAGGAGTCCGAGGCCCAGGGGGCCAAGTGATACCCCCTCCGCCGTTAGCGGTGGATGATGGGAGGTGGGGCTCGGCTCCTCCTGGTTGAGACCGCAGCTCCAGCGCCATCCATCTCTCGCTCTTCATTTTGCTGAGTTTCGTAGGCAACCGGCTTCTAGTTGCTTCTGACCCATGGGTTCCCAAACATCAAAGTTCAGTCTCTTCTAAATCATCATCCCCGTCCCCCTCCCTAGATCCGTACAGTGGGGAGGAAGTAAGGATAGGATTGTCACCCGTTTCCAATTAAAAACATGACCGGGTTTTTCATCCAGCCCCAAAAGAGACAGTACTTTGACGCAGTGCATTTGCAACACGAATTTATCCGCAAGTGCATCATCTGAGTGCAAAACAGTAAGTGAACCTTTAGATTCGATACCTGGGCGCATCCCATTAAACAGCCACAGGTTCAAGGGCACAGCCACACTGTTGAATTAATGCTCTTTGGCACCACTTTAACTGCCTTGGTTCAATGCTATGGAATCCACAGCGTTGGAGTTTTACAGGGTCCTTAGCCTTCTTTGCCAAAGAGTGCAGGCGCCTCCTCAAGCTACAGCTCCCAGGATCCCATAGCATTGAACACGGCAGTTGAAGTGGTGCCAAACTGCATTAATTCAACAGTGTAGAGACGGCCCCAAGTCCAAATCTTGGACAGATTATTCTAAAAAGTTGAATTTTCCAGCACTGGGATGCTGATACTTCCAAAAATCTGGGATAAAAAGCAACAAGATGCCTTCGATCATTGCTTGGCTTGTTTCCATATAGCAGAAACCCAGCTCACAAAGGTGGGATCCAGGGATTTGTAGTTTGGTGACACTCCAACCCTCTTTGGCTAAGAAGACTAAATCCCTTGTAAAACTACAACTCTCATGGTTCCATAGGAGGGGGCCACAGTAGTTTAAAGCAGCGTGAAACTGCAGAAATCCGACAACGTTGATGTAAATCCATCCAAATTTGACCTTTCAAACCCATCCGATTCCTAAAGCTCCCGATTCGCATCCCTCCCTTTAACTGAGCCGATAGATCCTTGTACTTTTTGCACCGACTCTTATGTACTCATTTATGCATCGTTTGGTTTCGCAAGGACATCGAACGGGTTTCTTATAATAATAAACCCTCCTGGACATTTCGAAAAAGGACTGGTTTGGATCCACTTTGGTGAAATTATGGGATTTGGCTGTTCTTCGTCCTCATGACAATGCTCCTTCCCTTTCTTGCCACTGTACGCTTGAGCGCATCTGACGACGGACTTTGATAACTTTTGAGGGCCCTGGTTTTCATTTTTTACTGGTCTGTGTCTCTTTTTATGTTTTGGAATATTTAATAAATCTATTGCTGTCCAGCATTGAAGCCGCTCCATTTCTGGGAAAAGGGGGGCAAAGGGAAGGAATACAAAATATTGAGAATTAATCAAATAACAGCATATTCCAATAATTCAGTGTTTCTCAACCTGGGGATCAGGGCCCCTGGGGCCATAGTGAGGGGGTGTCAGAGGGGTCACCAAAGACCACCAGAAAACAGTATTTTCTGTTGGTCATGGGGGTTCTGTATGTGAAGTTTGGCCCAATTCTATCCTTGGTGGGGTTCAGAATGCTCTTTGATTGTAGGTGAACTATAAATCCCCACAACTACAACTCCCAAATGTCAAGGTCTATTTTCCTCAGTAGCAACAAAAATAATTTTATGGCTGGGGGGTCACCATAACATGAGGAACTGGCTTAAGGGGTTGCAGCATTAGGAAGGTTGAGAAACACTGATGATGATTATTTTATATTATTACTATTAGGATCACTTGTGCCGTCACACCCAGACGCTATAATGTTAAAACTAAGATGTGCTTCTCTCTTTATCTGGGCGAACTGCTGGGGGTCTTTTTTTGAAGCAATAACTCAATACTTTCAGCAACTGATGGCAGTCAAGATATGAACATCAACAAAATATTTATTTCCAAAGTCCTTGGCACAGCTTGATAAAGTTACAACACAAACAGTCAATTTGGGAAACCATAGAGATGTTCTTTCTTTCCTTTTTCTTCAATTACTGAGGTAACTTTTCACTTCACTTCACTTCTTCACTTTATTTCTTAATTAGTCGCTCTCCACCAAGGTGCTCCGAGCGACTTACAATCTAAAATAGCATTTACACAATATAAAAACATTCAACATAAAAACATTCAACAGTGACTATTTGGCAAATTAGATCTGATTACTTAAATGCACAACCAAACAGCCAAGTCTGGAGCGCCTTTACAAAAGGTCGCAACTCCGACATTGCTCTAATGTATGGAGGCAAAAAGTTCCACAGAATTGGAGCATAGGTCGAAAAAGTTCTACGCCGTGTAGCTTCCAGGTGTACCTCCCTAGGGCCCGGTATGTAGAGGAGATTTTCCTGGGTGGATCGAGGTGACCACTGATGGAGAAAAGGAATGAGATATAAAGGTCCTTGGCCATTTTGAGCTCTAAATGTCAGGATCAGTATCTTGTAAGAGATCCAATGTTCTATTGGTAGCCAATGCAGTTGTTGCAGAATCGGTATAATATGGGATCTTATAGATGATCCCGCTAGCAGCCTGGCCGCTGCATTTTGGACCATCCGAATCTTCTGGGTTGTTGACTTCAGAAGGCCGGCATATAAGGCGTTGCAATAGTCCAACCTCATGGTGACTGTTGCGTGGATTACTGTTGCCAATGCTTCTACCGAAAGGTAGGATGCCAATTTCCTTGCCTGGCGAAGATGAAAAAAGGCCTGCTTACTTATGGCAGTGATCTGGGCCTCCATCGTCAGCGATGAGTCCAACACAACCCCAAGGCTTTTAACAGTGGCAGATGGAACCAGAGCTTCCCCATCGAAATCAGGCAGAGACTGGGTTAATTCTGGCGGCTGGCCGGGCCAGAGTATCTCAGTTTTTGCAGGATTCACTTTTAGTCTGCTCGCTCGCAGCCAACTCATCACTGCTTCCAAACACAGCCTAAAGTTCTCAGGAATCGCGGTTGTCCCAGGTTTGAGACGCAAGAGTAGCTGGGTATCATCTGCATACTGGTAGCTCTCTATGCCAAAGCTCCACACCAGTCCAGCAAGTGGCCAGACGTAGATGTTAAATAACAGGGGCGAGAGGATAGCACCCTGGGGAACTCCACAGCAAAGGCAGGAGCTCTCAGAGCTTTGGCCTAACCACTCCACCCTCTGTCTCCGATCCCGGAGGAACGAATTGAACGATTTGAGGGCTAAACCTCGTACACCAGACATAGCCAAACGATGAATCAGCAAGACATGGTCCACGGTGTCGAATGCAGCTGTGAGGTTCAAGAGTACCAATAGCGCTGATCCGCCTCGGTCTAACAGACGACGAATTTCATCAGTAATAGCTACCAAGACCGTCTCTGTCCCATGACCTGAACGAAAGCCTGATGGAAAGGGGTCCAAACCCGCTGTCTCATCTAAGAATTGTAGCTGCCCCGCCACTGTCCGTTCAATGACCTTGCCCAAAAATGGAAGGTTTGAAACTGGGCGATAGTTACTAGGTATGGCGGCATCTAGGCTTGGTTTTCTTTTCTACCTTTTCTCCAAAAGGTCGAAAAAATCCTGGGATCTTTCACCCTAACCCTGAGCTGCTATGGTTAGAAAGAACAGGTCTTCCCCTATCTATGCTCAAGGTTAGCTTTGGAGATGAAGTAATGCTCAATAGTATTCAATAACTATTTCTCTCTATTTCTCAATAACTCAATTTCTATCTATAACTCAGTTTCTTAATTACTCAATTCCTATTCTATCTATCTCAGTATCTCAATTGTACTCAATTGTACTTACAATGGCTTCTCAGAGCTGCCTTAGCTTGACCTAACAGCACATTGAGGCTTTTTTCTCTACTGAAGGAGGCAGGGGAGATTCCAAAATGGAGATCTCAACCCCAGGAAAAAGGGCGGACTCCAAACCCAGAGAGATACTTTCTAAACCAATAACTGCAGAGGGCCTGCAGCCTGGCCTTCCAGACTCTGATACTGTTTAACTTATTGTTATTATTATTATTTATTTACTTTATTTATACTCCGCTAAAATCTCCCGAAGGACTCAATGCGGCTTACAAAGGCCAAGGCCACCAACGAAACAACAGCATACAAATACAACAATAAAACTCATAAAACAAATAATAAAACATCAAGCAAATCAATAAACACTAAAACAATGACACCATGACGCATTTAAAACCTAAGGCCAAGCCAAATATAATGGACAAATTTAGAAAGTGCTGGACATGACAGGTGAAATGTAGAGGTTTTTGGAGGTAGGTGCAATGTGCAGACAATCCTAAATCTCTAACAAAGTGTATTTTGGACATGATGCTAGGAGTTTCCTATTCTGCAAAGGCACACTGGAACAGCCAGGTCTTCAGGCTCTTCCTGAAGACTGCCAACGTTGGGGCTAGTCTGATGTCCTTGGGGAGAGAGTTCCAGAGTTGGGGGGCCGCCATAGAGAAGGCCCTGTCCCTTGTCCCCACCAAACGCGCTTGCGACGCAGGTGGGACCATGAGAAGGGCCTCTCCAGATGATCGAAGGGATCGTGTGGGTTCATATATGGAGATGCGATCACACAGGTAGGCGGGTCCCAAACCATTTAGGGCTTTGTAGGTGAGCACCTGCACCTTGAATTGGGACCGGAAGATGAACGGCAGCCAATGGTGCTCCTTAAAAAGGAGGGTTGACCTCTCTTTGTAAGGAGCACCAGTTAACAATGTGGCCGCCGACTGTCGGACCAGTTGCAATTTCCAAGCCGTTTTCAAGGGCAGCCCCACGTAGAGCGCATTACAGTAGTCCAATCTAGAGGTGACCAAGGCATGGACCACCCCGGCCAGATCAGCCTTTACGAGGTACGGTCGCAGTTGGCACACAAGTCTCAATTGTGCAAAAGCCTCCCGGCTACCGCCGACACCTGAGCCTCAAGCGTAAGTGATGAGTCCAGGAGGACACCCAGCACTTCCAGGGTGCTGCTAGGTCTATAGCAACCCTGGGGAAATGCAAAGGAAAGCTATCCCATGCAGCTAAAAGGCAATGCAAACTATGCTCCTGGAAGACGGAACATCACTAATTTGTAATAATATATTACAAATTGTAGAACAAAGATCATAACAGCAATGCTCATCAAATGTAAATATAGGAGCTTCCCTATCAATGGAGGCAGCCCATTTGCTCCAGGTTTTAGTCCAAACTTTGGCAGATTATCAAGACAATGTGCCTAGGGATATTCTAGGTATCTATTCAAATATTTATTTCGGTATTTATATTCCACTTTACATCTGAAGAACTCAGAGTTCCAAAGAGAGAGAGAGAGAGAGAGAGAGAAACTAACATTAATAAAGAACTATGTTGTTGAACAGACTCAAAATAGATATTAAATGGGCTAAAGTGCCCTGAATTACTCTATTTGGAATATTATTAGGCCAAAGTGCCTAAGGATGTTTTCAATATTTATACCCAACCCAAGGTAGAATGCAAGAAAATCAGTTTAACAAAGAATGCTATTGCTTAGCAGACTAAAAATCGGTATTACGTGATTCATCATGAGATACTTTAGAATTTAAATGTACTGCAAAGCCCATGGTTGCTTCCAGAAACCCTGGTTGTCCATGAAACACAATATTTTCATCTGAATCCTTCGCATTGCAATACCACAACATTGGAAGCCTGCAAACATTGCTTATTATATCCACAGACAAAGTACAACTCCCATGATTTAACAGCATCTGAACCATGGCCAAACTACAACTCCCAGGATTCCATAACATTAAGCCATAGCCAGACTTCATCTCCCGGGTTTTCACAGCACTGAACCATGGCCAAACGACAACTCCCGGAGTTTCACAGCATTGAGCCGTCACCAAACTACAACTCCCAGGATTTCATGGCACTGAGACACGGCCAAGCTCCAACTCCCAGGGTTTCATAGAATTTAATCATAACCAAACTACAACTCCCCGGATTCCATGGCATTAAGCCATAGCCAAACTTGAACTCGCAGCTTCATATCACTGAGCCATGGCTAAACTACAACTCCCAGGGTTTCACAGCACTGAGCCATCACCAAACTACAACTCCCAGGATTCCACAGCATTAAGCAACAGCCAAACCTCAACTCGCAGTTTCATAGCACTGAGCCATGGCCAAATTACAACTCCCAGGGTTTCAAACATTGAGCCATTGCCAAACTACAACTCCCAGAATTTCATAGCACTGAGCCATGGCCAAATTACAACTCCCAGATTTTCACAACATTTGAACCATGGCCAAACTACAATTCCCAGAATTTTGTAACACTGAGCCATTGCCAAACTACAATTCCCAGAGTTTCACAGCACCGAGTCATAGGCAAACTGCAACTCCAAGGATTCCATAGCACTGAGCCATAGCCAAACTATAACTCTCAGAATTTCATAGCACGGAACCATGGCAAAACTTCAACTCCCATTTCATAGCACGGAATCAAAACCAAACTACAACTCCGAGGATCCCATAGCATTAAGCCATAGCCAAACTTTGACTACGTCCCACCTTGAAATTTGTGATTTTCCGGGGATGTCCTGCTCTCAATCCCACTTCGTCGCAAATGCGCTTGGTGGGGACGAGGGACAGGGCCTTCTCAGCGGTGGCCCCCCGCCTGTGGAACCCGCTCCCTAGTGAAATTAGGTTAACAGCTTCCCTCCTTTCCTTCAGGAAAAAGTTGAAGACGTGGTTATGGGACCAGGCATTCGGATAGCAGGCTGACAATAAAAATGACAACAGTGCTATGGAACATGGACTATGGACAGGCTTTGGATTAAGTTGTTGATCGTAGAACCCAGACTCGACATGCCAGCTAATTCAGTTTGTACTATTTAAAATGGTTTTTTATCTAATTTTAATGTTTTACTTATTAGGTAATTATTGTTTTATCTGTTGTATATGGGGGCATGTATCGAATTGTTGCCGGCTATAAGCCGCCCTGAGTCCCCCTTCGGGGGGGTAGAGAAGGGAGGGGTACAAATATTGGAAATAAATAAATAAATTTGAACCATGGCCAAACTACAACTCCCAGAATTGTGTAGCACTGAGCCGTTGCCAAACTACAACTCGCAGAGTTTCATGGCACTGAGTCATAGGCCAACTGCAACTCCAGGGATTCCATAGCACTGAGCCATCGCCAAACTACAACTTTCAGAATTTCATAGCACTGAGCCATGGCCAACCTGCAACTCCCAGGATTCCGTAACATTTGAGCCATAGCAGTTCAAGTGATATATCCCCATACCACAAAAGGGAAATGCTAAAGACTGCTCAAACTTCCGTACAGTGGCCCTTATTTCTCATGCCATTAAGGGAATGCTCAAGATCCTGCAAGGAAGACTCCAGCAATACATGGAGCGAGAGTTGTCGGAATTACAAGCTGGGTTTAGAAAAGGCAGAGGAACGAGAGACCAGATTGCCAATATCCGCTGGATAATGGAGAAAGGCAGGGAGTTTCAGAAAAACATCTATTTCTGTTTTACTGACTATTCTAAAGCCTTTGTGGATCATAATAGATTGTGGCAAGTTCTTGGTGGTCTGGGCATACCAAATCACCTTGTCTCTCTCCTGAGGAATCTGTATAAGGACCAAGTAGCAACAGTCAGAACTGACCATGGAACTACAGACTGGTTTAAGATTGGGAAAGGCGTATGGCAGGGTTGTATACTCTCACCCAATCTATTCAACTTTTATGCAGAGCACATCATGCGATGTGCGGGGCTTGATGAATGCAAGGCTGGGGTACACTTACTTACTTACTTCTTACTTAGGCGATCCCTCGTAGTTCAAGGATGATGGTCCTCTAAGTTCTGTGTCCTGGCAGTGGGTCCGTAGGTGACTGTGGAGCCCTATTCTTGATCTGCATGTTCTCCCGCAATGAGGGCATTGGTTTCCAGGTGGAAAGTGGTCTTGGTCGGGGTTGGCTTGACGCGCCTTCCTCTTGGCACGTTTCTCTCTTTCACCCTCCATTTGTGCCTCTTCAAATTCTACAGCACTGCTGGTCACAGCTGGCCTCCAGCTGGAATGCTCAAGGGCCAGGGCTTCCCAGTTCTCAGTGTCTATGCCAGAGTTTTTAAGGTTGCTTTGAGCCCATCATTTTCCTGCCCACCAACATTCTGTTTTCCGTTCTTGAGTTCGGAATAGAGCAACTGCTTTGGAAGACGGTGGTCGGGCATCCGGACAACGTGGCCAGTCCAGCGGAGTTGATGGCAGAGGACCATCGCTTCAATGCTGGTGGTCTTTGCTTCTTCCAGCACGCTGACGTTTGTCCGCCTGTCTTCCCAAGAGATTGCAGGATTTTCCGGAGGCAGCGCTGATGGAATCGTTCCAGGAGTTGCATGTGACGTCTGTAGACAGTCTACATCTCGCAGGCATAGAGCAGGGTTGGGAGGACAATAGCTTTATAGACAAGCACCTTGGTATCCCTACGGATGTCCTGGTCCTCAAACACTCTCTGCTTCATTCGGAAAAATGCTGCACTCGCAGGGCTCAGGCGGTGTTGTATTTCGTTGTCGATGTTGACTTTGGTGGAGAGGTGGCTGCCAAGGTAGCGGAAATGATCAACATTTTCTAATGTTACACCATTAAGCTGTATCGCTGGCATTGGAGAGGGGTTGGCTGGTGTCTGCTGGAACAGCACTTTGGTTTTCTCGATGTTCAATGACAGGCCGAGCTTCTCGTATGCTTCTGCGAAGGTGTTCAGAGTAGCTTGTAGATCTTCTTCTGAATGCACACAGACGACGTTGTCATCAGCATACTGGAGTTCTATAACAGATGTTGTAACCTTGGTTTTGGCTTTCAGTTCTTTATATATGGGCATACCAACACTTCTTTATATATGGGCATACCAAATCACCTTGTCTCTTTCCTGAGGAATCTGTACAAGGACCAAGTAGCAACAATCAGAACTGACCATGGAACAACAGCCTGGTTCAAGATTGGGAAAGGCGTACGGCACGGTTGTATACTCTCCCCCAAACTATTCAACTGGTATGCAGAACACATCATGCGATGTGCGGGGCTTGACGAATGCAAGGCTGGAGTGAAAATTGCTGGAAGAAACATTAACAACCTTAGATATGCAGATGATACCACTTTGATGGCCGAAGACGAGGAGGAGCTGAGGAGCATTCTAACCAAGGTGAAAGAAGAAAGCGCAAAAGCTGGGTTGCAGTTAAACATTAAAAAAAAACAAGATTTTGGCAACAAGAATGATTGACAATTGGGAAAAAGAGGGAGAAAACGAGGAAGCAAAGACAGACTTTGTATTTCTAGGTGCAAAGATTACTGCAGACGCAGACTACAACCAGGAAAACAGGAGATGTTTACTTCTTGGGAGGAGAGCAATGTCCAATCTCAATAAAATAGTGAAGAGTAGAGGCATCACACTGGCAACGAAGATCCACATAGTAAAAGCAGTCGTATTCCCGAGCTAGACCGTAGGGAAGGCTGAGCAAAGGAAGAGAGATGCTTTTGAACTGTGGTGTTGGAGGAAAGTTCTGAGAGTGCCTTGGACTGCGAGAAGATCCAACCAGTCCATCCTCCAGGAAATAAAGCCCGGCTGCTCACTGGAGGGAAGGATAGTAGAAGCCAAGATGAAGTACTTTGGCCACATCATAAGAAGAAAGGAATATTGTGTCCAATTCTGGAATATTGTGTCCAATTCTGGGCACCACAATTCAAGAGAGATATTGACAAGCTGGAATGTGTCCAGAGGAGGGCGACTAAAATGATCAAAGGTCTGGAGAACAAGCCCTATGAGGAGCGGCTTAAGGAGCTGGGCATGTTTAGCCTGAAGAAGAGAAGGCTGAGAGGAGGTATGATAGCCATGTATAAATATGTGAGAGGAAGCCACAGGGAGGAGGGAGCAAGCTTGTTTTCTGCTTCCTTGGAGACTAGGACGCGGAACAATGGCTTCAAACTACAAGAGAGGAGATTCCATCTGAACACGAGGAAGGACTTCCTGACTGTGAGAGCCGTTCAGCAGTGGAACTCTCTGCCCCGGAGTGTGGTGGAGGCTCCTTCTTTGGAAGCTTTTAAACAGAGGCTGGATGGCCATCTGTCAGGGGTGATTTGAATGCAACATTCCTGCTTCTTGGCAGAATGGGGTTGGACTGGATGGCCCATGAGGTCTCTTCCAACTCTTTGATTTTATAATTCTATGATTCTATGAGAAGACAGGAGCCCCCGGTGGCGCAGTGGATTAAAGCACTGAGCTGCTGAGCTTGTTGATTGAAAGGTCGCAGGTTCGATTCTGGGGAGCGGCGTGAGCTTCCGCTGTCAGCCCTAGCTTCTGCCAACCTAGCAGTTCGAAAACATGCAAATGTGAGTAGATCAATAGGTACCGCTCCGGCGGGAAGGTAACGGCGCTCCATGCAGTCATGCCGGCCACATGACCTTGGAGGTGTCTACGGACAACGATGGCTCTTCGGCTTAGAAATTGAGATGAGCACCAACCCCCAGAGTCAGACATGACTGGACTTAATGTCAGGGGACTACCTTTACCTTTACCTTTATGAGAAGACAATGATGCTGGGGAAATTGAAGGAAAAAGGAAGAGGGGCCGACCAAGGGCAAAGTGGATGGATAGCATCCTTGAAGTGACTGGATTGACCTTGAAGGAGCTGGGGGTGGTGACGGCCGACAGGGAGCTCTGGCGTGGGCTGGTCCATGAAGTCAGGAAGAGTCGGAAACGACTGAATGAATGAGCAACAACAAGTTCAAGTGAGGTCAATCCGCATCCATGCCACGGTGCTGATCTCCTTCCCATTGTTTTCCCTTGCATTGGGCGCCTCTAGCGGCGCGCCGAGGCGTTGCAGGCAACCCATTGCTGATCAGCTACCTCTTCTTGCTGCAGTTCCCTCTGAAGGCCGCTAGGAGGCAACAGCGGCGAGGGCGTGGCATTTCAGAAACGTCTTCCGGTTCCGGTGGAAGATGGAGCAAGTGAGGTGAAGGATGTAGCTCCAGGGGAAGCGGCCCAGTCAGGCCTCCACCTCCCTCCTCCATGGGCCAGCAGGTAGTCTTATTATTATTATGGTGCCACATTAGGTCCCACACTGGTTAGCTTTGATCCTTCTTGTTGTTGTTGTTGTGTTGTCGAAGGCTTCCATGGCCGGAATCACTGGGTTGCCATGTTCCAGAAGCATTCTCTCCTGACGTTTCGCCTGCATCTATGGCAGGCATCCTCAGAGGTAGTGAGGTCTGTTGGAAATAGGAAAATGGGTTTATATATCTGTGGAATGACTGGGGTGGGGCAAAGAGCTCTTCTCTGCTGAAGCTAGGTGTGAATGTTTCAACTGACCACCTTCATTAGCATTTGAAGGCCTGGCTGAGCCTGGGAAAATCTCTTGTTGAACGGCGTTAAGATGTGCCTGGTTGTTTCCCCTCTGCTGTTTTTCTGTTGTAATTTTTGAGTTTTTTAATACTGGTAGCCAGATTTTGTTCATTTTCAGCAAAATGTTCCTATTTCCAACAGACCTCACTACCTCTGAGGATGCTTGCCATAGATGCAGGCGAAACGTCAGGAAAAATGCCTCTTGAACATGGCCATATAGCCCAAAAACCCCCACAAGAACCTAGTGATTCCAGCCATGAAAGCCTTCGACAATACATAGAACTCTTGTCTGTTGGAGATAGATGTGAATGTTGCAATTGGCCACTTTTAATGGCCTTGCAGTTTCAAAGCCTGGCTGGGTGCTGCCTGCGGGAATCTTATGTTGGGAGATGTTAGCTGGCAATAGCATTCTTTTGCAAAGAAGGCTGAAGATCTTATGAAAATACTAGCTGGCTGAAGATCTTATGAAAATACTAGCTCTGGAACATGGAACATATTATTGTCCTTCTTTAGGGTCCCTTTCAAATCTATGATACTATATCTCTGTGTGTGTGAATCATATATAACTATCTATATCTATGGCTGGATGGCTCTTTGTCACTTCTTCACTTCACTTTATTTCTTAATTAGTCGCTCTCCACCAAGGTGCTCCGAGCGACTTACAGTCTAAAATAGCATTTACACAATATAAAAACATTCAACATAAAAACATTCAACAGTGACTATTTGGCAAATTAGATCTGATTACTTAAATGCACAACCAAACAGCCAAGTCTTTGTCAGGAGGGCTTTGATTACGTTTTCTTGCCCTGCTGAAGGGAGTTGGACTGGATGGCCTTAAGTATTTTCTCTTGGTCATCAAGGTTCTGTGTGGGAAGTTTGCCCCAATTCTGTCGTTGGTGGGGTTCAGAATGCTCTTTGATTGTAAGCGAACTATAAATCCCAGTAACTATAACTCCCAAATGTCAGGGTCTATTTACCCCCAACTCCATCTATGTTCATATTTGGACATATTGAGTATCTGTGCCAAGTTTGGTCCAGATCCATCATTGTTTGACTCCACAGTGCTCTCTGGATGTAGGTGAACTACAACTCCCAAACTCAAGGTCATTGCCAACCAAACCCTTTTGTTTTTTTCTGTTGGTCATGGGAGTGCTTTGTGCTAAGTTTGACCCAATTCCATTATTGGTGGAGTTCAGCTGCTCTTTGATTGTAGGTGAACTATAAATCCCAGCAACTACAACTCCCAAATGACAAAATCAATTTTTTGAGTAAAGGACATACATTGGGTTGTTTGGTGTCTTGTGTCCAAATTTGATGTCAGTTCGTCCTGTGGTTTTTGAGTTCTATTAATCCCACAAACGAATATTACATTATTATTTATATAGATAACTTACATGATTCCACAGCCTTAAGCCACGACAGTTAAAGTGGTGTCAAACAGCATCAATTATACAACAACAAAACTTTATTTATATACTGCTCTATCTCCCCGAGGAGACTCAGAGCGGTTTCCAAGTAACATAATCAATACACACAGAGTAAACAACATAAAAATAAAATCAAAGCAATATAAGCATTTAAAAAATCACAATAGCACATATATATTTAAAATAATCCTGCCTATTCAAGGCAGTTTAAAAAGGCCGGGCCAAGGCTAGTGCAATTTCTAGAGGGCCCGGGAAATTAGGAGCAGTGCTATAGCAGGCAACAACAATAATAGGCATAGTCTATGGCTGTTCATTTCCGGAGCCTAATAGGAGAAAGTGGTCCGGATAAGTGGTAGAAAAATATATGGTCATATTCAACAATATCTGGGAGTGATCTACAACTAATTGTTCTCAAAGGTTTGTTTAAACTACCAAGGTATGTGAGGAGGGGAGGGATAGGGCCTGTCTTAGTTCCAGAGGCGAGGGGCCACCACCGAGAAGGCCCTCTCTCTCACCCCACCAACTATGCTTGTGATGGTGGTGGGAGTGAGAGGAGGGCCTCCCCGGAAGATCTTAAAGTTCATGCCGGTTCATAGAGGGAGATGCGATTGCGAAAATAGGCAGGGTCCGAACCGTTTAAGGCCTTATAGCTCATCACCTGCACCTTGAACTTGGCTTGGCAACTTATTGGCAGCCAATGAAGCTGTTTTAAAAATTTATACTATAGCTTTATTTATTTATCTCAACCCCAAAGGTGACTCAGAGCGGCTTCCAAATTGACAATAATTCTTTGCCACATTGACATAAAACAAACAAAATATAATATACATTGAGCATTACAATATTGGAAACCATAAAACACTAACATATAAATACATTCAATAAGCTGTTAAAACATTGCACAAAAATCACAACCCAGAAGCCATTTGTTGTTTACGTTGTGCATTGTTGATTACATTGGTCTCAGGGAGAGGTGGGTAACATATGTGTGTGGGTGTGTGTATTATTTTTATTATTACTACTATTATTATACTATTATTAGTATGCAGACTGTCCCATGAATCTCTCTATACATTGGAAAAATCAACAAACTCATATACTCATTCATATATATATATAAATATGTATGTATGTATATGTATATGTTGGTGACATTGTTGCTCTCCTCGAGGGTTAGAGTTGTTGTTGACATTGTTTTCCTCTAGGAGAGATAGGTAACACATGTTTTTAAAAAATCCTTATTTTTGTTATTAGTATTACTATATTATTATTATTGTTGTTGTTATTACTTCTGCATTTGCTGGTATAGAGGAATTGTGTTGAAGTCCAAAATACCTGAAGGGCCAAAGTTTGTCCATGGCTGAAAAAAAAAGGTTTATTTAGCTCCAGTTTTTCATTTCTTCTATGAATGATGACTGGGGACACATGGCATTATTGCAACTGCACCTTGTGGTTAACATAGCAGTTGAAGTGGGGCCAAACTGCATTCATTCCACAGTGTAGATGCCCCCTTTGCCCATGGCTGGTGGCCATTCCTATGATATTCCTGGCAGTGACTTCATCATGCAGGAAGGAAGGAATGAATGATGTGCCTGGCTGTAAGGAGCTATTATATGACTGTCTGGAGTTGCAGAACCGGCTCTTCTGCCGTCTGGGGCATAAACAAGCTCTGAGGAGAAGGAAGGACATGTCCACTCGAAGGCAAAGGACCTCTTTGTTGAGGATTTTGGTTTGGTGGCAGGTGCTGAGCCCATCTGGAACAAGTGAGCCCCACCTGGGCCCTGAGGAGAGCCTCTCACCTTGGCCTCTGTGTGCCTTCTGTAGGTCGGACTGCTATGGAATATGAGGGGAAGCTGGCCCGCTTCCGACAGGGACACCTCAACCCCTTTGACAAGACCCCCCTTCAGGCCTCACCTGACCCCAGGACGAGCAACAGCGAAGCTGAGTTCCCGCATAAAGGTGAGTCCGGCCTTGGAATACTGTATTTCATCGCATAATAGTCGCAGTGTTTTGCCTTTATTGTTGGAAAAAAGAGGGTACGGCTGTTACATGCTGAGAAAAAGTAAGCCTTTGATTTTCTAGTTTCTCTTTGTTTTTTGGTTGAGAAAAAGAGGGAAGGGAAGATCCAAGCTCCAAAGAGCTCTATTTCAGATGTTTTTATACTGCCTTGTCTTTGCAAAAAGAAAGAAGGGAGGGAGTATTCAAGCCCCAAAGGGGTGTGTTAATTACAGTTTTACATACAACAAGTAGACGAATAAAGGGGAAATGCCCAAAGAAGGAGGTGCGACTATTATCCAATGGCAACTATTATGCGGTGAAATACCTGGTTATTGTTGGGCGAGTGGGCTTATTAACAAAAGACCCTCCCCATGAACGTATAGCAGAGTAAATTATCAGCAGCAGTGTGACCCAGCACCAGTATCTAAAATTGATAGAAAGAAGAAAAACACACGGACCAATGTTATGTCTTCCATAGGAGGTTTTTCTTTATAGCAAAATAATATGGTTGCACTGTTTACAAAAACAAGGTTTCCTTAACATGAACAAAGTTCTTTATACTTCCTTCTTTGTTTCCATGCTGACATTTTTTTTATCATGCAAATAAACAGCTTTGCTCTCACAGAGCTTCTTCTCACACCAAACTTATACAGGAGCTTCACACAGTAGCTTTACACGCAGCAGCCTTTGTACTCAACCTGGGGCTTCTCTCACACTGAAAAGGTCTCTCAGACTGGGGTGTTCTCTCACACTGATGCCTCTCTCACTCTGAAGGCTCTCTCGGACTGAGGCCTTTCTCCCACAGAGGCCTACTTCACACTGAGGGTGACTAACATTGAGGGCTCCATCAGACTGAGGCCTACTAAGCAGCAGCCACACCTGCTTACAGAGAACTACAGCTTTTGCTGAGTCATTGCCTCCATTTAACTCTTTCAGTGCTTGACTCACATTTTTGTAATTAAAAATACCTAATTAATTTTTAATATTTCTGACACAAATCCCCTGCCCAACCATATATCCAAGTGAATTCTGGGAAGTTACTCTGCTGTGCATTTATGAGGAGGGTCTTTTGTTAATAAGCCCACTCACCCAACATATTGGGCCTCAGTGCCCAGGGCTACGGCATGAATTGGAATCTCCTATCCTGGCATGGTGTTGTGCTTCTTGGTTTTTCCATGTTCCCAATTCCTCCTGGCCTATCTGTCCATCTCTCTGTCCCTCTTGTAGACCTGAGGCTGGAATTGACCTCTGAGGAGCCGACCTTTCCTTGTTCGGAGCGTGCCATGGACCTGGGACTGGCAGAAGACCACTTCTCTCGGCCCGTGGTGAGAATGGGGTCTCCTTGTGGGATGGATCTTGGCCTTTTGCCATGGCTCAGAATAAATGCCATCACTGAATGTAACATTTGCTAAAAGTACTGAAGAAAGCTTTAAGAAATATAGCCAGAAATTAAGAAAGCCAGTTCAAACCTGCATCCCAAACAGCTAACTGCCACTTCAGGAAGCCCCTAAGGATGGCAAAAGGGTTAGAAACCCTTGCTCACAAGCATGAAAATTATCCAAAAATAGAGTTAATTTCATGTGTTATTCTTGGGTGAATGTAGTTTATCAGGACATGAGATTGCTTATCTTTTCTCTAAATCTCTAGCTGTTGCTGCACTCCATAGTTTGCCTCAGATGACAGATTACACCCCTCTTATTTCCTCTTTTTTATTGTTTTAAGCTGTTGTGAGAAGAGTACAATATAAATAAAGCAAATTAAATAGTTAATATTTTCACTACTACAGTTTTCTCAAGGCTTGAGAGTTATAAATTCACTCTTCCAAATGATATATATTCCTTTTTCTAGTGTCGGCGGTGAGTATATATCATTTGGAAGAGTGAATTTATAACTCTCAAGCCTTGAGAAAACTCTAGAGGGAAATTACTTATAGCATTTAGATTTACACCTTATGCATTTTCTTTGTGATACTTATGTGCAGTTTAAACCAATTTACACAGTTAATGTTAACACAGTGTATCGTCGAAGGCTTTCATGGCCAGAATCACTGGGTTGTTGTAGGTTTTTTCGGGCTATATGGCCATGTTCTAGAGGCCGTGTTAACACAGCTCTGTGTGGATAACAGGTTGCTATTTCCTGCTCATGGTAAAGATAAAAAAGGCATCGATAACCAGTTTGATCAACAATTGGCTTCTTGTGATTTGGAATGAGGAACAGAGGACCCCACAGGAGGGTGGCAGAAGATGCTGTCTTCCAGAACCCTGGGGATCCAATCTTGTCAACAACAGCAACCCCATGTGCTTCCTTCGCAGGGGTTCTTCCTGGCCTCAGACATTGAGCAGCTGCGGCAAGCCATTGAGGAGTGCAAGAGCCGGATCCTGGACCTCCCGGACAATTCGGAGAAGCAGAAGGACGCGGTGGTGCGGCTCATCCACCTTCGGCTCAAACTCCAGGAGCTGAAGGTGCAGAGCGCAAGTTCCAGGTCTAAATAGAAAGGGAATGATATGACTAAGGCTTCTCTTGATTCGGCAATGGAAAGCTCTGACAACCTCTCTTTTCTTTCCTGCAGGATCCCAGTGAAGACGAGCCCAACATCCGCATCATCCTCGAACATCGCTTCTACAAGGAGAAGAGCAGCAAGAGCGTGAAGCAGACCTGTGATAAGTGCAGTGCCATCATCTGGGGCCTCCTCCAGACCTGGTACACCTGCACAGGTGAGGAGAGGTAGAGGCACACACCTGTTTGCCCTTCTCTTTGGGCTGAGAAGAACCCCCTGCAACCAGCAGCTTTTCGTCCAAGCCCCAAAGAGAGGCAGCTATCCTGGGCAGCTCAAAAACCCTCTTCTGCTTGATTTTGGGCAAGGGGCTTTGGGGCAAAGGTATTAATTGGGGGGGGGGGGGCTCTTTCTTCAAATATGAATCATAGAACCATAGCATTGGAAGAGACCCCAAGGGTCATTCAGTCCAGCTCCCTGCCATGCAGGAACACCACAATCAAAGCACCCATGGCAAATGGCCCATCCAGCCACTGTTTAAAAGCTTCCCTAGAAGTGGAGTGGCCTTAGTTGTTCCCATGAAGACCATTGACAAAAGAAAGCCTTGCACATAAATGAGGGCAGGGAGGACATCAGATGAGCTGCCGGGGATGCCATAAGGCCTTGATTGTGAGTTATATTAATTGTATTGTTTTATTTGCTTGCTGCTTTGTTTTTATTTTCTGATGTAATTTTTGTTCTCTGCATTCTGTATTGTAGTGTGTATTGAATTTTGGGCTTGGCCTCATGTAAGCCACTCCGAGTCCCCTTGGGGAGATGGTGGTGGGGTATAAGTAAATAAATAAATAAATTATTATTATTATTACATTGATTGCAAATGTAATACAGGTCCCAGAATCCCCAGTCAGTGTTTACAGTCCAATAAGTCAAGCACTGAAAAGGTTAAATGGATGCAATGACTCAGCAAAAGCTGCAGTTCAATATAAGCAGGTGTGCCCGTAGCTTAGTCGTCCTCAGTCTGTGAGAGGTCTCTGTGGGACAAGGGCCTCAGTGTGTTAGTAGGCCTCAGTATGAGAAGGCTTCTGTGTCAGTTCATCTCAGTGTGAGAGAGGTGTCAGTCTGAGAGAGCCCTCAGTGTGTTAGTAGGCCTCAGTTTGAGAAAGCCTCTGTGTTAGTTCATCTCAGGGTGAGAGGCGTCAGTCTGAGAGATCCCTCTGTGTGAGAAGGCCTCTATGTTAGTAGGCCTCAATATGAGAAGGCCTCTGTGTTTAGTTCATCTCAGTGTGAGAGAGGTGTCAGTCTGAGAGAGTCCTCAGTGTGAGAAGGCCTCAGTGTTAGGTAGACCTCAGTTTGAGAAGGCCTCGGTGTTAGTTCATCTCAGTGTGAGAGGCTTCATTCTGAGAGAGCCTTCTTTGAGAGAAGGCCTCTATGTTACTAGGCCTCAGTATATGAAGGCCTCTGTGTTTATTTCATCTCAGTGTGAGAGAGGTGTCAGTCTGAGAGAGCCCTCAGTGTGAGAAGGCCTCAGTGTTAGGTAGACCTCAGTGTTTTAGTAGACCTCGCTTTGAGAAGGCCTGGTGTGAGAAGCTTCAGTGAGAGGAAGTCCTATGTTGAAGGCCCCGTGTGTAAAACTACTTTGTAAAGCTTCAGGGTGAAGGCTGCTCTATGTAAAAAGCTCTGTGTGAAGCCCCTGTGTACCTTTGGTGTGAGTGGAGGCTCTGTGAGAGCAAAGCTGTTTATCTTCATGGGAAAGAAGCCCAGTATGGAAGTAAAGAAGGAAGTATAAAGAACTTTATTTGTGTTATGGAAACCTTGTTATTGTAAATATTAAAACCATATTATTTTGCTATAAAGAAAAACTTCCTAAGGAAGAGAATAACATTGGTCTTTGTGTTTTCGTTCTTTTTACCACTTTTGGCCACTGGTGCTGGGTCACGCTGCTGCTAATAAGTTACTCTGCTGTACATTCATGGGGAGGGTCTTTTGTTAATAAGCCCACTTGCCCAACAGGGAGTTGTCCATGTGTGAAATGGAAATATCTTACATTGACTCCCTCCCTTCCTTCTTTTCTAGGTTGCTCTTACCGCTGCCACAGCAAGTGCCTGGACCACATCACCAAGCCCTGCGTGCGCTCCAAGGTCAGCCACCAGGCCGAGTACGAGCTGAGCATCTGCCCAGAGACTGGGTTGGATAGCCAGGACTATCGCTGTGCCGAATGCCGGGTGCCCATATCCCTCCGTAAGTGGGTTGGGGAGTCTGGGTGCCATTCACCTTCCAGAAACTGGTGGGCAGAGGGGGTCCTTGCATGCTCTTGTGTCCTCAGGTGGGGCTTCCACATATTCCAGGACAAAGCAAGGGACTGGTTTAGTGGAACAGGGTTGTGTGTTTGGGTACAGATACGCAAAGTCAAGCTTGGGTTGCTGTGAGCTTTCTGGGCTGTATGACTATGTTCCAGAAGCATTCTCTTCTGACTTTTTTGCCCACATCTATGGCAGGCATCCTCAGAGGTGAGGGAAACCATGAAAATGAAACAAAATCTGGTTACCAGTATTAAAAACCCTAAAATTAGAACTGTATAGAAAGAACAACACTAAAAAAAAAAAGGGGGGGATTCCAGACAAGAAACAATCAGCCAGCTAATCACCTCCCAACAAAGGATTCTCCTAGGCATGAAACAGCCAGTCTTGAAGCTGCAAGGCTTTTCAATGCTAATCAAAGTGATCAGTAGCAGGCAAGAGGTCTTTCTCCCACCCTGGACATCATTCTACAAATATATAAACCCCATTTTCCTAGTTTCCAACAGGCCTCACAACCTCTGAGGATGCCTGCCATAGATGCAGGTGAAACGTCAGGAGAGAATGCTTCTGGAACATGGCCAGACAGCCCGGAAAACTCACAGCAACCCTGTGATTCTGGCCATGAAAGCCTTTGACAACACAAAGTTAGGTTTCTTCGTTTTTGGACTTCCAGACTCCAAATCCCCCAGTCTGTTCTGGGGAAAAGTTCCCTCTTTTGGGGACCATGGCTGACTGAGGGATTATGGATAAAGCACAAACTTTGATAAAGAAAGTATCAAAGTCTTTTGTGTTGTTTCTTTTATTATTTTCCTTTGTTCATCCATTATGATCTGGTTTTTTTCCACTCCAGGGGGAGTCCCAAGTGAGGCCCGGCAGTGTGACTACACAGGCCTTTATTTCTGCGGCAACTGTCACTGGAACGACCAGGCCGTCATTCCCGCCCGGGTCATCCACAACTGGGATTTTGAACCTCGTAAGGTATGAACCAGTATGGTGTAGTGGTTTGAGTGTTGGCTAAGACCCTGGAGACCTTGGTTTGTTCCTAACCAGTGAAGACATGCTCTCTAGACTTTTTCATCTCCCAGTAGTCCAGAGCAGAAGGGCAAGGAAATAGCCCTCTGGATCCCATTCAGAAAGAAGAAGAAGTAGAATTTTATTTTTCTACCCCGCCTCCATCTCCTCGAAGGGACTCGGGGCGGCTTACATGGGACCAAGCCCAAGGCAAAATACAATTAAAACAAAACAATAACAAATTGAACAGCATAAAACAGCATAACAATAATAAACAAGCTTCAAAAACAAGAGCAGACTAATTTGGGGTGTGGGGGGAGGACCACTATGCAAACTGGTTAAAGGATAAGGTGGTTCAATAAGGTAGATTTATTTATTTTATTTATTTACAGCTTTTATATTCCGCCCTTCTCACCCCGCAACGGACTCAGGACTGATTACAGTGTACACATATATTTATTTATTTATTTATTTATTTACAGTTCTTATATTCCGCCCTTCTCACCCCGCAGGGGACTCAGGGCGGATTACAGTAAACACATATATGGCAAACATTCAATGCCAGTTTGACAAACAATATTTAACACACAAATACACCGAGGCTATTTAACTTTTTTCTGGCCGCCAGGGGAGCTGCTGCTTTTCATCGTCCATCAACAACACCGATGAAGTTCTTCCGCATTCCACATTCCCCGGAGTCTTTTTTCTTTATGGCCTCATAAATTAGTTAAATTTAGCCTCCCACACAAGGTGGTACCTTATTTTCCTACTTGACAGATGCAACTGTCTTTCGGGTTGCAAAGGTCGACAACGGGCTACACAATGGCTGGACACCCACTCCAGCCCGGGCTGGCTTCAAACTCATGACCTTTTGGTCAGAGTGATCTTAATGCAGCTGACACTTAGCCAGCTGCGCCACAATCCCGGTGGCAACCATTCAATGCCAATTTTGACATACAACATATACAGACATAGACAGAGGCTATTTAACTTTTTCTGGCCGCCAGGGAAGCTGTCGCTTTCATCGTCCATCTGCGACGCTGATGAAGTACTTCCGCATTCCCCGCATGCTTTTGCTGGAGTCTTTTTTTATGGCCTCATAAATTAGTTAATTTAGCCTCCCCACACTTTAAGGTGGTACCTAATTTTCCTACTTGACAGATGCAACTGTCTTTCGGGTTGCAAAGTTCGACAACAGGCTACACACAATTGGTTGGAAACCCACTCCAACCCGGGCTGGCTTCGAACTCATGACCTTTTGGTCAGAGTGATCTTAATGCAGTTGACACTCAGCCAGCTGCGCCACAATCCCGGTATATGTATGCTTGTGTATATTTATTTATATAGAAATGTAAATAGCATGTCTCTAATTGGGGGAATGTGATCTGCAGGTCTCTCGCTGCAGCATGCGCTACCTGGCTCTGATGGTGTCGCGGCCGGTCCTCAAGCTGCGCGAGATCAACCCTCTTCTGTTCAATTACGTCGAGGAGCTGGTGGAGATCAGGGTGAGTCCTCCCAGTGGATAATGGGGATTTCAGGGCATCTTTTGCCTAGAAACTCTTTGGCGGAGGAATGGGATTTGGGGTCATGGTGGCATTTGCCCCATCAGTCATGTGGCATCACTCATGTAGATCTATCCCAGCACCCGAAGAGAAAGGAAGTTGTACTTTGGAGGCAGGAAGAGATTGCTAAGTTGAGTTCTCCAAATTAACTGGTTCTTGCTTCCATTCACCCTGATTTTCTGTCCTTTCTTCTGCAGAAGCTGCGCCAGGACATCCTCCTCATGAAGCCATACTTCATCACCTGCAAGGAGGCCATGGAGGCCCGGCTGCTGCTCCAGGTTCGTTTTGAAACAGCCTCTTCAACCTGAGGCCCTCTAGGTGTTTCGGACTTCAGTTCCCAGAATTCCTGACCATTGGAAATGCTAGAAATTTATTTATTTATTTATTTGGACATTTATATGCCGCCCTTCTCACCCCGAAGGGGAGTCAGAGCGGCTTACAAGATATATATACATACAATATTTTATATCATTAGCACAGTACAATATCAGTATTAAATATTACTATATTGTACTATACCATTATATTGTAATACTACCCGTCCCCTGCCACACGTTGCTGTGGCCCAGTCTGTGTATATTTATTTATTATTTATTTATTTAAAACATTTATATTCCGCCCTTCTCACCCCGAAGGGGACTCAGGGCACAGCATATACACGGCAAACATTCAATGCCGGGACACAGATTCACATACAATACATAAACATTAAAAAACATTTATCAAAATATTAAAATACACCATTTAAAACCATCCTAGTCATCCGCATCAAATCATTGACCTGGTATATGTGTTTTGTGTGTGTTTATATGTGTATGTATGTGTGTATATATTTGTGTATATGTGAGTGTTTGTGTATATATGTGGTTTTGTGCATGTGTTGTAATTTTTTTGGGGGGGTTTATTTTGCTTTTTAGTCCCTTCTGCTGTGTTTTTCAGTGTTTCTATGAGTGATGCCTACTTGTTGGCCTGATAGGTGTATTGTGTTCAAATTTCATGTTAATTCGTCCAGTGGTTTTTGAGTTATGTTAATCCCACAAACAAACATTACATTTTTATTTATATAGATAGAAATAGGGACTTTTGGGAGCTGGAGGGCTGCAAGTTGAAGAGACCTGCTTTAAATTTGAAGGTGCACATTCATTTCCCAGCCCTACTTTAAAGCAGAAGTGGAAATCATGCTGAGCTTCACCATCAAGTCTTCAAATCTTACCCTTCCTTGTACCTCCATGCTCCTGTCCTCTTTTCCCCCTCCTCACTCCTGCACCTATTTCATTTACATGCATGTATATGTATGTATGTACACATGCATATTTGTGGTCAGCTCACAATTCACTCCTCCCTTCAGCTGCAGGACCGGCAACACTTTGTGGAGAATGACGAAATGTACTCACTTCAAGACCTAATTGACATCAATGCTGGGCGGCTTGGCTGCTCCCTGACAGAGATCCATACACTGTTCGCGAAGCACATTAAACTGGACTGTGAGGTGAGGGAAGTGGCAAAGACTCAAGACTTTATTTTTTTTCTGGAAGTTTTAATCAATATATTGCAAGCCAGTCAGTGGCCCTTTGCTATATGAAAGGTGTTGGAATTCAACCTCACACTGCTCAAGTATGCAGTCCTCAATGAGGAGTAGTTAGCTATAGAATAATCTGAGGGTTTTCCTTTCCCCATGTCTCCTGTATGACAGTTAGAAATGTATTTTTCTTCAATGTATTGTCAAAGGCTTTCATGGCCAGAATCACTTGGTTGTTGAGAGTTTTTCGGGCTGTAATAATAATAATAATAATAATAATAATAATAATAATAATTTATTTACACCCCGCTACCATCTCCCCAAGGGACTTGGTGCGGCTTACATAAGGCCAAGCCCACAATACATCTATAAACAAAACATCAATAATCAATACAGTACAATTCATATAAATCACATAAACAAAAAATAGGCAATAAACAATCAACAATAACATACAAGCATTTAAAACCAATGGCCGGGCCAAATGTAATATATTAAAATTGAAAAATGCTGACGTGAACAAGGTAGGATATAACTGGGATAGGATTTTCAGAGAGAATTGGGGGAACACAGTCAGTCCTAAATCAGTGGTAAAGTGCATTTTGAGGGCATATTGCTGAGAGTTTTCCTTATTCTGGGAAGGCACACTGGAAGAAAATGTATGGTCATGTTCTTCTCTCCTCTTTTGTGATTTTTTTAAAAGATTGGACTCTACATGTCCATGTTTGCCTCCTAAACTTGAATTCTTTACAGCCACATCACACAGCACTTCACGCTCCTCGCTAATGAGCTGTTGCTCAACTTTTGTATCCTATTTGTTTTTGGATGCTCGGCTTTATTTTAGGGTAGTTTTCCCTAACAAAAGGCAGGACATTTACACACATCCCATTTTTATTCTAAAATGGAGCTTGAAGGAGCCATGAGGAGATAGAGAGGCATGTGCAGCAGAAACTGTCCCAGTCCCCTTCTCTACAGCGTAATAGTGAATGCATGAAGCCCTACGTGACTCATTAGGTCCTCTTTCCCCCCACAGCGGTGCCAAGCAAAAGGTTTCGTGTGTGAGCTCTGCAAGGAGGGGGATGTGCTTTTCCCCTTTGACAGCCATACCTCAATGTGCATGGATTGCTCAGCTGTCTTTCACAGGTACATGCCAGTACTTACACGATCCCTTTTTCCAAGGTTTTCATGTGGCCCATAAGTTATATATTGTCAGGATCACCATATCAGCCTGGGACTGGCTGCTTCGATTCTTGTCCATAAAGGAGGTGGCAGGGGGGGTGGGGGTGGGGGGAGGCTAGATACAGTTGGGGAAGGTAGTGTAGATAAGACATCTGTTTTGTCAGGGAAATTGAAACTGCAATTAACAGGCTCTGGGCACAGTGGGTTGCTGTGAGTTTTCCAGTCTGTATGTCTATGTTCCAGAAGCATTCTCACCTGACATTTCGCCCACCTCTATGGCAGGCATCCTCAGAGGTTGTGAGGTCTGTTGGAAACTAGGCAAGTGGGGTTTATATAGCAGGGTGGGAGAAAGAACTCTTGTCTGTTTGAGGCAGGTGTGAATTTTGCAATTGGCCACCTTAATTGGCATTCAATGGCCTTTAATTAGCATTTGGAGCCCCCAGTGGCACAGTGGGTTAAAGCGCTGCGCTGCTGAGTTGTTGACTGAAAGGTCAACAGTTCGAATCCAGGGAACGACATGAGTTTCTGCTGTCAGCTCGAGCTTCTGCCAACCCAGCAGTTCGAAAGCATGCAAATGTGAGTAGATTAATAGGTAGCACTCTGGTGGGAAGGTAACGGCACTCCATGCAGTCATGCTGGCCACATGACCTTGGAGATGTCTACGGACAATGCCGGCTCTTCAGCTTAGAAATGGAGATGCGCACCACACCCCAGAGTCGGACACAACTAGACTTAATGTCAGAGGAAAACCTTTACATCTAATTAGCATTTAATGTGTGGAGACTGTTTGGCCACTAGGGGATGGATGGGAGTTGAGGCCAATATATACAGGAGGTTTGAGCAGGAAAACTTTAGAACTGTCTTTTTAGGATTGTGGAAAGAAGGAATAAACCACTTCTCTCCAGTGTTTTATTGTTGTGAGCTTGATTTTAACTCCAAGATCTTCCAGAGTCTGACACATATAGTCCCATAAATGTCAGTTGGCTAACACCTCCTTCTCCTCTCCTCCCAGTATAACAAAACTGACCTGTCTTTGTGCCTCTTTTTACAGAGATTGCTATTACGACAACTCCACAACATGCCCTAAATGCGCCCGACTCAATCTGAGAAAGCAGTCGCTGCTGAAGGATCCCAGCATGGAGCTGCAAGCCTAGCAACGTCTTCCTGAGACACACAGAGACACTATAGTATTGGAGGCTTGGTCTTCACCAGTGGGCTGGGCTCCACCAGAATTTACCTGGGAAGAGGGCCGTCTCATATTGGTAGAAGGATATGCATATTACCCAGGAATGCTATTGAGAATGTACTGTTGAAAGCTGGACAATCAAGCAGCTGGACAGAGAAAGCTGCCAAGACGTCTCCATGTGTGCTGGGCTTTGGAATATCTACAGATCTCAAATTAGGAGATGAAGGACTCACTCAAGGTTTGGGCTAAGAGAAGGACATGCTGTTGGCTTAAGGATGACTCCAAGCCAGTCTGGAGAGAGAACTACGAAGGCAAGGCTGGCTGCTGGCTTTCCCTAGTGACTGCTTCTTAGCACTGCCGGCCTGTGCTCTGTGCTGGCGCATGGCAACAAAAGTGCGGCTGTGGCCTCCTTCCAGGCAAGGATAACTATATCTGGAAAGGAGATTTCAGTTATATTGGCCTTAGGGAGGTGGCTTGATATCCTCAAGTTATTTCTTCTATTTGGAGGTGGAAAGAGAGGACCTTCTCTCCTCCATGGTGCTCAAGGAATGGGTTGGAACAGTCCCTGGCATCCCCTGAGATGGCTGGTCATAGTTGAAACCACAGTAAATTATCACAGGCACTCAAATCACTTTAAATAAAGCTGTGTGTGAACTCTTGCTGGGGTTTTAGGCTTCATCTCTTTGGCTGTCTTCCATCTTCTCAGAAAGGTTTCCACAACATTATGTAACAGAGTTTGAAAAAAAAAGTGAGGGCATTGGTTTCCAGGTGGAAGGCGGTCCCAGTTGGGGTTGGCTTGACGCGCTTTCCTCTTGGCACGTTTCTCTCTTTCACCCTCCATTCGTGCCTCTTCAAATTTTGCAGCACTGCTGGTCACAACTGACCTCCAGCTGGAGTGCTCAAAGGCCAGGGCTTCCCAGTTCTCAGTGTCTATGCCAGAGTTTTTAAGGTTGGCTTTGAGCCCATCTTTAAATCTCATTTCCTGTCCACCAACATTCCGTTTTCCATTCTTGAGTTCGGAATGGAGCAACTGCTTTGGGAGATGGTGGTCGGGCATTCGGACAACGTGGCCGGTCCAGCAGAGTTGAGGGCGGAGGACCATCGCTTTAGTGCTGCTGGTGGTCTTTGCTTCTTCCAGCACGCTGACGTTTGTCTGCTTGTCTTCCCAAGAGATTTGCAGGATTTTCCGGAGGCAACGCTGATGGAACCGTTCCAGGAGTTGCATGTGACCGTCTGTAGATAGTCCACGTTTTGCAGGCGTATAGCAGGGTTAGGAGGACAATAGCTTTATAAACAAGCTATTCTTTTTATAAAAGAATCCCACACTTTATGTGACTGTGGAGCAGAACAGACAACTCCACTTCTGTATGCTTGTCCACTATGCCCTGCCTCATCCACAGAGAAAGAATTGTTGGAGGCTACAGACAAGCTTAGATATGCAGATGATACCACTTTGATGGCCGAAAGCAAGGAGGAGCTGAGGAGCCTTCTAATCAAGGTGAAAGAAGAATGCCATTGCTGTTGGCCGCTTTTAGTCACTCCTTCTATTTTTGTTTGGTTTTATACTAATTTATGCAATTCTTTTGATAGGAAATAAATGACTAAGTTGAACCAGTTTAATTGCGGAACCAGAAGTGCAAGGAATGGGTGTTCCAGCCGAGCCGCTTTCCGCGTTTCACACGATGTGTCCGGAGCTTTTCCCTGGAGAGCGGAAGGGGAGAAAAGAAGTTTACTGCGCCTGCGTGCCCAAGTTTTGGCGCATGCGCAGTTTAGTTGAGAACAAGTATGGCTTACCGGCTGGGGTGGGCGGCGGCTCGAGGGTCTCCTTTCTTGGCCGCTCTGTGGAGAAGCCGCTGCCGAGGGCTCCGGGGCCTGACGCCCGCTCAGCAGGTGAGGCAGGCAGGGAGGCTTCCTTTGCGACAGTGTCGTAAATAAAGCAGGGCTCATATAGAACTTCGGTGTTAGTAAAGGCGATCGCTGATGACGCCATCAGTGCGCGCCCCAAGTGCCTCCCATGATAGCAATAGCCCATCAAAGTAGCACTTGGCCAGAGAAAGCTAGGAAAGGCCTTGTGAACTACAACTACCACAAGTAATACTACAACTAATAATAATAATAACGTTAATATTGTTTAATATTATTTTAAATAATATCTCATATTTTGAAATATTTAATATTTTAATGTATTGTCGAAGGATTTCATGGCTGGAATCACTAGGTTCTTGTGGGTTTTTTCGGGCTATAGGGCCATGTTCTAGAGGCATTTTCTCCTGACGTTTCACCTGCATCTATGGCAAGCATCCTCAGAGGTAGTGAGGATCCATTGTGAACATCCAGTTCACAATGGAAAAAGAAAATGAAGGAAGACTGCCTTTTCTAGATGTCCTAGTCATCCGCAAACCAGATCAACAATTGGGTCACACCGTCTACAGAAAACCCACACACACAGATAGATATCTACATAAAAACTCCAACCATCACCCAAGTCAAAAAAGAAGCACCATTAAAACCTTGGCAGACCGTGCAAAAAGAATCTGCGAACCCCACCTCCTCCAAGATGAACTGAACCACCTCAACTGGGCTCTCCAGGCCAATGGAGACTTCACCTCAGACATCAGAAGAGCTGCAAGACCAAGAACAAGCCACAAGAGTAAAGATGAAGATCCATCCAGAGGAAAAGTGTTCCTGCCATACATCAAGGGAACCACTGACCACATAGGGAAGCTGATGAGGAAACACAACATACAAACAATCTACAAACCCACCAAGAAAATCCAACAAATGCTACGTTCAGCAAAGGACAAGAGGGATCCTTTCACCTCTGCAGGAGTCTACCGTGTACCATGCAGCTGTGGACAAGTCTACATAGGGACCACCAAACACAGCATTGCCCAAACACGAATCAAGGAACATGAAAGGCACTGCAGACTACTTCAACCAGAGAAGTCAGCCATAGCAGAGCACCTGATGAACCAGCCTGGACACAGCATATTATTTGGGAACACAGAAATGCTGGACCACACCAACAACCACCATGTCAGACTACACAGAGAAGCCATTGAAATCCACAAGCATGTGGACAATTTCAACAGAAAGGAAGAGACCATGAAAATGAAAAAAATCTGGCTACCAGTATTAAAAAAAAACTAAAATTACAACAGGAAAACAGCAGAGAGGAAACAACCAGACACATCTTAACACCTCTCAACAGGGGAATTTCCCAGGCTCAGCCAGGCCTTCAAATGCTAATGAAGGTGGTCAGTCGAAACATTCACACCTAGCTCCAGCAGGGAAGAGCTCCTTGCCCCACCCCAGCCATTCCACAGATATATAAACCCATTGTCCTAATTCCAACAGACCTCACTACCTCTGAGGATACTTGCCATAGATGCAGGCGAAACGTCAGGAGAAATGCCTCTAGAACATGGCCCTATAGCCCGAAAAAACCCACCTATTTAATATTTTATTTTGAATATTTATTTAATGTTAAATTATTAATATTATTTTAAATAATGTAAAAAGACAGAGATTGAAACAACGTCAAAATAAATTATTAATATCGAACATTTAAATAGTACTTGATGTTTAAATATTTAATATTATATCAAATAATATTGTTTAATATTATCTATATAAATAAAAATGTAATGTTCGTTTGTGGGATTAACAGAACTCAAAAACCACTGGATGAATTGACACCAAATTTGGACACAAGACACCTATCAGGCCAATGAGTGACCATCACTCAAAAAAATTGATTTTGTCATTTGCGAGTTGTAGTTGCTGGGATGTATAGTACACCTACAGTCAAAGAGCACTCTGAACTCCACCAACGATGGAATTGAACCAAACTTATTTATTTATTTACAGTATTTATATTCTGCCCTTCTCACCCCGCAGGAGACTCAGGGCGGATTACAGTGTACACATATATGGCAAACATTCAATGCCAATTTGACATACAACGTATACAGACATAGACAGAGGCTATTTAACTTTTTCTGGCCGCCAGGGGAGCTGTTGCTTTCATCGTCCATCTGCGACACTGATGAAGTACTTCCGCATTCCCCGCATGCTTTTGCTGGAGTGCTTTTGTTGGAGTCTTTTTTATGTCCTCATAAATTAGTTAATTTAGCCTCCCCACACAAGGTGGTACCTAATTTTCCTATTTGACAGATGCAACTGTCTTTCGGGTTGCAAAGGTCGACAACAGGCTACACGATTGGAAGCCCACTCCAACCCGGGCTGGCTTCAAACTCATAACCTTTTGGTCAGAGAGATCTTAATGCAGCTGACACTCAGCCAGCTGCGCCACAATCCCAGTGCCGGTGTTTAGCACACACAGAACTCCAATGACCAACAGAAAATAGTGGAAGGGTTTGGTGGGCATTGACCTTGAGTTTTGGAGTTGTAGTTCACCTACATCCAGAAAACACTGTGGACTCTATCAATGATGGATCTGGACCAAACTTGGCACAAATACTCAACATGCTCAAGTGTGAACACTAGTGGAGTTTGAGGAAAATACACATGGACATTTAGGAGTTGTATTTGCTGGGATTTATAGTTTGAAAATACTGTGTTTTCTGCTGGTCTTCGGCAACCCTTCTGACACCCCTCATGACCCCTCCCCCAGGGTCCCAACCCCCAGGTTGAGAAATGCTGCCTTAAGGCCATCCAGTCCAACTCCCTTCACCAGGGCAAGAAAACATAATTAAAGCCCTCCTGAGAAAGAGCCAGCCAGCCATAGATGCAGGCGAAACATAGATATGATTCACATTTCAAAGGGACCTCTACAGAAGGACAATGATATGTTGCATGTTCCAGATTAGGCAAACCAGACAACGTCCACATCAACACTGACAAGAAATACTGTTTACCCACAAGCATAAAGAAATTACATATATTAGAAACCAACACTATTTTCCAGGTCACCAGACTGGGCCACAGCAACGCATGGCAGGTGGCAGCTAGTCTATATAAATAAAAATGTAATGTTTAATTTATTGTCGAAGGCTTTCATGGCTGGAATCACTCAGTTCTTGTGGGTTTTTCCGGGCTATATGGCCATGTTCTAGAGGCATTTCTCCTGACGTTTCGCCTGCATCTATGGCAAGCATCCTCAGAGGTGAGACCTCAGAGACCTCACCTCTGAGGATGCTTGCCATAGATGCAGGCGAAACGTCAGGAGAAATGCCTCTAGAACATGGCCATATAGCCCGAAAAAACCCACAAGAACTGAATGTAATGTTTGTTTGTGGGATTAACATAACTGCACGAATTGACACCAAATTTGGACACAATACACCTGTCAGGCCAACGAGTGACCAATACTCATAAAAACACTGAAAAACACAGCAGAAGAGACTTTAAAAGCCAAAAAACAAAAATTACATTACAACATATGCGCAAAACCATGCATATATATGCAAACACACATATACACAAATATATATACACACAAAATACATACACACAGACTGGGCCACAGCAAGACATGGCAGGGGGCTGCTACTTTTAAATAATAATTTAAAATATTGGAATGCATAGGACAGGGATTAAAACACCAAGACTAATACAACATAAGATTAAATTATTAATATTTAATATATGAATTATTTCAAAAATAATGCTTCTAGAACATGCCCTACAGTCCGGAAAACTCACAGCAACCCAGTGATTCCGACCATGAAAGCCTTCGACAACACAATATTATTTAATATTATTTTAAATAATAATTTAAAATATCAACATGACAGACTCTATCAAGACTCATACCATGTAAAATTAAATTATTTATATTTCATATTTAAATAGTGCTTAAGATTTAAAAATATTATTTTCAATAATAATTTTAAATATTAAAGTGCATAGGACAGAGATTAAAGCACCAAGAGTAATACAGCGTAAAATTAACATTCATACTTCAAAGGTGGAATAAAAAGGTTGACTCACAAAGTTGAGAAATGGCTGCCTTTTGTGACTAATCATTACCATCTGTATTTCATTGTATAACCAGTCAGTTTTAAACTATGAGTTCTAAATGGACATTTTACTGGAATGAATGTTTTAACCTTACTTTTATGTCATTTTAATATATATGTGCTTCCTGTGACTTTATGTTTTTATCTCTGTCTTTTAAGAAGAGGCAGGTAAAAAGATAAGTTATTAATTTTACTCTTGATTGTTTCTTTCCAAGCTCAGAACATGCGGTTTACAGGGCTGTTGTGCGGGTTATGAGCAGCAAAAAATCCAAATAGACTATGGAGGAAGCCTACCTTCTGAAAATATAGTATTATTAAGTTGTTATTATTATTCCACTTTCTCTCTCTTAAAGGTGGTTTATAAATACATATAATAATATAGCTCTCTGATAGCTTTTGGAAAACTAATGGCACCTGTTATGTGTTCCAGTGGCTGAAGAGAGTCCAGCCAAGGCATATAGCATCCTTCCAGCAGCCATTGTGTTCAAAGTCACCTGAAGGTAAGCAACTCCAGCAATAAAGCCTGCCTTGAGTTTATAGCCTATCATAGTAGCACTTGGCCAGAGAAAGCTAGTAAAGGCCTTGCGAAACTACAGCTACCACAAGTAATACTACTACTACTACTATTAATAATAATAATAATAATAATAATAATAATAATAATAATTCGTGTTATTATGTTTATTATAACTTACTTTTCTCTCCACAAAGTCAAAGCGACTTTGTGTGTGTTGTCCTGTATCTCATTGAATAATAGAATATAGAGTTGGAAAAGACCCCAAGGGCCATCCAGCTCAACCTCTTTCTGCCAGACAAGAAAAGGACAATCAAAGGACCTCCTGTCTCTTCCGCTTTGTTGATTTCTCTCCATCTGTAGCAACAGACGTTATATTCAAACAATAAGGGATTGAAGGGTATCTTTGGTTCTGTCTACACTGTACCATAACTGCAGTTTGACCCTGTATTAACTGCCATGACTCCCAGAATTCTATGGGATTCTGGGAGCTGCAGCTCTCTTGGCCAGAGGAAGCTAAAGGCATTGTGAAACTAAAACTCCCAGGATTCCATGGCATTTAGCTGATTTTGGGGAGTGGGGAAGTCCAATTTTAGGAACTGGCTCCTCTGATATGTAAGTGTAGGTGCACCCTTCAGTTCACAGGGTTTCATAGCATAGAATCGTGACAATTGAAGTGGTTCAAACGCTTTCTGCAGCCTAGATCAGGCATGGGTCAACTTGGGCCCTCCAGCTGTTTTGGACTTCAACTCCCACAATTGATGCACCCTTTGAGAGCCTTGTTTTGTGTTATTCATCCTTTCCCATTTTCCCTAGACCCTCTTCGTTCCAAAGATCAGGCCAAAAAGGCTGGCGGAAGCAATAATGGAGGAGAAGGTGACCGAGGCAAAAAGGAAGACGATTCCAGTTGGTGGAGTCGTGTGCAGAAGGTTAGTCATTTTACTTTTCTTGTTTTATGTATCGAGAATGCTGTCTTTCCTATGTGGGCTTGTCAGGATATAGACTAACTGAAAACCGTTTGAAATAAACCCGGAGAATGTTCCTATTGATGCAGCCTAGAATTGCATTGGTGTGTTTTTTAGGGTGCTTTTTGTTTTTGTTTGTTTTGTTGTTGTTGTTGTTTTTGCCGCTGCAAAACATTGTCGATTCACATTATGTTTGAAATGAGCCAAAGGTTTGGAAGCCAAGCTCAAGCTCTATGAGGAAAAACTTAGGGTGCTGGGGAGGTTTAGTTTGGAGAAAAGAAGGTTATGTTGTAGTCCAGCCTTTGTTTGTGCCTGTACCTTTTCTTCCTGTGGATTCTGAGCCTGTTAGGCAGCCTGATTCTGGCCTGCAGATGAGCAAGAGAATCAGGAGATTTTAAACCCTGACAATGAGAAAACTCCGTCCCACATTCCAGAAAGCAGTTCCCTAGAGATGCAAGGTCAGAGGCAGAAATAAGCTCAGGGGAGGAAGATGCAAGGGAGGAAGACATAACTCCAGGTGGACGAGCTAATGAGTAACAGTTATATAGGAGATTGATTCTCTGTCAACATAGGGTATCTCGTGAAGTACAGCAAAGGTCAATTTGCCTATTAACAAAGAAGCCCTTATTAGTCTTGGAAGGGTAGAATTATAGAGCTAAAAGAGACCTCGTAGGCCATCCAGTCCAACCCCCACCAAGAAGCAGGTATTCAAATCACTCTCGACAGATGGCCATCCAGCCTCTGCTTAAAAGCCTCCAAAGAAGGAGCCTCCACCACAGGCTAGCAGAGGTACGGTGTGGCTTTCTGTCTATATTAGAAAGGTCAGCAGAATATTCCCTCAGTCCAAACAATGTTGATTTTGGAGTCAAGTAAAAATCTTCCAAAGGATTTTTAGTTCCAGGTTCCTTTGTGTTCACACTTCCTGATTTCATGTCTCTTGTTCCTGTGGACTGTTCTTGTGTTGAATGTTTGGACTTTCCCTGCTTTTGTATTCTTGGTTTGTGAGGCATGTCATGTACTTTGTACTCTGAGGCTTATTCTTGTTTTTTGGGGCATTGATTTTACAATATTTTACTGGATTGCTCTCCTTCTCTCTCTCTATACACACACACACATTTTTCAATAAACTACTTTGCTATTTTATCTTGAACTGGATTGTGTGTTGAGTACAGAGGCGATTTCCCGCCTTGGAGTGCAGCAGGTTAAGATGAGAGCCATGTTTAAATATTTGGAAGGAGGTCACATTGAGGAGAAAGTTTGTTTCCTCCTCCTTCAGAGACCAGGACACAATGGAGGAACAGGTTCAAATTGCAGGAGATTCCCACTAAACATTGGGAAGAACTTCCTGACAGTCAGAGCTGTTCAGCTGTGGAATATGCTGCTGCCAGGGAGTCTGGTGGAGTCTCCTTCTCTGGAGGTTTTTCAACAGAGACTGTCTGGCCATCTGTCAGGAGGGATTGGGTTGGGTCTTCTTGCCTGGTAGAAGAGTTTAGACTAGATGGCCCTTGAGTTCCCATCCAACCCAATGGTTTTATAGTCCTCTAAAGCCCCAGATTCCTTCCTTGTACAAAGTTTATTTGCAGAGCCTCATAATGTTTACCTCTGACTTAAAAGTTGCAACCATTCTTTTTCCTCCCTTGGTTCCAGGGAGAGTTCCCATGGGATAATAAGAATTTCCGATACCTCTTGGTCATGGGAGCTGGCGTCGTCTCTAGCTTCCTGTATTTCTACTGGCAAGATCCTGGCCGAGAGATCAGCTGGAAGCACTTTGTGCAATACTACTTGGCCCGCGGAGTGGTAAGGAGGATCGCAAGGCACCATCTTTGGCTGAGCAACTGGGGTCTGAGGTCTCCCTCTACGATTTATTTATTTATTTATTTCACATATTTGTACCCCACCCTTCTCACCCTGCTGAGAGGTCCAGCAGAACCAACAGGGACACACTCCCCCTGTCCAGTTCCCGGCGTAGATCATCTACTAAAGCGACCAAGGCTGTTCAGTTCCATGTCCTGGCCTGGATCCAGACTGTGCTGGATCCAGGTGCTTTAAACAGAGATTTCCACTAGTCAAGCCCAATGCAGGATCACATTTCTGTTTGTTCTTTGTGAGCTGCCTTGAGTTCCAACCTTGACAGAAAATTAGAATAGATAGTCAATGCATGCATTCTTCAGTAAGATCTCCACCAAGGAAAGGCAATGTCTCCCTTTCTCTCTCCTTTTGCCTTTTCAGGTAGAGCGGCTGGAAGTGGTGAATAAGGAGTTTGTGAGAGTGTTTCCGATCCCCGGGGCCACGTTTGAGGTGAGGCATTCCTCATGAGAGAAAACTTGAGAGGAAGGAAGAAATAAAGAAGTCCCAGTGAGCAGGCCTTGGGGTCAAGGAGGGAGGGAGATGGACCTCAGTGATCTTTGCCTCTCCTGCAGCAGACAATTCGCACCCTAGAGCAGCGTTTCTCAACCTTCCTAATGCTGCAATCCCTTAATACAATTCCTCATGTTGTTCTGACTCCCAGCCATAACACTATTTTCGTTGCTACTTCATAACTGTAATCTTGCTACTGTTATGAATTGTAATGTAAATATCTGATATGCGGGATGTATTTTCATTCGCTGGATCAAATTGAGCAATATACCCAATACGCCCAAATTTGGATACTGGTGGGGTTGGGGGAGGGATTGATTTTGTCATTTGGGAGTTATAGTTGCTGGGATTTATAGTTCACCTACAATCAAAGAGCATTCTGAACTCCACCAACGATGGAACTGAACCAAACTTGGCAGACAGAACTCCCATGACCAACAGAAAATACTGGAAGGGTTTGGTGGGCATTGACCTTGAGTTTTGGAGTTGTAGTTCACCCACATCTAGAGAGCACTGTGGACTCAAACAATGTTGGATCTGGACCAAACTTGACACAAATGCTCAATATGGCCAAATGTGAACACTGGTGGAGTTTGGGGAAAATAGACCTTGACATTTGGGAGTTGTAGTTGCTGGGATTTATAGTTCACCTATAATCAAAGAGCATTTTGAACCCCACCAATGATAGAATTGGGCCAAACTTCCCACACAGAACCCCCACGACCAACAGAAAATACTGTGTTTTCTGATCATCTTTGGCAACCCCACTGACACCCCCTCGCAACCCCCCTAGGGGTTCCGACCCTCAGTTTGAAAAACGCTGCCCTATAGGCCCCCAATCCCCTTTGCTCCTGGAAGGTAATCAAGGTAGGCCGTGGTTAGTATTTGGAGAGGAGACTTCCAAAGAATACTGGGTGCTATAGGCTCTATTTCAAAGGAAAAAACTAAAAAAAAATCACCTCGGAAGATTCTTGTGCAGGGTTGCCATACATCAACAGGCATTTTAAAGGCACCCGGAGAAAAGCGGGATATAAACCGAATAGCTTTAGGCTTTGCCTGCCTGCAGAATTTGCAGCAAAAAGGAGAGGCAGCTACTGAGGGATGGATAAACACCTCTAGCATCTGTCATTGCTTGCCATAGAAGTACGTCTGGTTCAACATTGGCAGCGTGGATACGTTCGAACGGAACTTAGAGGCTGCCCAACAGGAGCTGGGCATCGACATGGCGCACCAGGTCTCAGTGGTCTACAGCACGGAGAGCGATGGGTAAGTGAATGGCAAATCAGACCGGAAATGGTTGCTGGAGTGGGTTATGGGGATGGACTGGATGGCCCACGAGGTCTCTTCCAACTCTATGGTTCTATATGATGGGGTGGGGTGTGGGGTGGGTTATAGATCTGAAAATATAACAATGTAATTGTAATTACATTGAAAATATAACAATGTAATTGTGTTAATTTTTTTTAAAAAAATTAAAGAAACAATAAGAAAAGGAAAGAAATTCATCTAAAAAATAAAAACGACGCTGTCTTGGCATTGTCCCTTGTGGCTCATGGCTCTCCTCTCTGTCCGTCTTCCCTCGCAGCTCCTTCCTGGTGGGCCTGGTGCCCACTCTGGTACTGGTGGGTTTCCTGCTCTTTACTCTGAGGCGAGGACCCATGGGTGGTAGGGGCCGAGGGCCCGGGAGCCTCTTTAGCCTGGCCGAAACCACGGCCAAGGTCCAGCAGGGCAACACTCAGGTGCAGTTCAAGGACGTGGCTGGCTGCGAGGAGGCCAAGCTGGAGATCCTGGAGTTCGTCAACTTCCTGAAGAATCCCAAGCAGTACCAGGAGCTGGGGGCCAAGATCCCAAAGGTATGCGCCCCTCGGTTGCTAGGTAAACTTATAGAGGTCAGCCCAGAGAAATATTGAGGCTGAAGATCTCCCCTGATGGTTGACAAACCAGGAACACTCAGGGTAAAAGATACTGTAGACATAGAAGTTACAGGGAAGGAGATCCCACCTGAAGATTAGGAAATATGTCCTGACCGTAAGAAGAGCTGTTCAGCAGTAGAACTCTCTGCCTCAGAGTCCAGTGGAGACTCCTTCTTTGGAGGCTCTTAGGTTTGGTGGCCATCTGCTGGGAGTGCTTTGATGTTTTCTTGCATGGCAGAAGGGAGTTGGACTGGATGGCCCTTGCAGTGCCTTCCAACTCTAGGATTCTATAATAATAATAATAATAATAATAATAATAATAATAATAATAATCGCCATCATCATCATAAACTTTGTTAATAATAGTGATGACAATGGAGTCTCCTTTGGAGTTTTTTAAGCAGAGCCTGGATGGTCATCTGTGCGGAAAGCTTTGGAGGTGCTTTTCCTGCATGACCGAAAGGGGTTGGATTGGATGGCTCCTGGGGTCCCTTCCAACTACAAGATTCTGTGATTCAATAGCTCTATTTCTCACTGTACCTTCTAATGTCTATAAGGCTGGATGGCCATCTGCTGGGAGTCTTTTGATTGTGCTTTTCCTGCATGGCAGAAGGGGTTGGACTGGGTGGCCCTTGAGGTCTCTTCTAACTCTAGGATTCAATAATAATAACAACCTTACTGGGATCTGCACGCATTATTTGCCAATACATCACACAGTCCTAGACACTTGGGAAGTGTCCGACGTGTGATCCAATACAACAGCCAGCAGAGTGTCTGCTGTGGACTCATCTTGTTGTGTTTCAAATAATAATAATAATAATAATAATAATAATAATAATAATAATAACTGCCGCTCTGGGCCAGAGTGAAGAAAGGGAAGGCCAGGGGACAGTTCCATCTTCTCTGCTGCATATGTCATCAGCTGGGGACCCCTCTCCCCAACACCCACTGCCGCTCTGGGCCAGAGTGAAAAGAGAGGGAGCCAGGGGACAGTTCCACTTTGTCTCCTGTGCTATGCTAATAATATAATATAATGTAATATAATATAATGTAATATAATATATTGTATATACATATAATATTTATAATATTATAATGTAATGCAATATAATACTAATAATATGATATTATAATTATATATTTATATTACATGTAATATTACTAATAATATTACAATATAATGGTATAGTACAATATAGTAACATTTAATACTGATATTGTAGTATGCGAATAATATAGTACAATCGGGGTGAGAAGGGTGGCATATAAATGTCGTAAATAAATAAATAATAGATGACAATGTCTTTCTGAAGGTTTATAAGCAGAGGCTGGATGACCATCTGCTGGGAGTGTTTTGAATGTTTCCCTTCATAGCAGAAGGGAGTTGGACTGTATGGCCCTTGAAGTCTCTCCCAACTATGATTCTATGGAAAGGTATAGAACAGTGGCTCTCAACCTAGGGTTCCCAGATGTTTTTGGCCTACAACTCCCAGAAATCCCAGCCAGTTTACCAGCTGTTAGGATTTCTGGGAGTTGTAGGCCAAAACACCTGGGGACTCACAGGTTGAGAACCACTGGTATATATTCTCCCCATGGGAGCGCTCCCCCTATGAATAAAACCTACGTATTTTTAAAAAATCAACACAAAGGTGGACAATGGGAGATGCGATACAGGGCTGTCTAGTTACGACCGATGCTTCTTTGTCCCTTCCAGGGAGCAATGCTGACCGGTCCCCCAGGAACAGGCAAGACCCTCCTGGCCAAAGCGACCGCAGGAGAAGCCAACGTCCCTTTCATCACTGTTAATGGCTCTGAGTTCCTGGAGATGTTTGTGGGCGTCGGACCGGCCAGAGTGAGCATGGGGGGCCATTACCAAACTCAGGCTGCATTGAGGACAATGACAAAGGGAGGGGGAAAGATTAGGAAATAGCAGGATCTACAAATGGAGGTCCAGCACCTCTTGGGGAGGGGGGGGGGGGTGGAGGTTCCAGCACTGAGAAGGGCAATTCCAAATGGAGGGAATTAGAATGCTAACCTGCAAATACACACCTTTGTTTTGCCCTCCCAGGTGCGGGACATGTTTGCCTTGGCCCGAAAGAATGCCCCCTGCATCCTATTCATCGACGAGATTGACGCTGTTGGGAGGAAGCGGGGCCAGGGACACTTTGGGGGGCAAAGTGAGCAGGAAAACACCCTCAACCAGCTGCTGGTGGAGATGGATGGTGAGAGGACCGCCTTGCAGGGGTAATGTGGCACCAAGAGGAAGAGTCTTACCTGTTCCACCTCCTGGACATCACTTTTCCTGTTAACTTCTCTAAACTTCTGAAGGGGCTGCTATCCTATACCTCTTGACTTCTCACAACTGAGTTTTTGTCTTCTTGCCTTCCATCGAGATAAAGTTGGCTGCTGTTCCCATAAAGTGGGTCAGAAACAGAGTTTAAGAAAGTTTGTGCCTTTTGGACTACAGCACCCAGAATCCCCCAACTGGTAGAGTCATTGCAGGGAGGGAAGCCATTAGATTTGTATGAGATTTTTTAAATCTGAGATGCAAATTGTGTATGAACATGTGACCACCATGTTGAGGAATTCTTTACAACTCTAGCTTTTTTTTTTCATGCCAGGAGTGACTTGAGAAACTGCAAGTCACTTCTGGTGTGAGAGAATTGGTGTGAGTCTGCAAGAACATTGCCCAGGGGATGCCTGGACGTTTTACCATCCTGTGGGAGTCTTCTCTCATCTCCTCGCAAGGGAAGCTGAAGCTGACAAGTGGGAGCTCACCCTTCTCCCTGGATTCGAATCACCGACCTTTCGGTCAGCAGGTCCTGCTGGCACAAGGGTTTCACTCTGTAGCTGCAGGTGGCTATTCAGTAATAGAAATTCAGAAATTTATTATTATTATTGATATTAATAATATTCTTTCTAAATAGAGACCTAAATAAAATCGATACAATACAATGAAAACCTAAAATGGAAATAATTAGGTAATTACTTAGTGGCTAGGAATAAATTAAAAACTCACTTTTATGGACTGTTTGAAGACAAAATGTATTCCTGAAGCTAGCTCAGGCATGGGCAAACTTCAGCCCTCCAGGTGTTTTGGACTTCAACTCCCACAATTCCTAGCTTCCTATCTCTGTTAGGAATTGTGGAAGTTGGAGTTCAAAACACCTGGCGGGGCGAAGTTTGCCCATGCCTGAGCTAGATAGTCTGTTTGCATAACTATAAAGACATATCCTCTTGGTTAGGAAGCAGTGCGTTTCAGTCTAAGTTTGCAAGAATTTATTTATTTATTTATTTATTTGCTGCATTTGTTAACCACCGCTCTCAGCCCTAGGGCGACTCGCGGCGGTGTACAACATATAAAAACATATTTCTATTCATCTCACAACTGAGTTTTTGTCTTCTTGCATGACAGAAGGCATGACAGAATGTGTGCTTTGTGCACACAAATCTGGTTTTCCTCCTTCCCTTCATGTTTCTTCTCTTTCTGTGCAGGGTTCAACAGCAGCACAAACGTTGTGATCCTAGCCGGCACCAACAGGCCGGACGTTCTGGATCCAGCATTGATGCGACCAGGACGCTTTGACCGCCAAATTTATATTGGTAAGCAGACACTGTCTCTAATTGTAACCTCTAATTTAGGCCTTCTTTATCGTTTGCAGCACCTTTTTCTTCAGAAGCAGTGTACCTTGGGCTGCAAAGATATATTGTGTAGCTTATAACCATGTGGCTGAAGAGCAGGATAATCTTCTATATATATAAAAATGTAATGCTCGTTTGTGGGAGAAACATAACTCAGAAACTACTGAATGAATTGACATGAAATTTTGACACAATACACCTAATAGTCCAACAAGTGTCAATTACCCCTGAAAACACACAAAAAAGCAGAACAGACTTTAAAACCCCCCAAAACAGACTTTAAAACCCCCCAAAATAAACCATATATACATACATTCATATACATATACACATGCACACATACAGACACACACACACATATATATGCAGGCACACACAAATATACACATATATACACACATACATATACATATACAGTCACATATATGCACACATATATGCATATGCACAAGGACACACATATACACAATATACATATACACATATAAACAGAAATACACAAATATATACACATGTATACACACACATATATATACACATATACACAAATATATATACACACATAAACACATATACACAGATTGGGCAACAGCAACGCATAGCAGGGGACGGGTAGTAGTAGTAGTAGTAGTAGTAATAATAATAATAATAATAATAATAATAATAATAATAATGTTGTCCATCCCTGGAGTATGCTCTTTCCATCCTGTTTATCGACCCATTGATCTGTTGGTCTATTATTTTATTTTATTTTATTTATTATTCATTTTAAATATCTTTATTAAATATTTCAAAACATAATACAACTGTCTTATCACACCTTCTATTCCCAGATTTATATCAACCTTCCTGTTGCTTACATAGCGTTACAAAAATACAGCTCTGTCAATTCTATTACTTCTACATTATTCTCATTTTCTCTGTGACATATTGTAGTGTGTTTTCTTAATGGCTCAAACACAATCTTTCCTGGATGTTTAGTGGTTTAAATCCACCATGGCTTTTACACATGAAACTAATCAATGGTTTCCCTGTTGTATTATCAAAGAGATCTTCTTTGGATTCTCTTTTTGCTAACCTTAAGTTCTCCGAGAGAGTGATTGTCCATATCCTGTTTAACCTATTCTTTATTGTCAGACATCTTAAAAGTTAGCTAGGTATTTTTAATTACAAACATGTGAGTCAAGCACTGAAAGGGTTAAATGGATGCAATGACTCAGCAAAAGCAGCAGTTCTATAATAGCAGGTGTGACTGTAGCTTAGTAGGCCTCTGTGTTAGTTTGCCTCAGTGGGAGAAAGGTCTCAGTCTGTGAGAAGGCCTCACAGTGTGAGGTAGGCCTTAGTCTTGAGTGAAGGCCTCGTAGTGTGAGGTAGGTCTTAGTCTGTGAGAAGGACTCAGACTATGAGAAGGCCTGGTGTGAGAAGCTTCAGTGAGAGGATGCTCCAGGTTGAAGCCCTTGTGTGTTAAGCTATTGGATGAAGCTCCAGTGTGAAGACTGTCGTGTTAAAGCTACTGTGTGAAGCTCCTTTGTAACTTCGTTATGAGAGGAAGCTCTGCCAGAGCGAAGCTGATTATCTGCATAAGAAAGAAGCCCAGCATGGAAGCAAAGAAGGAAGTAGAAAGGACTTTATTTGTGTTGTGGAAACCTTGTTCTTGTAAATATTGCAACCATATTATTTTATTACAAAGAAAAGCCTCCTAAGGAAGATAATGCATTGTTCTGTGTGTTTGTGTTCTTTTTATCACTTTGGGCTACTGGTGCTTCATAGAATCATAGAATCATAGAATCAAAGAGTTGGAAGAGACCTCATGGGCCATCCAGTCCAACCCCCTGCCAAGAAGCAGGAATATTGCATTCAAATCACCCCTGACAAATGGCCATCCAGCCTCTGCTTAAAAGCTTCCAAAGAAGGAGCCTCCACCACACTCCGGGGCAGAGAGTTCCACTGCTGAACGGCTCTCACAGTCAGGAAGTTCTTCTTCATATTCAGATGGAATCTCCTCTCTTGTAGTTTGAAGCCATTGTTCCGCGTCCTAGTCTCCAAGGAAGCAGAAAACAAGCTTGCTCCCTCCTCCCTGTGGCTTCCTCTCGAATAAGCTACTCTGCTCGCCAAACATCTCTAACCTTTTTTTCCAGGTGTTCATTTTTTTAGTCTGGTGACACATAACAGGAACAGTATTTTATTTAACTCCTCCAAAACCTGGAGATTCGGGATCAGCCATTTTGACCCTCTCTTTCTCTGTTTCTGATTATTTGCTTCCCTGACTCTCCTTCTCTTGCCAACCAGGCCCACCAGACATCAAAGGCAGAGCAGCTATCTTCAAAGTCCACCTCCAACCTCTCAGGCTGGATGCGGGTATCAGCCGAGACGCTCTGGCTAGGAAGATGGCAGCCCGGACACCCGGATTCACAGGTCAGGCCTGGAGGAAGGTCAGGGGATTGTGGGACTTGGTTTCCAAGGGAAGAAAGTCACTTTTCTAAGCGAAATGTCCACTGATATATGATAGTATTATTTGCCAATAGGTGAGGCATCCAGGTAAGAATCTATGAGGCAGTGGTGGACAATTGTCGAGCCACACAGAGAGGTGGGCATCAACAGCATCATCATCATCATCATCATACATGAACCCCCAGCAGACCATGGAAGACCATACCAGCCCTGTTGCCCCCCTCACTCAATTCACACACATATCATTTTGTTCCCAATAGGTTATGGGAGCACTTTCATCATATTTTAATAATAATAATAACTTTATTTATACCCCACCACCATCTCCCCAAGGGGACTCAGGGTGGCTTACATGAGGCCAAGCTTAACAATACAGCAATACAAATATACAACATAAGAATACAACAGTAAAATATAAAGAAAAAAAATGCAAGAAACAATATAAATAAGCACAACAAAAAATAACATCGCAATAATTGAACACAAAAAAAATTGATCGCAGTGGGCAGGGCCGGTTGCAAAGATTAAAAGTTTAAAAACGCTGGGTGAGAGAGCAATGTAATGTATCTAGACAGGGGATCCGGAGGACGAAAATAGGGATTAATTGCACTAGCAGGTAAATAAAGTGCTTCCAAGGGCATTTTTGCAAGGTTTGGTCAGGTCAGGAATTATTGTTCATTCAGTCATTGAAGGCACACTGGAACAACCAAGTTTTCAGCTCTTCCTAAAGACTGCCAGGTAGGTGCTTGCCTAATTTCTCTGGGGAGTGAGTTCCAGGGCCAAGGAGCCACCACAGAGAAGGCCCTCTTCCTCGTTCCCCACAAGTCACACTTGCAATAGGGGCGGGAGCAAGAAAAGGGCCTCTCTGGATGATCGAAGGGATCATGTAGGTTTGTAAAAGAAAATGCGGTCACGAAGGTAGGCGGGTCCCAAACCGTTCAGGGCTTTGTAGGTAAGAACCTGCACCTTGAATTGGGACTGAAAAATAAACCGCAACCAATGTAGCTCCTTAAATGGGGGGTGACCGCTCCCTGTAATTTGCACCAGTTAGTAGTCTGGCTGCCACACGTTGGACCAGTTGAAATTTCTGGGCCATCTTCAAGGGCAGCCCCACATAGAGCGCATTGCAATAGTCTAGTCTACAGATAACTAAGGTGTGGACCACTATGGCCAAATCAGACTTTTTGAGGTATTCTTGGTCAGTTTAGGGCCAAGAGATGAGTTTTTAAAAATTAGAGGATATGAACTGATTAATGACCTCTTGCTCTTACGGCCTACAAAAACAGCCCTGGGGGATACTGTTGGGGAATCTGAGCTGATAGGCCAAAAAAATAAGCCTCAATTGGGGTTTTTTTTTTAATGTCAGGAGCAACTTGAGAAACTGCAAGTCGCTTCTGGCATGAGAGAATTGGCCGTCTGCAAGGACGTTGCCCAGGGGACGCCCAGATGAATTGATGTTTTTATCATCCTTGTGGGAGGCTTCTCTCATGTCCCCACATGAGGAGCTGGAGCTGATAGAGGGAGCTCATCCACCTCTCCCCATATTCGAACCTGCAACCTGTCGGCCTTCAGTCCTGCCAGCACAGGGGTTGAACCCACTGCACCACCGGTGATTCCACCATAAATATAGCAGAGTACCAGAAGCAAACTTCATAACCAGCAGAAACGCACATGTAATGAGCCTAGGGTAAGCTTCTATATCTTAGGATGGATCAGGATTGCAAAATAAATATTTTGAGGTTCAGAATATTGATTGAAGTAAAAGAAATACATTCTAGATAGAAACGGTCTTGGAGCTCACTAGCTTACTACGTCTCACCTTCTGTAAAAAGTTAAAAAGAAATCCATGCAGCTACATTTTGCCTAAAGGGAGAGAGGCAAAATGTGCATCCTTACTGGAAGGAAGAAAAGGCAGAAGAGACAATGGTGGCAAATGGCCACATGACCAAGCCCAGGGCAATAAAAATACCTTTAAAAAGGAAGTTCCCTCACAGAGATTCCATTGCTGCATCTTCAAAGGGAGAGGAGACAGTGGCAAGGAGGAGAAGGAAAGACAAAGCCCTTTCTGGGGAAAACATACATAGGAATGTGGGGGAGGAATCTTTCAGCCTAATCCTATCTCTAGTCTAGCTACTCGCTGGGGACTGGAGACTTGATGACACAAGAGACTTGTGCAGTCCAGGGATGAAACACAACAGATACATCCAGCCTATGGTCTGCACACTGATGGTTTCCCCAATCATAAGGAAGTAAGAGCCAGAACAAAAGTACACCCAAGTTTTGACATAGTGGCAGACATCCCTGGGCCTTTGCAAAGGATTATTCTTCTGGGTTGTTGTAGGTTTTTTCGGGCTATTATTCTTTTCTATTATTCTATTATTATTATTCTCCCTTCTCTCTCTCTAGGGGCTGATATCGCCAATGTGTGCAACGAGGCTGCCCTGATTGCCGCGCGACACGCCAGCCCCACTGTGGATGAGAAGCACTTTGAGCAGGCCATTGAAAGAGTCATTGGGGGTGAGGCTGGAATTAGAAGCAAGGAAGCCTTGGGCCTTGTGCATTTATTGATTTTTGGTTGGACTACTACACACGGACTGATTAGAGTAGCTGTCCAGCAATGTCTTGCACAGGTGTGAGGGAACTTTGGCCACCGGGATTGTGGCGCAGCTGGTTGGGTGTCAGCTGCATTAAGATCACTACTGACCGAAAGGTCATGAGTTTGAAGCCAGCCCAGGTCAGAGTGAGCTTCCGGGCAATTTGTGTAGCTTGTTGTTGACCTTTGCAAACCAAAAGACAATTGCATCTGTCAAGTAGGAAATTTAGGTACCACCTATGTGCGGGGAGGCTAATTTAACAAATTTACGAGGCCAAATCTCCAGCAAAAGCATGCGGGGAATGCGGAAAGTACTTCATCAGTGTCACAGATGGACGGTGAAGCGACAGCTCCCCTGGTGGCCAGAAAATTGGAATGTTAAATAACCTCTGACTGTCTGTCCATATGTGTTGTGTGTCTATGGCATTGAATGTTTGCCATGTATGTGTACATGCTAATCCACCCGGAGTCCCATGTGGACTTAGAAGGGCGGAATATAAATACTGTAAATAAATAAATGATTAGGAAGTTCTCAGGGTTCCTGAAACAAGCAGAACTTAGAAACTGTCTTCTATTGCACTACAACTCCCAGAGTGCAACAACACTAGCATGGGAATTGTGGGAGTCGCAGTCCAAAATAAGCAGTGGATTCTGAGTTTTTGAGCCTCCTGCTGTTTTGTAGTTCAACGCGCAGAAGGACAATGCTGATAAATTCTTGGAGGTGAAGTTCAAAACATTGGGAAAACTAAATCTTAATAGTCATTATCAAGTCTCCCCTTTGGGGGGAGAAGGGTGAGGTATAAATATAGGAAGTAAATAATATATAAATAAATATACTATTTGCATTGACCCATTGTTTTCCTCATGGATCTTCTATTAAATGTCCTCTTCTTCTTTTTGGTAGCTTTAATGGTCACTTTCATGTCCTTCCCAGAAGACTTTGGGTCTAGGCAAACAGGATATTGACCTCAATAGAACTTGGGTCTTTTCCCTGGTCTGCCATACTCTTCCATAAAAGATCATGCAGCAGAATGAGGCAGGACACAAAGTTCCCTATCCTCCCTTTCCTTCCAAACGTCAGTCTACATCCCAAGATGTTTGCTGCCTTACTATTGGAGAGCAGGAACAGGAGGGCCAAGGTGCAATGATCCCAAACTCTGCTGAAATGAATGGGCCTTGCAGTAAGGAAATAGGGCAGTTTGTACATGTTTTGCAGTGGTTCTGCGGTGGATAAGGAAGACTCCCTTCCTCTCAGCTTTGCGCTGACTCCTTTCTGCCTTTTATCTCTTCAGGGCTTGAGAAGAAAACTCAGATCCTGCAGCCGAAGGAGAAGGCAGTGGTGGCATACCACGAGGCGGGACATGCCGTGGTTGGGTGGTTCTTGGAGCACGCAGACCCCTTGCTCAAGGTGCGTTTCCACCCCCCTTTCCCCAGAGATAACAACAACTGGCTAGTCATTATATACAATCATAGAGTTGGAAGAGACCACATGGGCCATCTAGTCCAATTGCCTGCCATGCAGGAAAAGCACATTCAATTCTGGGACTCATACTCAGCAGAGTGATTTCTCAACGCTTTGTCCAATTCCTGCACCCTTGGGTGCTTCTGCTAATCCCAAGAATTACATTATGCAGGATTGGCACACCTCTGAATACCTTTTTATGGTACTACATGTAAAAGATCCTCCCATAAATGTACAACAGAGTAACTTATTAGCAGCAGCATGACCCAGCACCAGTAGCACAAAGTGATAAAAAGAACAGAAACACACAGACCAATGTTATCTCTTCCATAGGAAGCTCTTCTTTGTAATAAAATAATATAGTTGCACTGGTTACAATAAAAAGGTTTCCACGACACAAATAAAGTCCTTTATACTTCCTTCTTTGCTTCCACGTTGGGCTTCTTTCTTATGCAGATAAAAACTTCGCTCTCACAGAGCCTCCTCTCAGACCGAAGTTACAAAGGAGCTTCGAACAGTAGCTTTTTACACACAGCAGCCTTTATATTTCAGGATGACGCTAGCTTTGGCCCACTAACTCCAACAGGTTTCGGCTTACTCATTTTCCTCAGGACGACACTAGCTTGGTCCACTGACTCTAACAGGCTTTGGCCTACTCGCTCTCGTCAGGATGACACCAGCTTTGGCCCACTGACTCCAACACGCTTCGGCCTACTCATTCTCCTCAGGACAACACTAGCTTGGCCCACTGACTCTAACAGGCTTCAACATACTCACTCTTTCAGTGCTAGACTCACATTTTTGTAATCAAAAATACCTAGTTAATTTTTAATATTTCTATTCACCTGGGCTTCCTGTTCCCAACAGGTGTCTATCATCCCCCGAGGGAGGGGCCTGGGCTATGCGCAATACCTGCCTCGGGAGCAATTCCTCTACACCCGGGAGCAACTCTTCGACCGGATGTGCATGATGCTGGGAGGCCGCGTGGCTGAGCAGCTCTTCTTTGGGCGGATCACTACCGGGGCCCAGGACGACCTTCGGAAGGTGACCCAGAGTGCCTACGCCCAGGTAAAGGGCAGGAAGGAAGACTCACCTGCTACCCATACAGGGGGAGAAAGGCACAGCTGGGCACAGGATGCAGGGAGGACATACGAGAGACACAGAGCATAGAATCCTAGAGTTGGGAGAGGCCCCAAGGGCCGTCTGGTCCAATCCCTTCCTGACAGGCAGGAAGACACAATCAAAGCCCTCCCAACAGATGGCCATTCTCTGCCTCTTTTCCTGCCCTAAGGATTCTTCCTTCTCTGTCATTCTAAAGATGCCAGTGGTATTTCAAAGGAGGAAGATTGCTGGGTAATAGATATGGCAAAGAAAGGCAGGACAGAGTAATAGAGTTAGAAGGAGCTCCCAAAGCCCATCCAGTCTGACCCCGCTTTGTGATTCAGTAAAACACAATCAAAGCACTCCTGGCAGATTGCCATCTGGCCTCAAAGATCTCTAGAGATGGGGACTCCATCCCAGTCTCAGCACTTTGAAGGAATCCCCAAGGCCATCCATTCTGCCAGGCAGGAAGACACAATCATCCATCTCTTCTTCCTCCATCTCCTCTTCCTCCCCTTCTCCTCCTCCTCCTCCATCTCCTCTTCCTCCCCCTTCTCCTCTTCATCTCTTCTTCCCCCATATCTTCCTCCTCTTCCTCCTTCTCTTCCTTCTCCTCATCCTCCTGCATCTCCTCTTCCTCCATCTCTTCTTCCTCCATTTCCTTTTCCTCCTCTTCCCCCCTTCTCCTCCTCTTCCTTCATCTCTTCTTCCTCCATCTCATCTTTGTCCTCCTTCTCCTCCTCTTCTGCCTCCATCCCCTCTTCCCTTCTCCTCTTCCTCTTTCTCCATCTCTTCTTCCACCATCTCCTCTTCCTCCCCTTCTCTTCCTCCTCTCCCTTCTCTTCCTCCATCTCCTCTCCCTCCCCCCTTCTCCTCCTCTTCCTGCATCTCTTCTTCTTCCTCCTCCTCCTCCTTAGGTGGTGCAGTTTGGCATGAGTGAGAGACTGGGGCAGGTCTCCTTCGACCCCCCGCATCAAGGCGACCTGACTCCCGAGAAGCCGTACAGTGAAGCCACAGCAGAGCTGATCGATGAGGAAGTCCGCTCTTTGATCACAGCAGCCTATGAAAAGACCCAGGCCCTCCTGACACGATGCAGGGACCAGGTGGAAAAGGTATGAGCGTGAAAATTTCCATTGGACATGGCCCAGATTTCAAACATAGGCACCATCGGTCAGTGTTGCCAGCTGGTTGTCTTCCCTATTCCAAAAGGGAGAAAATGGGACAATAAGAGTGCCTGTAAGCAATGAAGGGCACAGAACTACACCCTTGACAGCTTAAATATAACTGTCTATCCTGGGAGCTGTCCTTTCTCTCTCTCTCCAAATTGGATTTCCTTTCTAAATGGGCGATAGTTACATGAAGGTGCTTTGTCCCACATTTTCTATCCCTGGAGCTCCACGGCAGTCCACATTTATTCTTCCCTTGATTTACATTCTGCCCATTGAGCAACTATGTATTGTCGAAGGCTTTCATGGCCAGAATCCTTGGTTTATTGTGAGTTTTCCAGGCTGTCTGGCCATGTTCCAGAAGCATTCTCTCCTGACATTTCTCCTGCATCTACGGCAGGCATCCTCAGAGGTTATGAGGTCTGTTGAAAACTAGGAGAATGTGGTTTATATATCTGTGGTATGATGTCCAGGGTGGGAGAAAGAACTCTTGTCTGCTTGAGTTAGGTGTGAATGTTTCAATTGGCCACCTTGATTAGCATTTAATTGCCTAGAAGTTTCAAGGTCTGGCTTCTTACTGCCTGGGGAATCCTTTGTTGGGAGGTGATTAGCTGGCCCTGATTGTTTCTTGTCTGTAATTCCCCTGTTTCTGAGAGCTGCTCTTTATTTACTTTCCAGACTTTAAAAAACTCTAAAATATTGGTAGCCAGATTTTGTTCATTTTCATGGTTTTCTCCTTTCTATTGAAATTGTCCACATGCTTCTTGTGGATTTCAATTGCTTTTTTGTGTAGTCTAAATGTCCATATTCATGTAGATAAACATAATAGTCCAATCTGTCTGATTATTTAAAGAGTCACTTGTAGATGTTTCGAAAGACTATTTGTATCATCCAAGGTTGTGTAAGAGAAGACTTCTACACATGTTCTTCGGAGAACGTAATATATGTAATTAAATGTCCCTGCAACTTACTGGACATTGGTACGACCACCAGTCCTCTGAGAAGTAGAATGTAGGAACACAGTTCTCGGATTAAAAATGGAAATACTGACTCCTTCTTATGTATGCACTTTAGGGAAAAGGCACATTCAAGCTATAGTTTCAAGTTTTGCGCTTTGGGAAAACTACACACCAGACCTCATTTAGATATGAAGAAACTACTTCTCCAAAGGGAAGCTTTCTGGACTTTTAAATTTCAAACCCTGTTCCCTCAGGGCCTTAAAGACAAGCTTGATTTCACTTGTTATCTGTAACATGTATTTAAGGTCTACTAAGATTAAGAGCATTTGCTCGCAACAGAATCTCTTGCAGCAGAGCCTGTGATTACTTAATGAAATGTAAGTCATGTGAATATTACTAGGGCTGGGCAACCACGGAAAAATTTGTTTCTAAACTCGATTCGTTTTTAGGGGGTTTTTGCGTTTCGTTTTTTAAAAGAATTCCGAAATTTTTCTTTAAAAAAGTTCGATATTTACGAAATTTCGGAAATTACGAAACAATTTCGAAACAATAACGCATCGATTCGTTAATGGCGGACGCGATTGCGCAATACGCTAAAAAACCCTCCAAATGGGACAGGGGGAACTTCTGAAGTTTCCCTCTCCCTCTGTTGTTGACTGTTGGTGTGATAATTTATTTTTTTATCACTGATAAAACAAACAACAACTATAAAACTTGCACCAGACATACGGAAATAATAACGAAATAATAACGAAACAATTACGAAATAAATTTTAAAAATTCGTTTCGATTTTTAGTTGCTCCTGAATGGTTCAATATCGCATCGTTATAAAAAAAAATAACGAATTAATAACCAATTACGAAATTAACGAACGAAACCGCCCAGCCCTAAATATTACTTCGACTATCTTGTATTAGTTATGTATTGGTTTAATGTTAACATAACAATAGGGGTGCTATAGCATATCTGTTTTATCTATATTGTTGTTCTTTTCATACATGTAATTGTAGTACCAGAGACTTGTCTCCTGTTGATATATTAAGAAGAATTCATTACCTGAAGAAGGGGTTATCTTCACCAACTCCGAAACAAGGAACTACACCCGGGATACCTTGTTGTAACCTGGTCACCGTGTAGAATTTTTCTCTGACACAACCTTGGATGCTACAAATAGTCCTTCAAAACATCTACAAGTGTCTCTTTAAATCAGGGGTCCTCAAACTTCTTAAACAGAGGGCCAGGTCACAGACCCTCAAACTGTTGGAGGCCTGGATTATAATTTGAAAAAAATTATGAATTAATTCCTATGCACTTGGCACATATCTTATTTGTAGTGCAAAAACACTTTAAAACAATACAATAATTAAAATGAAGAACAATTTTAACAAATATAAACTTATTAATATTTCAATGGGAAGTGTGGGCCTGCTTTTGGCTGATGAGATTGTTTTGTTGTTGTTGTTGTTATTGTGTGCTTTCAAGTCATTTCAGACTTAGGTTGACCCTGAGCAAGGGCTGGGTAAATGACCTTGGAGGGCCATATTCGGCCCCCGGACCTTAGTTTGAGGACCCCTGCTTTAAATCATCAGACAGATTGGTCTATTATGTTTATCTACATGAATATAGACATTTATCCATGACAAAGAGAAGCTGTTCCTCTATATTGCGTATATAAGTAATAAACCTGTCATATGACACTATATTTGAAGTTTCAACAACAATAATATAATACTTTGTGTATCTTAGCAATAGATATCTGTGTTTCTTATATATTCTCTGTGTAGTCTGATATGGTGGTTGTTAGAGTGGTCTACCAGTATTAGGTGAAATGTCAGGAGAGAATGCTTCTGGAACATGGCCATACCGCCCAGAAAACTCACAGCAACCTATTGAGCGACTGTTTTCTTCTTCCTGGCAGGTCGGGAAGCGTCTCCTGGAGAAGGAGGTGCTGGAGAAAGCCGACATGGTGGAGCTGCTGGGTCCAAGGCCCTTTGCGGAGAAGTCCACCTACGAAGAGTTTGTGGAGGGAACCGGGAGCCTAGAGGAAGACACCTCCCTCCCCGAAGGATTGAAGGATTGGAACGACCAGCGGAAGGAGGAAGAGGAGGAGGAGCAAGAGGAGGGCCAAGGACAGAGGAGCCAGGAGAAGGCCTCGTAGAGCCAAAAAGGTCCTATTGTTGGTATGGAGCATTGGAGCCTGTCTTCTCCAAGCCTTGACCTCAGGTACAAAGGATGCCTTGATGGGTTGATCAGAAGTTGGCCCAAAACACTTCCTCCTTTGCTGTCGGATTTCTCTTGAATTGAGCAACGACTTGAAGGCCTTTTTCTGCAAATATGCAAATATGGTGATGGAAGTGGAAAAGCAGGTGCCTCTCCCTGCAGCAGACTGGTTTACTCATTACTTAGTGTACTCAGGGGGAAGAAGCACAGCCAATGGCATGCTCTTCTATGACACTGTTCCTCCTCCTCTGGGACTTTGGGTTCCCTATGGACTCAGTGCCTTCGCTGTAGGTACTTTTCTGCCCATCAGCCTCAACCTACACTCAAAAGTATACAAGTGATGGGCCCTTTGAAGCCAAACCAGGGAGTGGACACACCTTATGGGATCTCTTCTGTGGTGATGCTGCTGAATATTTCTTTTTGCAGGAACATGCAAGGGATGAGCACAGGTAGGGAGGGGGCCATCACTGGTGCTATTTCAATGGGTGCTACTTGACATGATGTGGCCCAGCGGGTTCTAGCAGCAGCTGCTCTTAGCATGACAATCACACAATGCTCATAGACGTAGAATAATAGGCCCACAGAAGTGGAAGAGAGACCACAAGGGCATTACCTCAAAGATGCAGAATTAGGAAACACAAAAAGTACAGAGGGACCCCAGGGACCATCTAGTCCAGTGTTTCTCAACCTTCCTAATGCTGCAACCCCCTAATACAATTCCTCATGTTGTGGTGACTCCCAACCATGAAATTATTTTAGTTGCTACTTCATAACTCTAATCTTGCTACTGTTATGAATCGTAATGTAAATATCTGATATGCAGGATGGATTTTAATTCACTGGACCAAACTTGGCATGAATACTCAATATGCCCAAATGTGAACACTGGTGGAGTTTGGGGAAAATAGACCTTGACATTTGGGAGTTGTAGTTCCTGGGATTTATGGTTCGCCTCCAATCAAAGAGCATTCTGAACTCCACCAACAATGGAATTGAACCATACTCGGCACACAAAACTCCCATGACCATCAGAAAATACTGGAAGGGTTTGGTGGGCCTTGACCTTGAGTTTTGGAGTTGTAGTTCATCTACATCAAGAGAGCACCGTGGACTGAAACAATGATGGATCTGAAAATTGAGCAAGCTTGTTAGAGCTTCTGGGAGTTGGAGGCCCAAACAGCTGGAGGGCCACAATTAGAGGGCTCCTGGTGTAAGCTCTCAAATCTTCGTTCCCCAGAACGAAATCTATGCTGCTCCCTTCGCCGTTTCTTGTCTCCTAGACCTTTTTGGCCACCTACCTCTTCCTGACTTGGATTGTGGCCATTTGGAGGGGCCTGGCCTGCCAGAAGTCCAGCTCGCTTCCATACCAGTGATTCGGCAGAAAAAAAGTGTAGTGACTCAGCAGAACTCTGTCAGCCTTTGGAAAGGCATTGCCTGCTGCATTCATAGAACCATAGAAACATAGAATAATAGAGTTGGAAGGGACCACATGGAACACTTAATCCAACCTCCTGCCATTCAGGGATCTAAAGGGGGGATCCTGGCTACCTTTTATTCCTTTCCAGGAACCTACATTTCCCCATTCTCTGAAAGTTCTAGTCCGCAGTACTTGAGGAAAAGAGACCAAGTCCAATCTTGTGCATGTGCCTTCACGTCACTCATGAACATACAGATTTCACAGGCTTTTCTTAGGCAAGGAATACCCAGATATAGCTTTTCCAGTTCCTTCCTCTGAAATAAGAACTTAAAGCACCTGGGATTGGTTGATGAGCCTCATCCAAGTACAAACCAGGGCTGGACCTGCTTAACTTGCAAGACCAGAAGGAATCTGGTACCTTTAGGGTATTTAGGCAGCTCTTTTAGAGCAGTGTTTCTCAACCTTCCTATTGCTGTGACCCCTTAATACAGTTCCTCATGTTGTGGTGACCCCCAACCATAAAATTATGTTCATTGCTACTTCATAACTCTAATTTTGCTACTGTTAAGAATCATAATGTAAATATTTGATATGCAGGATGTATTTTCATTCACTGGACCAAATTTGGCACAAATACCCAATACGTCCAAATTTGAATACTGGTATGTGTGTCGGGAGGAGGGGGGAATTGATTTTGTCATTTGGGAGTTGTAGTTGCTGGGATTTATAGTTCACCTACAATCAAAAAGCATTCTGAACACCATCAATGATGGAATTGAACCAACCTTGGCACACAGAACTCCCATGACCAACAGAAAATACTGGAAGGTTTGGTGGGCATTTACCTTGAGTTTTGAAGTTGTAGTTCACCTACATCCAGAGATCTGGACCAAACTCAATATGCCCAAATATGAATACTGGTGGAGTTTGGGGAAAAATAGGCAATCAGTGAGCATTCTGAACCTCACCAACGATAGAATTGGTCCAAACTTCCCACACAGAACCCCATGACCAACAGAAAACAGTTTCCCCGATGGTCTTTGGCGACCCCTCTGACACCCCCTTGTGACCCACCCAGGGGTCCCAACCCCCAGGTTGAAAAACATTGTTTTAGCGGAATCTATTGCCAACACATTGCCCTGTTTTTCTATGTCTCTCACACAGGGCTTCCTCCCCCTTTTCATTATTTGCACACTTTCTTCAAATTTAGTCCTGTGTAAATATTGTGTCAGTCGCATTCAGGCATTCTTTCCTCCCCAAAAAGTAAAGTCTACCATTTGCAAAAGGAAGAACTCTCTCCCTCTCTCTTATTTTTATGCAGATTGGTATAAAAGGTGATGTTGTTGTCTCGTGGAGAATATGGAACAAATCTTTACATTTTCAGTGTTACAACAGGAGGTGAAGATGCCAACTTTATCTGTAAGATACTAATTGGGGGGATGCATCACTATCTATTTTTGGGTTGAGCAGTGTCATGAGCAACTTGAGAAACTGCAAGTCGCTTCTGGTGTAATAGAATTGGCTGCCTGCAAGGACGTTGCCCAGGAGACGCTTGGATGTTTGATGTTTTACCATCCTTGTGGGAGGCTTCTCTCATGTCCCTGCATGAGAAGCTGGAGCTGACAGAGGGAGCTCAACCCGCTCTCCCTGGATTTGAAGGGGTTTCTGGCACTTTGTTTCTAAAGTCTTTCCAAAAATTTGGTGGTCAAAATTTTGGAACTAATGAAACTTACGAATCTTCGTAAGTACTTCGTTAATGGTGGTCGCGCATGCGCAATAGGGAAAACATCACTGTCAGTGGGGAAATTTGAGGGACTTCTATCTCCCTCATTTTTTGAGCCATCCTGGTAGAGGCAGCCAGGCTTCTGCAGCTGCCGCCGCCGTTGTCACCCTTCTCGCTCACTCACTCCCCGCCCCCTCACTACTCACCGGGTCGAGTCCTGGTTCTGCCACCAAGACCCGGCCTGGTGAGTAGCGAGTGAGTGAGGGAGGAAAGGCGGCAAAGGCAGAAGCAGCGGCAGAAGCAGGAGCCTGGCCACCTCTTCACGTCACTTCACGCTGCTTCTGCCTTTGCGGCCTTCCCTTGCTCGCTCACCCGTCCTCCCTTACTTGCTCGCTACTCACCGCAGAACCTGGACTTGGCCCGGTGAGTAGCAAGGAAGGAAAAACGCAAAACAGCGAGTCCACGAAAAGTGAACTGTGAAGTAGCGAGGGAACACTCTACTAATCTTTCTACTACCATTTGGCCTCCGCATCCCTTGCAGAACTAGCTCGGTCCCGTATCCTGAGCAAGAGAGGGACCTTTCTAAGCCAAAGAGTCACGCAGACTTGTGTTTTCCCAGAGCTTTATTGGTGCCGTTTTGGACATCTGTTTCCAAAGGGGGTAGCAGCACAGTTTTCTGGGGTCTGGCTCCTTCCTCGCCTCTCTCTTCACTTGGGAAAAGTTCATCTGCACCCAGATAAATACAGTTCAGGGGTGCACTGAATGCAACAGAGGAAGGAGCAGCAGTTTCCCTCCTGAGAAGCATCCTGTTCTGAACAACACAGCCATGGCACTCGTAGATAGATGGCTCCTAGTCCTTCTTAGCCTATAGAAGGTGATCTTGCTTTGGCACCGAGAAATCCCTTCTTCCACCTCATTGAGCCCCTCTTGAATGGCCTTCTTATATGAGAGAGGGGAGGAAGCCATGAATAACCTCTTATGCTGACCACAGATAGCATATTTTTTGTGGTATTAAAACAAAGGCATCTCCACTGCTCTTGGAGCCAGAGACTGTGTGCCGGCTTGGTCATGGGCCCTGCCTTTGTCCCCAAAAGTATGCATTGGGAATTGTGCTTTGGCAGAAAGACCCATCCCTCTCCAAGCTACAAAAGTCTGAAAACCTGATGCTTCTCAAGTTTCTCTCCACCTGGGAATCTGTGTTCTTTTGGAAATGTTTTGTAGAGACGAGGGAGATGAAGGCAAGCCATCAGGGAAGGACGTCTCACCTCTGGACTCCTGGCCTGTTCTTGTCTTTTCGCTTCGGTAATTCTGACTGAGCAAAATGTTCCTGCGGTCGCTTATGTGATTCCTCCTTCCGAATCCCTTCTGAGGTTTCCTCTGCCTGAAGCCCAAGGGACCCAGCCTGGGTGGCTCAAAGGGGTTTGGGATCAGTGGCTTTGCGACATCTGAGCGCCAACCACTCTGGGAGGAAGTGGCGCTGGGCAGGATCCCTGCAAACAGCTGCATTTCAGGAAAGATTCGTTCGGAAAGCAGCTGCCCTTCGCACCTGGCTCCTTTTCTCCTTTCTGCAAATGGCTCGGGTGTCACAATCCCATTTCCACTTCAGCTGGTGGCGCTAATGGATTTGTATCCTGATCAGCAGATGCTTATCTGTCCGCCTGTGACATGTGGCATTAGTTGTGCAAAATGTGCTTCAGTCGTAATAGGATGTGATCTCCAGGACGAGCAACGATGGGAGCCCCAAAATGGAAGTGCTGGGGAATGTAAAGGGGGGAAGGAGAAAAAATCTGCCTCTCTTCGTCCCCTAAGGGTTCCTCCTCTGTCATATTCAAGATGTCAATGGTTTTTCAAAGGAGGAAGGTTGCTGGGTGATGGAAATGGCAAAGAAAGAAATGGAGGATAGGAATCGTAGAGTTATAGAGTTGGAAAGGACTTCCAAAGGCCATCCAGTCCAACCCCATTTTGTGATGCAGTAAGACACAATCAAAGCACTCCCAACAGATGGTATTCTGGCCTCAAAGAACCATAGAGTTGGAAGAGACCTGGTGGGCCTTCCAGTCCAACCCCTTCTGCCAAGAAGCAGGAAAATCACATTCAAAGCATCTCTAGAGATGGAGACTGCACCACAGTCCCAGCACTTGGAAGGAATCCCCAAAGGCCATCCATTCCAACCCCTTCTGCCAGGCAGGAAGACACAATCAAAGCACTCCTGGCAGATAGTCATCCTGCCTCAGTTTGAAAACCTCCAAAGAAGGAGGTGCAGAACAAACTAGTGGCAAGCCCCTCTGGTCAATTTGGCACAGGATACCCAGCTTTTGCTGCAAATGAATGTAGTTCTCCATCACCACCACAAGCAAATGGGATGGGAAGCATAACTCTAATTGGAAGGAACTTCAATGGGGTTGGGCTGTGCCATTATTTGTCTGGGTTCAGTATTTCAGGGGAGGTCAGTATGGGCCCCTGGTTCGAAGGTCTGGCTGATGACAGCATCCCAAATGAGACCTTCCATTGCCAGACCCAAAGTCTCCAGTGCTCCTTCAGCAGAAGCACAGTGAGCTACCGGACCATCTGGATTTCAAGGAAAAACAGAGTACAAATTGCAGAACAAACTGAGGAGAGGAAGAGAAATGGGGCAGCAAGGGGCTGTTTCTGTATCATCTTGAGGAGACCAAAACAGGCTCTGGTGGGAAAGCTGACCGAGGCCAGTTCCAAAATGGCAATCACCAGAACAGACGGTGATGTGGCATGTGGATATCTCTGAGCTGCGTGATGCTTAAACCTGGGGAGGAATGGGGACTTTAGAGATGGAGAAAGGCCTTGGGTGGACATCCCTCCTCCAGTTGTCCATCTTCCTGATCCCAGAGCAGCGGGGAAGAAAGGACTTGCCTTTTGCTCTTGCATTGGTTGAGTGCCCAAGTTTTGTTCCAATGGAGGGATCTGTCCCCTTCGTGACAGCATCCCTGTTTAGCCTTACTGTCACTTTCTGCTGGAAAACATCATGGGAGGACTGGAGCTGCCTATGGCATGGCTTGCCATCTCCATGCCCCACTGGGAAACTGGGCTTCTAGTCTCAACCTTCGTCAAAATGGGGACATTCCCAGTTGGAGGCCAGCATGGATCCGTTCTATAGTGGATGATAGCTTGGCTTGAAGGTTGGCAATGCAATGCAGTGTGTGCCAAGTTCCTGGAGCAACAAGCAGAAAGTTAAGGCCACTGGGAAGAAGAGGGTGTGCTTTTTCAGAGACACAAGTGCGGGATTTACCCCAAAGAAACAGTGCTTTTAGGTCTTCCTCCTGGTTCCTTTGGTACGTTGGGACTCCTTGGGAGACGTCCCAGGAATCTCCAAGCAAAAGTATGACGGAGGAGACAAGGAAATGTCCACCCATCTTGTGCTGCCCTCCTCTGGTGCTTCTGATCGCTTCCGTCTCGAGGGCAACTCCGATATTGCTCCGGATTAAAGCATGCATCCTTCTCGGGCCAAGTGCCTGCTTTCCCCCCAAATATTATTCACATATTCAGAAAGGCTCAAAAGTGCAGAAAAGGAAAGAAAAACAAGGCTGCTCCCATCTTTTCCAACATTAGGAGGGCAATACATTTCAGGAGTGATGGTATGGACACAGTGGAGTGAGGAAAGAGGCTGTCTCTGCACAACGGACAGGATCCTTGGTCTCTGAAGAGCACCGGAGGTGGCTGGGATGGACAAATGGATGGACGAATAGACATCTCCTAAGGCCACCGGCCACCCATGGTGCAGTGCAAGAGGGAAGGCTGCTGGCACCTTGGTCTGGCTATTCTTGGGCCGGCTTCTCCAGGGCCAGGAAGGCTTCTGCTTTACCCACCGGGAGCTCTGGGTCGCTGAGGCGCTTCTTCTCCCGGCCTTGTTCCCCTTTGGTCCGGGTCCAGGAAGGCGAGCGCAGGTAGCCGGAGCGGGTGTTGGGGTGCGAGTGCGGATGCAGGCCTGAGCAAAACAGGAGAGAGGACACCTGGCTTGACAGCAGTCCTTGAGAAAGGGATCTAGCAAAGCACAGTTTGGACGCGAGTCAACGGTGTTATGTGGCAGCTAGAAAAGCCAATGTGATGGGAGAACAGTGTCTAGATCAGGCATGGGCCAACTTTGGCCCTCCAGATGTTTTGGAGTTCAACTCCCATAATTCATAATAGCCTATCGGGTGTTAGGAATGATGGGAGTTGAAGTCCACCCAGAGGGCCAAAGTTGGCCCATGCTTAACCAGGTGTGGGCAAACTCAGGCCCTCCTCTCTCTCACCATCCTATCCTTTCTTCTTGCTTACCTCCTTCTTTCTCCCTCCTTCCCTCCCTCCTTCCCTTCCACCCTTTCCTCCTTTCTGCCTTCTCTCTTTCCTTGCCTTTTGTCTTTCCTTCATTCTCTCTTCCCTCTCTCCATTCCCTTCCACCTTTCCTTCCTTTCATCCTTCCCTTCCTCCCTTCTCACTTTCCTTTCTCCTTCCCTCCCTCTATTCCTTGCCTCCCTTCCTCCCTCCTTCTCTTCCACCCTTTCGGCCTTCCTTCCTTCCTTCCTTCCTTGCTGTTTGTCTTTCCTTCATTCTCTCTTCCCTCTCTCCATTCCCTTCCACCTTTCCTTCCTTTCATCCTTCCCTTCCTCCCTTATCACTTTCCTTTCTCCTTCCCTCCCTCTATTCCTTGCCTCCCTTCCTCCCTCCTTCTCTTCCACCCTTTCGTCCTTCCTTCCTTCCCTCTTTCCTCCCTCCTTTCCTCTCTCTCTTTCTCCTTCCTTCCTTCCTTCCTTCCTTCCTTCCTTCCTTCCTTCCTTCCTTCCTTCCTTCCTTCCTGTTTGTCTTTCCTTCATTCTCTCTTCCCTCTCTCAATTCCCTTTCACCTTTCCTTCCTTTCATCCTTCTCTTCCTCCATTCCTTCTCTCTTTTCTTCCTCCTTCCCTTTTCCTTCCTTACCTCCCTTTCTCCCTCCCTCCTTCCTTCCCTTTCACCCTTTCGTCCTTCTTGCCTTCCCTCTTTCCTTCCTCCTTTACACTCTCAATTTCTCCCTTGTTTCCTTCCTTCCTTCTTTTCCCTTTTGTTTCCTTCTTTCTCTCTTTCCTCCAAACCTCCATTCCCTTTCATCCTTCTCTTCCCCAAGTTAGACTGTTTGCCCATGCCTGAACTAGACCAATGGAAGTTATTCCGTTCACTCTCCTTTTCCTTTCTTTTCTTCCCTCCCTTCCTCCCTTCCTCCTGTCTTTTTGGGAGAGCAAGGACTCTTCTGCTTTTAACTCCACCTTAATTCTGCTCACATTCTCCTTCTCCAGGAAGGCTGCTTTCCATTTCCCATCCATCCATTTGTCTGTCGCCGGGATGCAGCTGCTACCCGTGCCCTTTCCCCAACTGTCCCCTTTTGGCGCCACTCTCAAAGGAGGAAGTGACACCCCCAGCCATGGCCTTAAGCAGTCAATAGAGGCATCATCATCATCATCTGCCACAGAAATGGGCAAGGCCTGGGGAGGGCAGGGGGATCAATGATATTTCCACTCCTCTCCAGCCGCAGCTGTCTAAAGGGGGTTTTCCATCATGGCACAGCTGGGAAACTGAATCTCTTTCCCCGACTCCTTCAAAAGCCTGGCAAGGTTTCTGTTTTTAAGGCGACAGCTCCCAGAATCAAGAGGGTTCTGGAGTGGTGAGCCTGGCCAGCACTGCAAGGTTGGCGTGTAGGACTGCCGTTCCTCTATCCCATGGTTTCTCAACCTTCCCAATGATGCGACCCCTTAATACAGTTCCTCATTATTTTCCTTGCTACTTCACAACTGTAATTTTGCTACTGTTATGAATGGTAATGTAAATATCTGATATGCAGGATGTATTTTCATTCACTGGACCAAATTTAGCATAAATACCCGATACGCCCAAATTTGAATACTGGTGGGGTTTGGGGGGGGTGGGTTGATTATGTCATTTCGTAGTTGTAGTTGTTGGGATTTATAGTTCACCTACAATCAAAGAGCATTCTGAACTCCACCAAAGATGGAATTGAACCAAACTTGGCACACAGAATCCTTATGACCAACAGAAAATACTGTTTTCTGATGGTCTTTGGCGACCCCTCTGACAGCTCCTTGCAACCCTCTCAAAGGGTCCTGATCCCCAGATTGAGAAATGCTGTTTTAAGAGTGACTGGAACAAACAAGAAATATATTCAAATGTAACACATTCCCAATCGCAAGGTTAAGAAGGCTTAATCTTGACAACACAAGACATCCTTCCTGCCCACTGAAACTTGGAACCGCTCCGGGTTTTGGTCCAAACTATGCATGCAATTAAACTATTCCAGGAGGAAGGGCTAGGATATAAGTTGGCTTTGATTGCAACTCACCAGGATGGGGCTCATTGGGGATGTTCTCCTCATCTGAGTCGGCAAAGACCTCGGCCAGCTCTTGGTCCGACATGTCAGTCAGCTCCGTCAGGTCAAGCAGGTCAAAATGGACCTCCAAGGAGGAGACACTGCTCAGCGGTTCTATGGATAAGACGGAGGAATGGGGACTGTGAAAACTTCTGCCTGTTTTTAGAGATTGAAGTGTTTGAACATGTCCCTCCTTTGCGAGTCAGATGGCCTTTAAGGTCCCTTTTGATCCCATGCAATGTCCCCAAGGAAGGACTCCCATTTCCCTTTCCTTCCCGGCTGTACTCACGTCTTCGCTCCACGACTTGCAGGAGCCCCGATGATGGGATGGGGATCCCTCCTCCTCCACCTCCTCCTCCCTCTTCCTCCTCCTCCCCCTCAGTGGGGCTGGGTGGCCCTTCTACCAGGCTTTGCAAAGGGACGAACAGCGGGGTTGGACGCTCCAGCTTGGGGACCTCTTTAGCCGGCTCTGGAACACACACAAGCAGATGGCACAGATCTATTATTGTTATTATTATTATATCATAGTCATTGTTTATATACCACCCCGAGTCCCTTCAAGGAGATGGAGGCAGAGTACAAATAAAGATTTAGGTGCTGGGTTTGGCAGGCCCAAACCCAGCACCTCAATCCATGGGTGATACCAGATGAGAGACTCCCCCCTGGGCACTCAGAAGACTGGGCGACTTGGAAGGCGCTGAACAGACTGCGCTCTGGCACCACGAGATGCAGAGCCAATTTTAAGAAATGGGAATCCACGGCATGCGAGTGCGGAGAAGAACAAACCACTGACCACCTGCTGCAATGCACCCTGAGCCCTGCCACATCCACAATGGAGGACCTTCTTGCGGCAACACCAGAGGCACTCCAAGTGGCCAGATACTGGTCAAAGGACATTTAACCTACTACCAAGTTTGCAAAATCTGTGTGTTTTTTTTTTTAATCTGTGTGTTTGTTTTGCTCTGTTAGAATTGTAATACAATGGAATGGTTGCTGATGACACGATAAATAAAAAATAAATAAATTATTATTATTATTATTATTATTATTATTATTATTATATTAACAAGACCACTATGCTGGTTGTTGTATTGGATCACATGTTGGACACTTCCCAAGTTTCTAGGGCTATGATGTTTTGGCGAATAACGTGTGGAGATCCCAGTAGGTGGCCTTTTGCAGCTGACAGATGGTAATTTTGTCTGCACTGATTGTTTTTAAGTGCAGGCCAAGGTCTTTAGGCACTACACCCAGTGTGCCGATCACCACTGGGACCACCTTGACTGGCTTGTGCCAGAGTCTGTGCAGTTCAATCTTTAAATCAGCTTTTCCAGTTGCTTCTCATCAATTCTGCTATCACCTGGAATTGCAACATCTACGATCCTTACTTTGTTTTTAAAACGATCGTGAGGACAGGAGTCTTGTGCTCCAAAACTCTGAATTTGGAAGTCCCAGAATAGTTTGACATGTTTATTTTGTGTAACTTTTTCAAGCTTGTGATACCACCATTTTTTTGTTGCAGGCAGATGGTATTTGTAGCACACGTTCTAGTGAATCATCTGAGCAACAGTATTATGCCTCTGCTTATAGTCCGTCTGCACGATCTTCTTGCAGCGGCTAAGTATGTGGTCCATTGTTTTGTCTGCTTCCTTATTATTGTTATTAATATCCCTCTTTCTTCTCTGAACGAGACTCAAAGTTGCTCATGACACTAAAAACCATACAATTTAAAACCATAGACATATCAAACATCAGGAAAGAATTAAACATAGCACTATTACATAGCTACAATCACAGAAAACCATGGCTTGTTCCTAAACACTTTAAAAGCAGGTAAACCAAGCCAAAGGGGCTCTCTCAGCTCTTCCTGCAGGAATACTCTCACTAGACAGCCAGGCAGGATGGATAGATTTGTGTATGATTGAGATGGATGGATGGATGGATGGATGGATGGATGGATGGATAGATGGATGGATGGATAGATGGATAGATGGATAGATAGATAGTATTTATATCCTGTTGTTTGCTTGACAGAGAGCCCAAGGTGGTTTCCAACACGGTAAAAACATGTTTATGCAAAAAATAAATAGAATCAGTCCTTCACATTTCCTGGTGTTAGGACACACACACACACAATTTATTTATTTACGATATTTCTATCCCACCTTTCTCTAGCCCGAAGGCGACTCAAGGAGGCTTACAAATTGGCATCAATTTGATGGCATAACAATCCACAAAATACAATTAACAAATTTAAAACAGCGTTATAAAATCAATACAATACAAAAACCATTAAAAACGTATGCACGCACACACACAACACACATACATGCATACACATACAAAGGAAAGGATGAACAATAAATCTCAACAGTATACATTTTACAAAGCAAATCATTCAGAGCAAATGCAACATGCCCCCCCCCCCCCAAAAAAACCCACAGCATAATACAAAGCAAGCTGCCCTTAAAGAATGCTAACCTGAGTCTCTAGGTCTTCTTATGTAGTGTGTGTGTGTGTGTGTGTGTGTGTGTGTGTGTGTGTGTATATATATATATATAATATCTGTTTCCCTTCTGCTCCTTGCCTGTTCTGCTGTGGGGCAGAACATGAGTGGGAGACTGCAGGGGGACATCTAGAAACAGTAGGAAATGACACATCAGAACAGATGAGACAGGAGGAAGAACGTCCTGATGGAGGAAGCTGTTTGAGGTTGGAACGGACTCTCTTTCCTTCGAAGTTTTACAAACAAGGATGCAGTGCCTATACTTCAGGGGTATCCTACCATGTGCAATGCATGCACAGTGTGCATCTGAATGCAGTGCATGCACAGTGTGCATCCGAGTGCAATGCATGCAGCGTGCATCCAAGTGAAATGCATGCACAGTGTGTGTCCGTCCAAGTACAATGCATGCAGTGTGCATCTGAGTGCAATGCATGCAGTGCGCATACAAGCACAATGTGCACAGTGTTCATCTGAGCACAATGCATAGAGTATATCCGAGCACATTGCATGCATTGTGTGTATCTGAGTGCAGTGCATGCAGTGTGTATCCAAGTGAAATGCATGCACAGTGTGTGTCCAAGCGCAATGCATGCAATGTGCATCTGAGTGCAATGCATGCAATGCACATCCAAGCACAATGTACGCAGTGTTCATCTGAGCACAATGCATGCACTGTGTATCCGAGCACAATGCATGGAGTTTGTATCTGAACGCAGTGCATGAACAATGTGTATCTGAGCGCAATGCATGCACCGTATGTATCCAAGTGCAATGCATGTAGTGTGCATCCGAGAGCAATGCATGCAGTGTGCATCCAAATGCAATGCATGCACAAGTGTGTGTGTTCAAGTGTGATGGGTACACAGTGTGCATGCACAGTGTGTATAGCACCCTGGAAAGGTTGGACTAGAAGTCCTTTAAGGTCCCTTTCAACCCTGCGATCCCATGCAATGACAAGGACCGATGCCCATTGCAACAGAGGTGGCAACAGTTTTTGGTTTCATCCTGGCGACCTTGTCCAGAATTGCCGCTGCTGCCATGTTTTCCCCACTCAGCTTTTCCAGTTCTGCTGAGTGACCTTCAGAGATTTCCCAGGAGGGAAGAAGACTTGCCTCTCTCTCCTGCTTGCTCTTTACTATGAAAGCAAACCACAGGCTCCAAGGTGTGTTTTTCAAGGCTGGAGAAACTTGAGAACATCAAAGTCTTTTGGGTGACCATTCCCATCCTCCCTGCCCACTGGAAGTCGAAAGTCCAGAAGTTTTGCAACCCTAAAATGGTTGAACCTAAGAGCATATTTGCCGTGATTGGGTGAGTTCAGAGATCGTGTTTGCAAAGAAGGGTGAGTTCTAGATTGGGATTATATAGCAAACACTTCAGTATGTGGAGTGACACGATAATCATGCTTTACTAGTAGATGCAGTAATTTATATCCTGATTATAGCTTAATTGAGTCTCAGAGCAGCTCTCAGTTAGGATGCTATCTTTGTGTTGCATAGGGATGCATGAACCAAGACACCAATAAGGCAGCCGGAAGGGATATTCTAAAGCAAAGAGTGAGAGAAAGGCCTTCCTTCTCTCTCTCCCTGGATATCAAGGATGCTCTGCAAGAAGCTGCGATGCCCCGCAAAGAGCCCCTTTGATGCCTGCAAATAAAGGCCTTTGGAAGGAGCCAGGGCCAGAAACAAAGCCTTATTTGTCTGGAGGGAGTGAGATGCGACTAGGCTTCCCATGGCCGCAAGTGGCCCCGATATTTCCCTGGCCACCCATGGACTCACTGGCACCAGACTGGCATCGGCACAATGCAAACTGGACTGGCTACTAATGAACAAATACAGTGGCCAGGTTGGGTCTGGTATGCCTCTTTTGAAGGCAACCCCCCCCCCCCCCAATTCTCCACTTTTCCAGCTGCTTTTAAAATGACCAATTTTCCTCTCACTTTCTTCCTTTGTCCTCAGCTTCTTTCAATAGCTGCAAAGCACAAAAGTAGTTTGCAATCCATTAATTCAGCAGGAAAGTGATAAGAGAGGAGATGGAATTTTGCCCTTCCCAGATGGCTCAGGCAAAAGCAAATCATTTCCAAACCACCTCGAGTCGCCTTCGGGCTGAGAAGGGCAGTATATAAATATGGTAAATAAATAATAAATAAATTCTTCCTCGGTAATCATTTTTGCTACCTGGAACTCACTTTGCTATTGTTCATTTCACCTGTGAATCCCTGGGAGTTGTAGTTTGGCGAGGCAAAAGCACCCTTTGCCGGAGAAGGCTAAAGACATTGTGAAACTATGGCACCCAGATGTTCATAGCCTTGACCCATGACACTTAAAAGTGATGGCAAGCTGCATTCATTCTACAGTGTAGATGAACTCAAAGATATCATACATGCAAATCAATCCATAAATGCATGCACAATTTGCATCCATGAGTAATGCATGCACAATGTGCATCCATGTGAGATTCATGCAAAGTGTGCATTTGTGTGCGATGCATGTGCTTCTGAGTGCAACACACAATGTGCATCCATGCACAATGCATGTGAAATGCATATCCATGTGCGGCATGCAATGTGCATCCATGTGTGATGTATGTGGAATGTGCATCTGTGTGCAGTGCATGTACAATGTGCACCTGTGCGCAATGCACAGAGTGCAGCATGCGAAATGCATACATAATGTACATCCATGTGCAGTGTGAAATGTACATCAGTGCATGATGCATGCACAATGTGCATCTGTGTGCAATGCAGGTACAATGTGCATCCATGTGCAGTGTGAATCCATGTGCAATACATGCACACTGTGAATCTGTGTGCAACACACAATGTGGATCCATGCACAATGCATATGCAAAGCATATCCATGTGCGGCATACAATGTGCACCCATGTGTGATGCATGTGTAATGTGTATCTGTGTGCAGTGCATGTACAATGTGCACCTCTGTGTACCATGTGAAATGCATGTGTAATGTACATCAATGCATGATGCATGCACGAGGTGCATCCATGTGCAATGCAGGTACAATGTGCATCTGTGTGCAACGCGGTGTGAATCCATGTGCAATGCATGCTCACTGTGCATTTGTGTGAAATCCATGCCCATGCCCAACGCCCATATATAGTAGCACCCCATAAGCAACTTAGGTTTTGCTTGCAGAAAGATTGCTGCCATTCTGCATGGGATAGACATGTCTGACGTTTTCTCGTAGGCAAACTTACCCATGTGTTAAGACGCCCACGGATTCGAATATCAATCTATCTGAAGACTTCCACGGCTGCTATTCTTGAATTGCTTAAAAAACGCACATATGCTGCACCGTCATCGCATCCTGTCCGTCCTTCGGAGCCAAACCTAAGAGCGAGGAACAAATACAAGAATGCCTCTCTCCGTTTCCAGCCGACTTCCCAGCTCCGTAAATGCGGAGGCGGCAGGAGAGACGCTGAATTATTCACGGCCGGGATTTTAACCAGCTCTCAGTGTGGGAAACTGGCACAGCGGGAATGAATGCTTCGGTAACCTAAATACTTTGGGTTCCGTAGCAAGCTAAAACCACACGTGTCTGTCTTGATCTAAGTCAGGCATGGGCAAACTTTGGCCCCTCTGTGTGTTGATGCTGATATCGTGCTTCTACACCAGGCATGAGCAAACTTGGGCCCTCCAGGTGTTTTGGACTGCAACTCCCACAATTCCTAACAGCCGGTAGGCTGTTAGGAATTGTGGGAGTTGCAGTCCAAAACACCTGGAGGGCCAAAGTTTGCCCATGCCTGATCTAAAGCAACACTCCTAACCAAACAGGGCCGGTGCTTTGTAAAACCAACTGGTCTTGCATACTTAAGACTGAATTACCCTAAAGTCCTTGGAATTAAAACAATTTAGTCGTAAAGTTGACAGGTCTTGCCTCCTTTAGATCAACAAATACTTTAGATCAACAACAGTTTGCACCTTCAGCAAAAGCAGGCTTGTTGCAAAATCTAGCAGGTCTTCTCAACTCAAGACTTCGCCATCCAAAACTGCTTTTATTGCAACAGTTTGCATCCCAACTGAGTTGATAGGAAAAGCTACGTCTGGGAGGGAAAAGCTTGGGAAACAGTCAGAAGCTGGCTCATCCGTTCTTTGTGCCAAGGCCACACAGAGATACAATGCTCAGTGCCAAGTCTACTGCAAGAGAAATCCAAGCCGGAGGTCCCCACTTCTCTACTCCTTGCCAAAGACCCCGATCTATAGGGCCAAATGCTCCAATCCTAAAAATAAGAGATTGTATTTGTAGCATTTTCCCCAATAGCTCAACCCACGTTCATTCTTTCCTCCCTGGCTGGTAGCTGACGGCTGGGAAGACCCATTGCTCAACATCTGTTTTGGAGCCTTTTCCCTAGCCTTTGGGTCACACATTTCTCAGTCTCTTCAAGCAAATACATTTTTTGTCGTGTCAGGAGTGACTTGAGAAACTGCAAGTCACTTCTGGTGTGAGAGAATTGTCCGTCTGCAAGGATGTTGCCCAGGGAGACGCCTGGATGTTTTGCTGTTTTTACCATCCTTGTGGAAGGATTCTCTCCTTCTCTCCTTCCTCTGCATGAGGAGCTGGAGCTGACAGAGGGAGCTCATCCGCGTTCTCCCCAGATTTGAACCTGCGACCTGTTGGTCTTCAGTCCTGTCAGCACAGGGGTTTAACCCACTATGCCACCGGGTGCTCCTAGCATGAACCTACTTAATGTGAGTTTTCCAAATATGGGGTATACGTGGACTCTTAAGTTTGGACATTGTGACAATTGATGGGAAACTAACAAAGTGAAGTTCAACAGGGGCAGATGAAGAGACTCCACTTAGGCAGAAAAAAAGGAAATGCAAACATACAGAATGGGGGCCAATGCCTGGCTCGACAGCAGGATGTGTGGAAAAGATCTTGGAGTCCTCGTGAACCAGAAGGTGAACATGAGCCAACAATGTCATGCAGCGGCAGCAAAAAAGCCAATGGGATTTTGGCCTGCATACAGAGGAGCCTAGTGCACAGATCCAGGGAAGTCATGCTACCCATGCTCTATTCTGCCTTGGTCAGACCACACCTGGAATCACACTGTGTCCAATTCTGGGCACCGCTATTAAAGGGAGATATTGACTCTAAGCTGGAATGTGTCCAAAGAAGGAGGGTGACTCAAAGGATCAAAAGTCTAGAGAACAAGCCCTATGAGGAGTGGCTGAAAGAGCTGGGCATATTTAGCCTGCAGAAGAGAAGGCTAAGAGGAGACATAATGAGGGCCATGTTTCAAGATGTGAGGGAAAGTCCTAGAGAGGAGGGAGCAAGCTTTTTTTCTACTGCCTTTGAAACTAGGACATGGAGCAATGGCTTCAAACTACAGGAAAGGAAATTCCACCTGAAAATGAGGAAGAACTTGCTGACTGAGACAGCTGTTCAGCAGTGGAACTCTCTGCACTGGAGTGTGGAGGAGGCTCCTTCTTTAGAGGCTTTTAAGGAGAGGCTGTTGGGGCTGCTTTCAATGTGATATTCCTGCTTCTTGGCAGAATGGGATTGGACTGGATGGCCCACGAGGTCACTTCCAACTCTAGGATTCTATGATTGCTTGTTTGCCTTGAGACCTGAGGGGAGGTAGGAAGCACCTTATTATTGTTTTTGTTGTTGTTGTTTACTAAAATTCGAACTAGGAAAGTTAAGAGTATTGCTATCCTAAACATGGAACTGAAAATCTTGAGATTGGAAGAAACATGGCTTGTTTACCTCAAGCTCCACTGGCTGCCGATCCAATTCCGAGCACAATTCAAAGTTCCCAATTCAAAGTACCCAATTCGACCCAAAATTTATAACAACAATTTGGTAAACTCAAAATGTAGTAAGGACTTGAGACAAAGACAAATTCGGCCCAAAATTTACAATAGAACATTGGCAATCTCAAAAATTACTCATTTTACAACCATACAAACGATTCGGCCAGAAAATAATAGGAATGTATTGGCAACTACAAAAAACTCTCCCGACAAGATACAGCTGAGATGTCAGGACAGTGGCCCCTCTGGGCTAAGGGTGGTGCTGTTTAATGCCAGGTCGGTAAATGGAAAAACCTCCATTATTCGAGACCTAATTCAGGAGGAACAAGCCGACCTGGCATGCATAACGGAGACCTGGTTGGACGAGGGGGGAGGGGTGAATCTCTCCCAACTCTGCCCACCAGGTTACTCCGTGCAGCACCAGCCAAGACCCGGAGGGCGGGGAGGAGGAGTGGCAGTGGTCTATAAGGTGTGTATTCCCCTGATCAGGTGCCCCATCCCACATTCATCGTCATTCGAGTGTGCCGGCTTCAGGTTAGGTGACCGGGACAGGATAGGGATTCTGTTAGCGTACCGACCACCCCGCTGCACGACAGTCTCCCTACCTGAGCTAGCGGGAGTGGTCTCGGACATGGCATTGAGCTCCCAGCGGCTTTTGGTCCTGGGGGATTTCAATGTTCATGCCGAGACTTCTCTTTCAGGAGCGGCTCAGGACTTTATGGCCGCCATGACAACCATGGGCCTGTCCCAATTAGTATCTGGTCCCACCCATACTGCCGGGCACACACTGGATTTGGTCTTCACTCAGGGATGGGGTGATAGTGTCGGGGCGGAGGAGCTGACCATCGCTCCATTGTCATGGACCGATCACTACCTGATCAGGTTTAGACTCACTGTACCTCCTAACCTCCGCAGGGGTGGTGGACCCATTAGAATGGTCCGCCCCAGGAGGCTTATGGATCCAAATGGCTTCCTGACGGCTCTTGGGGAATTTCCCACCTCCTTGACTGGCGACCCTGTCGATGCCTTGGTCTCTCATTGGAACATCGAGATGACTAGGGCAATCGACACAATCGCTCCGGAACGCCCCCTTTCAAGTAACCGAGCTAACCCGGCCTCTTGGTTTACTGAGGAGCTGGCAGCAATGAAGCGAAAGAAAAGGTGGCTAGAGCGCGTGTGGCGAAGGAATCCGACTAAATCAGCCCAAACACATCTGAATGCCTTTTTAAGGTCCTACGATGTGGCAATTGCGGCAGCACAAAAAACATCCTTTGCTGCCAATATTGCATCTGCGAAGAATCGTCCAGCTGAGCTCTTCCGAGTTGTCAGGGGTCTGTTAAATCCGCCGAAAAGCGAGATCCCTGACAGCTCTGGAGCTCGCTGTGAAGCGTTTGCTCGATTCTTCGAAGATAAAATTGCGCGGATTCGGTCGGTTTTTGACACCACTTTACCTGCAGTCTCTGAGAATGTGACGAGAGCATCTGCTTGTCAGGTTTTGTTGGATTCATTTCAATTGGTTCAGCTTGAGGATGTGGACAGGATCCTTGGAGAGGTGCGACCCACCACATGCATCCTAGACCCCTGCCCATCCTGGCTGATAAAAGAAGCCAGAGGGGGTTTGGCAGAGTGGGTGAAGGTGGTGGTTAATGCCTCCTTACAGGAGGGCAAGATTCCAGCGAGCTTAAAACAAGCTATTATCAAACCGCTGTCGAATTGAGTGGATCCCACTCAATTCGACAACTATCGGCCAGTTTCCAATCTCCCCTACTTGGGCAAAGTCCTGGAACGTGTGGTGGCAGCACAACTCCAGGGATTTCTGGTAGACACTGATTATCTTGATCCAGCACAGTCTGGCTTTAGACCGGGACATGGAACGGAAACAGCCTTGGTCGCCTTGGTAGATGATCTTCGCAGGGAACTGGACAGGAGGAGTGTGTCCCTGTTAGTTCTGCTGGACCTCTCAGCGGCCTTCGATACCGTCGATCACGGTATCCTTCTGGGACGCCTCATAGACATGGGTCTCGGGGGTACTGCTTTGCAGTGGCTCCAGTCATTTCTTGAGGGACGGTCCCAGAAGGTGTTACTGGGTGACACCTGTTCGGCCCCACAACCGTTGTTGTGTGGAGTCCCACAGGGTTCGATTCTGTCCCCAATGTTATTTAACATCTACATGAAGCCGCTGGGAGAGATCATTCGGAGTTTCGGACTGAGATGTTATCTCTACGCAGATGATGTCCAGATCTGTCACTCCTTCTCACCTGTCACCAAGGAGGCTGTCCAGACCTTGAATCGGTGTCTAGCTGCTGTGTCGGACTGGATGAGAGCTAACAAATTGAAATTGAATCCAGACAAGACAGAGGTCCTACTGGTCAGTCGTAAGGCCGAACAGGGTATAGGGTTACAGCCTGTACTAGACGGGGTTACACTCCCCCTGAAGTCGCAGGTTCGCAGCTTGGGAGTGATCCTGGACTCATCGCTGAGCCTGGAACCCCAGGTCTCAGCGGTGGCCGGGAGAGCTTTTGCACAACTAAAACTTGTGCACCAGTTGCGCCCGTACCTTGGGAAGTCTGATCTGGCCACGGTGGTCCATGCTCTTGTCACATCCCGAATAGACTACTGTAACGCACTCTACGTGGGGTTGCCCTTGAAGACTGTTCGGAAACTTCAACTAGTCCAACGAGCGGCAGCCAGATTGCTCACCGGAGTGACATACAGGGAGCCTACCACCCCCCTGTTGTGTCAGCTCCACTGGCTGCCGATTCAGTTCCGAGCACAATTCAAGGTGCTGGTTTTGACCTACAAAACCCTGTACGGTTCCGGTCCAGTGTATCTGTCCGAACGTATCTCCCTTTACGTCCCACCCCGGACTTTGAGATCATCTGGGGAGGCCCTGCTCTCGACCCCACCACTCTCACAAGTGAGGCTGGTGGGGACGAGGAGCAGGGCTTTCTCAGTGGTGGCTCCTCACCTGTGGAACTCACTCCCGGGGGAAATCAGGGCAGCACCATCCCTCCTCGCCTTCAGGAGGAGGGTGAAGACGTGGTTGTGGGACCAGGCCTTTGGGCACCTTGGCAATTAAATCAGACAATCAGGCGTGTAAGACTAGCAGGATTGATGAAATGGAACGAAAATTAGATCTATGAGCGAAATGCTGACCATGTAAAGGAGAAATTGGGTTTGTATTTGTTTTTATTGATTTTATTGATTTTATGATAATTAATGCATGCACTTTGTGAATTATATTATGATATGATGTAAGTTTATGTATGATTGTTTTATGATGCAGGCATCGTAGGGTGCCTTTGCTTCTGTAAGGCCGCTCTGAGTCCCCTTCGGGGTGAGAAGGGCGGGGTAAAAGAACCCCAAATAAATAAATAAATAAATAAATAAAGTGCTGGTTTTGACCTACAAAACCCTATATGGTTCCGGCCCAGTGTATCTGTCCGAACGGATCTCCCTCTACATCCCACCTCGAAGTTTAAGATCTTCTGGGGAGGCCCTGCTCTCGACCCCGCCAGTGGCACAAGTGAGACTGGCGGGGACGAGGAGCAGGGCCTTCTCAGTGGTGGCCCCCCACCTGTGGAACTCACTCCCCGGGGAGATCAGATCGACGACTTCCCTTCTAGCGTTTAGGAAAAAACTAAAGACCTGGATGTGGGACCAAGCTTTTGGCCATGCTGACAACTGATTAAAGGACCTATCGATAGACAAGGACAATGGAATGGAATGGATATATGGACTCTGATATATGGACTCTGACATGAGATAGTTTTTTATGATTTTAATAGGTATTGATGTTTCATTTTAATTGTTGAACTGTATTATTTTGTATTGTTTGTTGTGTGATTTGGGCATCTAATTGTGCCTCCTTTGTAAGTCGCCCTGAGTCCCCCCCGGGGTGAGAAGGGCGGGGTATAAGTAGATGAAATAAATAAATAAATTAAATTAAATAAGGCAGTACTGTGTTTAAATGTGATGAAATATAGTTTATAGTTTAAACTCTGTGTTCGGGGTAGAAATGTAATGCTGTGCTGTGCAAGGGTTACATGCACAGAGCTATGATTTCTGCCTAGAGTGTAACTTTGGACAATTCCTGTTTCAGCACACATTCCAGAGATGAGATAACAGCACATTTTCTCTTCTAGTGATGTACGGCTAAGAAGAAAGATGTGTCTTTGGTTACTTCTGTATATAGTTTTTTGTAGTTTTTAGAAATAGCAATAAATCTTTAAGTGCCACTCCGGGCTTGCAGCTGACTGAAGGTAGCATGCTGACATCATAATCATCATCATCATCATCATCATCATTATTACTCCACTTGATGTCTCCTGCAGGATACTCAAACCAGCTAAAATTTGAACTTGGAAACTTAAGAGTATTGAGATCTTAGAAGTGGAACTGAAAATCTTGAGTTTTGAGAAACATTGCTTGTTTGCCTCGAGACACGAGGAGAAGTAGGTTACCTATTATTATTATTATTATTATTATTATTATTATTATATTTATTTATTTATACCTCACTTTATCTCTCCCACAGGAGACACAAAGCAGCTAAATTTTGACTTGGAAAGTTAAGAGTATTGTGATCCTAAACGCGGAACTGTAAATCTTGAGATTTGAGAAACATTGCTTGTTTGTCTTGAGACACAAGGAGAGACAGGTTACCTATTATTATTATTACTACTACTATTATTATTATTATTATTATTATTATTATTATTTATTACACTAGCTTGGGAACCTGGCAGTGCCCGGGTTATTTGAGAAAGACATTGTTTTTCTGTGCTCCAAGTTTAGTCTAGATCCCATGTAAACTGGGTTTAATGGGTGCGGGTGAACTACACCTCCGATATGCAAGTCCCATCATCCATGGTCCATCCTCCTCCAAACCACACCAAGATGCAGAGTAAATAATAGGGGCACTGTGTGCCAAGTTTGGTCTTGATCTGTCATTGGTGTGGGTTGCAGTGATCTCTGATAGTGAGCGAAGGTACTGCAAGTCCCATCGCTCATGGTTTGTCATACCACAAACCATTCCAGGATGTAGTGTGTGTCATGGGTGCTCTGTGTGCCAAGTTTTGTCATGATCCATCATTGGTGGGGGTTGCAGTGGTCTCAGGAAGTGAGCGAAAATATTGCAAGTTCCATCATCCATGGTCCATCCTTTGCCAAACCACACCAGGATGTAGAGAGGGTCATGGGGGCTCTGTGTACCAAGTTTGATCCTGATCTGTGTTGGGCTGGGTTTGCAGTAGTGTCAGGAAGTTAGTGAAGGTACTGCAAGTCCCATCATCCATAGTCAATCCTCCTTCAAACTGCACCAGGATGTAAAAGAGGTCATGGAGGCTCTGTGTGCCAAGTTTGATCCTGATCTGTCATTGTTGGGGGCCGCAATGGTCTGTGGGTGCCGAAGCATTTGAAAGTACTGCAAATACCATCATCCGTGGTCCATCCTCCCCAAACCACACCAAGATGTAAAAGAGTCAGAGTCATGGGGGTTAGTGGCCTGTGAAAGTGAGAGCCAATCCAAAAGCTGCCACATACATACACATGGAAAGTTTTGAAATGTGAGCTTGCACATGAAAATGTGCGCTTTTTGAGATGTCTGCACTGCTCTTATAGATAGAAAGCCAGAATTTAAAGCAGCCAACATACCTGCAGGGGATTGTGGGGATTATAGTCCCAAGAGGTCATTCAAAAGGCTAGACCACCCAGCGGAGCCAAAGGCTGTGTTGCTTCTCCCTTTCAGCATAAACAAGGAGGGGAAGGCAGAGCAAAGCGGGCCATTGATTTCCAATAGACAAGCACTAACAGCAGCAACGTTGAATGGAAAGGAAGCAAAACATTCCACACTGGAGAACGGGATCGCAGCCGGAGCTGGAGGCTTATCCAATGCAGAAAGGGTGGCCTTTGTCAGCTTGGGGAAGAGGAGCCACCAGCTGCATTTTTGGCCACTTTTTCTTGTCCCCAGCAAGCCACCGTGGTTTAAACCAGGTGCCTTTCAGGTCAGTGGGACGGAGGATCCATGCCAGGCTTTATCCTATGATATATTCAAGGCTAAAATAGATCCAGCACCTTGGAGAACTCCTTTAAGGGAGATAAGCTCAACCTACCTTGTGTGTGTGTGTGTCAGGAGAGACTTGAGAAACTGTTAGTTGCTTCTGGTTTGAGAGAATTGGCTGTCTGCAAGGACGTTGCCCAGGGGATGCCCGGATATGTTACCATCCTGTGGGAAGCTTCCCTCATTTCCCCGCATGGGGAGCTAGAGCTAACAGAGGAAGCTCACCCCTCTCCCTGGATTCGAACAACCGACCTGTCAGTGTTTAGTCCTGGCAGCACAAGGGTTTAGCCCATTGCACTACCGTGGGCTCCTGATGTCGATTCAATGCCACTGTGGATCAGAGAAATCCCTAAACCCAGGTAGGTGGGATGGTGGATCCATGCCAGGCTTTGTCTCTTCCAGAGCAGGGGTGGCACAATGGGTGAAACCAGTGTTTCTCAACCTTCCTAATGCTGCGACCCCTTAATATATTTCCTCATGTTGTGGTGATCCCTAAACATATCATTATTTTCGTTGCTACTTCATAACTGTCATTTTGCTACTGTTATGAATTGTCATGTAAATATCTGATATGCAGGATGTATTTTCATTCACTGGACCAAATTTGGCACAAATACCCGATAAACCCAGATTTGAATACTGGTGGGGTTAGGGGAGAGGATTGATTTTGTCATTTGGGAGTTGTAGTTGCTGGGATTTATATTTCACCTACAAGAGCATTCTGAACTCCACCAACAATGGAATTGAACCAAACTTGGTAGACAGAACTCTCATAATCAACAGAAAATACTGGAAGGGTTTGGTGGGCATTGACTTTGAATTTTGGAGTTGTAGTTCACCTACATCCAGAGAGCACTGTGGACTCAAACAATGATGGATCTGGACCAAACTTGTCACGAATACTCAAAATGCTCGAATGTGAACACTGGTGGAGTTTGGAGAAAATAGACCTTGATATTTGGGAATTGTAGTTGCTGGGATTTATAGTTCACCTACAATCAAAGAGCATTCTGAATCCTACCAACGATAGAATTGGGCCAAACTTACCACACAGAGACCCCCATGCCTTGAAGCAAGTTGCTAGGATGAGCCTCCCTCCAGCCTCACATGCTCTCCCTCACCCGCACATGTGCACCATGCTGCCATGCGCTGAGCATGCCTGCTCTCCCCTCCCCGCTTGGAGTCTCAGAAGCAGCCTTCCTCTTGGCTGAGAGGCTGGCCAATCACAGCATAGGAGGGCTTTTGGTGGGAGGATTCATCGTCTGTTTCCAAAAAGGAAGAAAAGGACAGGTGGAGAGATCTTCCGCCTTCTCTGCCAAAGGGGTTCCTAAGACCAGCAGAAATTTGTGCTTCCTGATGGTCTTTGGCAACCCCTCTGAACCCCCATTGCAACCCCCCCTGGGATCCCGACCCCCATGTTGAGAAACACTGCTTTAAGGGATAACTCGGAGTGTATGCGTTGGAGCTCAGCGTGTAATTGCGTTCCAGGATCAGGGTGCTTTGGATGTGGGGAGTGATGTCAATGGGTTTCAAGATGGCAATGGTTTGGTCTGTGATCTTGATGCAGAGAATGACCAGGAGATCCTTATTCAAAGTGTAGTTTCCCATGAGAATGTCCCTGAGGGGTGTGGGGATGATGGTGTGCTTTCTGAATTGTTACCAGAGAGTTCCCATGATAGGGAACATGAAAAGAGCTCGGCATCTGGCCCAGCTGCAGAAATTAATGAGCAAATAGATAATAAGCAAATAGATAGACCGGGAATGTGGTGCAGCTGTCTGAGTGTCAGCTGCATTAAGATCACTTCTGACCAAAAGGTCATGAGTTCGAAGCCAGCCCAGGTCGGAGTGAGCTTCCGACCAACTGTGTAGCTTGTTGTCGACTTTTGCAACCCAAAAGACAGTTGTATCTGTCAAGTAGGAAAATTAGGTACCACCTATGTGTGGGGAGGCTAATTTAACTAATTTACGCGGCCATAAAAAAGACTCCAGCAAAAGCCTGTGGGGAATGCGGAAGTACTACATCAGTGTCACAGATGGATAATGAAAGCAACAGCT